>NW_010972537.1:879170-917006 GCF_000737465.1 Haliaeetus leucocephalus
CCGGCCCGCACCGTAGACCCCGGGGTTGGGGTGGGGGGGGGGCGTTCGCTGAAGGCCCGGCTTGGGGAGAGGCAGCGAGGCGTGGAGATGGGCGCCAGCCAGCACCGAGTTTCTTCCTGAAGCGGCTGCGTCCAGTGAGCCCGGGAAGGTCCTTGGTCCGGAGAGCCAAAGGGGAAACGTGGGATGGAGCACATATCCTGCCTTCGTCGTGGATACGCCACCAGGGGTTGTGTTCCCCTGCGGTTGTGCCGTGGTCGAGCGTGTGCTGTCAGACTGGATGAGCGTTTCAGGTGAAGTCCGCAGAGACCCGCCTGGGGCCTGGTCCTGGCTGGAGTTGGCATTCCTGCCTCGAGTGAGAAGGAAGAAGTTGGGTTTGTAACCATGGGTGCTTTGGAGATGTGGCCAACCAAGATGGAAGTCCCAAACTGACCGTGAAAAAGTGGATACTGAGGGTGAGATGTTACGACCCAAGCGAGTCTGGAGGCTGCAGCGGAGCTCAGAATGACGTGGTATTTATGCTTTGGCAAAAAAGGCAAAACATCACTCGGGTGTATTTATGGTTCACGTATGAGACTAGAGACATCAAAACTCTCCACTCAGCACTGAAAGTCCTTAGTTGTGGAGTTGTGTTAGGTGTGTTAGGTTTTGCTGCTCTGCTTTTAAGAAGAATGTAAATAAACTTAGAAAAGAATAACAGAAGTGACAGATTTAGGAAACAGCTATGGAAGACAATAAAGAAAGGGCTCTCTTTTGTCTAGAAAAGGATGAGGGATTGAGATCTTATTCCATTTTCTGGTCTTTTTTTAGTTAGATCTCTTCATAGATTTAGGCTTCTGATTCTGTTTCAGCTACGTAGGGTGTGTGGTTATACCACAGTATGTAAGATTGAACAGATGCAGTAGGTAGCAGGAAAAGCTTTTACAGTTGGGTGAATATTATCCACCCAATTTCTATTAGATGGATCTGTGACTTTATTGGTGAACAGAGTGTTTTGTCCCAGAATGCGTTTTGTTATGTTCTTGTTTTTTAATGGTTCCACAATCATCTTAAATGTTTAGAAGATTCTTACTTTATGTTAATTTCTTAACCAATTGTGTTTAATGTTGTGGTGTTACTTGTTTCTTCTTTATGCATGTAAGCTTCTGGTTTTTTTGAGTGGATTCCTTTCTCTCGCAATTTCAAAAACATGGAAAGATTTGAGGTGTTCTCTGTTATGCATTCTGGTAAACTTCAGGATGGAAATTTAAAGACTGCCTTTAACAGCCAAAGGTGTTATAATCTCTTTATAACATCTGGTACATTGGTCAATTTGTTACAACTTCAGTCACTTTTTTTTGCAGTGCAAAGATCACAAATCGGACTCAGGTTTAGAGTCTCTAATTATCTTGTTATAAGGAAAAAACTGGTAATGTGAAGTGCTTATGTTACTGAACAGTTTATAAAAACAGGTTTCTGATATTTAATTTAGAAATAATTTTCTATGAGAACTATCTTGGCTCATTGATGCCTGGGAATTTTGCATGCAGGACAGAAATACAGTGTATTCGGCAGGGATGAGTTCCTATGGAGCACGTTCCATTGATACATCTCAGATGTCTGTTAGGTCCTCAGCCAATGTTTAATGTACACTTCCTTCTACTGAATTCCTTGCGTACGGAACTGCTACTACAAAAGTTCTGAGTTTTCTGGATGTTGCGTAGTTTACCCTATAAGAAGTAATCATTTGCAATATGTTCCTACCTAGTGAATTTTATGTTGTGTTTTCTTCTAATGTAAGTATGGGAAGTATGAGGAAATGAAGTCTTAAAAATCTTGAAGAAATGCAAGACTCATCACACATGACAGGGAAAAAAAAAAAAGGAAGGAATGAACTGGACACGTGCGAATGCATAGAGGTGAGGTTGAGAGCATTGTATCCACAAAAAAAAAAAGGGTAAGAGAAAGGGATTTAGGCACACTGCTTAGTTCTGTCGAGCAAGATTGTGCCACATTTTGTCATGAAAACTTTCAAGGAAAAACTTCCTCTGGAAGCCTGAGAAGAATGGTGCCTTGTACTTTGGGAAAAGATAGGAAAGGAGTGAATGGATTTCCAAATTATTGGTGTAAAGACTTGAAACCCATGTGAACAGCCAGGACTGTGTGCTGAAATCTTGTTAGCGCTCCCCTAAGCAATTACTTGGAAGCATTCTAAATGTCTGTCGCGGTTTCTCAGGGATGTGTATCTTTAAACAGGGGTGACGCTGATGGTAGTGATGAAGGCCAGACGGAACATGGCACGAATGTCGCCATTCCCGGCAGAGCTAAGTCTTCTCATAACAATGAAGACCCGTCTGATGATGAACTGGAAGAATATGATTTGGAAAATTATGATGAAGAGGAACACACAGGTAAGAAAAACTTAAATGTCAGATATGCAGTGTAAGTGAAGAACGTTTTTGCTTCTTGCTGTACTTAAGACATTAGTATCCTAAAACTACACAGTGCTGTGTTTCAACTGCTGGAAATTCACATTTTTAATTATCTGCTTGCCCCAGTTTTGGAAGTCATTTAGTGTCCCCCTCCCTGACAGTAGAACTGAGAGCACGTTGGAAAGGCTGTCACTCCCCCTGCTGTAGTGCTGAAGCAGAGCAGCAGAAGTCCCTGAAAGCACTAAGCAATTAACCTTACTGAGGTTCTTATGTTTGGAACTTGGAAGTTCATTTAGTCCACTCCTGATATTTTGCAATACAGGTAATACAGTTATTGGTACAGGAGTTTCTGACTTCATCTGTCATTGACAGATAAAAAGTGTTCTGAAATTCCCATCTAGGTGATCTAAAACTTGGAGACTCTTTGGCTACTCTGGCAGTATATGGGAGTAATGATCATGATCCTTACATCACTCTAAAAACCACTGTAAGTACTATAAAAATGTTAAATTTATCTTAAACAGCATGAACTTAAAAATGAACAGTGCTTGCAGTCCTTTTCTAAAGGTGTGCCAGATTTTTGGTCAGACGGAACCCTTTCCTTTTAAGGTTGCTTTGTGCAGTCCTTGTACGCGTGCTTTTTACTTTTAAGTCAGATGTTAAAGGGAACTGGCTCATTATTTATACCACGTGCTTCTGTATGTGGAGTGGTTTGTCACCTATCTACTAGGACACAGAAAATGCTTGAAGAAATAACAAATCTCAGGCCACTAACGACCCAAGTTAGAAAACTTCCCAGATTGCAGGACTCTTACACCTTCCACCAGTTTGTGGAAGAAACCAAGCTGAGGTGGACTCAGGCTACGTGTCGAATTGGGGGTATGGCATGAAGAAGTATGTCCCTGTTAAGCATATATGCACAGCATACTGTGGAGTTGACCGCTTCTGCCTGGATTAGTTTCCATCAAGTATCAGATGGGGAGCATCTTTGCAGGAGTCTGCTTTGTTGGAGCTCTGCAGGGGGTAAAGAAGTCTCTGGCTGTAGTCTAGCACAAGCTAACTATGTCAGCAGTGCTGTCCTGTTATGCTGCCTGTTTGTCTTTTTCTGGTGAACAGGGATGCAGCATGCAAGACATGAGGTAATCCTTCTACTCTACTTAACATTGATATTGCCTTGGCTAGAATATTGGGTGCCTCTTCAGAAAAGATATAGAGAGATTCCAGAGAATATCCTGCAGTTTAGTTCAGAAGGATAGATTGCAATTTGTGATTGACTTAATTTACATGTAGAGATTACAGAAATCAGTTACAAGGTGAGGTTGCGTGAGAAGAGACAATGTAATCTAGAGAGCAACCAGGAGAGACTACGATCATCTAGGGCAGGGTGATGGAGCAGATGAATTTTTTTGACCTCTTCCAAGCATAAAGATTCTGAGATTTTTCTGGGTGTTGTCCTTTCTATACTGTTTTCAGATTCTTTACAAAGCTAGTGAGGTTGAAAGAAAAAGAGTAGTTGTAGGCTTCTACCACAACGTCTAGTTTGTGTGTCAGGGGACTTTGTCAAACGTGTGTCTCAGACAAGGAATTGTTATGGTGACTTCACATACTGTAACAAAGCTCAAGGAGGAAGGCATACGTCTTATCTTTAAAATGAGTTCACTTGCTACGTGCACTTTGGGGCACTGTATGTTTTCTCTGTGTTCCACTGACTGATGATTTTTCTTGTTCCTGTGTACCAGTAGAGGTGAGAAATGCTTTAAAAGTGATTTTTATAGTCAGAAGTATTCACACAGGGATTTAGAGAGAATATGAGCTGCGTTTATTCTGTGTCAAAAAAGCTAACTTTCTTCCAGACACAGGAAAAGTGAACACCTTCTTCTCAGGCTTTTCTTCCTAGGCTCAAGTCCTTTCCTCAAATTCTGAGAGAGTACTTTTTAGTTCTTCAACATGCATTTTATGTTGGTTTTTGGTATTTACTACTAGTACTGTTGAAGACTTAAGTATTGTGTAACATTAAGTTGATTAACTCGCAGAATTGCAGTACTTGATAGAATTCAAATATTGAAAAGATGCTTGAAGTGAATAAAAAAAATAAAAAGCTTGAAACAGAAGTCCAAGAAGTCTTGTATGTGTTGTATATTTGAAGGATGGTACTCTGTTTGTGTAAGACTATTGATTTTTATGTACAGTTCTTAGTTTTCCACTAACAAAAATTCCCTGAATGCCTTCAATTCCTCAGTAACAATGAAAATTAGATGAGAAGTTAACATCTGTTCTGGTACAGCTGAATGCCCAGTATTGCTCTAGGCAGTACTTTTCTGGAAATATTTTCCAGAAAGTAGACAATGCTTTAATGTTCTTGGAATTGCTTCCTGGATGTGAGGAGCAGTTACGGTATGCTTATTGTGTAAAATGTTGTTACGCTATATAAATGCTGAAGGCATGAGAGCACAAGGGAAATAAGCTATTGTATGTGGGCTCCTGGTGGTGATTTTCTTTTTAGCAATGGGCTGCATTGTGGTAGCCTCAAAATATGGTTTCATATTTGGTAATTAAACATCTCTCTAAATCCACCTCGGTCCACATAAACAGTCCTTCAATTTATGTCATAACTATACAGTCTCCCTATGATTGAGTCCAGTTCCTGCCTTTCTCTGTTTACCACCATAAGATGGTTTTAGGCAGGTGGGCAGCAGGGTGTTGGGTTTTGAGCATTTTCGAGTATGGTTAAAAATTATGACCGATTCAGCCTTTTGAACGTGTAGTTTTGTGTACTTATGTGCTTTGCTGAACATCTGTTGTCCTCTCTTTTTTGCTGTTCAGGATCAATATGAAGAGGAGGACTTTTTGATTAAGCCCAGTGACAATCTTGTCCTTTGTGGCAGAGCTGATAAAGACTACTGTAGTTTGGAGGTCCATGGTAAGTAAAACAGGATTTGTTCCTTACAGTGAATCCAGGGAATATGTCTTGCCTCGCCTGTTCCATATGGCTGTGTAGAAGGGGGAGAGGATTGGTTTTTGAAAGGTTTTTTTTCTCCCCATCTGCCCTGTGTGTTTTGTCCTCTTTCCTTATGTCATGGTGCTTTAGCCACTTTCCAGAACTGGAGTATTTCATGTGGAGTTATCATTGTTTAGAGGGTAATGTGCCTTTTTCAGGCTGTATAGCATTTCCTTTCCTTATTTCATTTCTAATGACACTTAGAAAATACTATGGCATTTTTATTCTCTGAACATACAATCTTTCTTCCAAACAGTCTTACTTTCCATATCGTGCAAGCTTCCTCTAGTGGTTTGTTGTTTTGGGGCTTTTTTTTCTTTCAGCTTTGTCCTTGCTTCTTTAAACGGGCTTTCCATTGCTAGGAGTAGAAGAATCAGCACTTTTATCATCTTAGTTTTAGAAGAGATGATCCTTAATAAGGTCTGAATACCACTTGTTCTATGGATGGGTTTAGTTTTACTGTGTAAAAGATTTCTCTGTTGCAGCAAGGAGTACTACTGAGTGTGCTGAAGTTACCATCTTTTCTTAGGGTGGTTCTTTTGGGGAATGTTTCTGGCTACTTCTGCTATGGTACATATTTCTGCAAGCAAAGTATTCTGTTTTAAGAAAACAGCAAGACCAAAGTGTTTGAAAGCATCTCTTCAGATACCAGCATCTGGCATTTTCTCCAGCTGGAGGTGTTTACAAATTTTATTAACTGTGTTATTTTCCCAATATAAACTTATAGAACAGTAGCATAGGCTTCTGCACTTTATAGCATTGGGTAGCCCTGTCTTAGTTAACTACTAAGACTACTTAGTTAACTGAAGACTTTAGTTAGTATCTGAACATCTATCACGTGCTTAAAAACAGCACAGTCATTTTGTGTGTGTGATGATACCGTGTTATTAAAATAATTAATGGGTTTTCTCTGCTATCCAGTTAGTAAATTCTTTTATTATAAGGAGAAAAATAGCTGGCTTAAGGGAATGCAGTGTTTAGTATATGGTTGCTTTACCAAAACTCTTCCTGTATCTCGGTTAACCTGCTGAAGGTAACTTCAACTGACTTCAGCTTCCTCTGATTTGAAAACTGTTTGTCTTTTACCTTCATTTCCCCTTTGATTACACCTGTCTAAACCTTCATTAATGTATCCTGATGTAGAAAGTGGTGGATATGGAGCATCTATTTTAAAGTGATCTTACAAACAAAGTAGTGTAGTATGCTAGGAATAAAGTGTCTAAGCTTTGCTGAACTTGTCACTTCTTTATCTAAAGTACACAGGAGAATGTTGTTTGTTTTGTGTAATTCAGTGAGGCGTAACATTAGTCTTGGAGGCTCTGGCCTCTACACTAGAACTCTGAACACTGCAAATTTTCATTCTAGATCTCCTTGACAATTTAGTGTTTGCCACATCTGCCTTTTTTGCAGAAAGGAACTGTTTATAGTTGCTTGCTTTTCCTCTTCACTGATGTTTTGTATATCTTTAATTCTTTTTCAGTTTATAATCATGAAGAGGACTCATTTTATGTACATCATGATATTATCTTGCCTGCTTACCCTCTAAGTCTGGAATGGCTGAATTTTGATCCTAGTCCTGATGAATCACTAGGTAAATTACAAAGGATACTGTAAATGTCCAGTTAAATAATTTTTATTTGAAAAGTATATAAATGTAATGTTGTCACTAAATAATTTCCTCCAGTGCTATGAACAGAAATAAGACCAAGATACTAAGATGGAAAAACTGAATATCGTTTTTTTTGGTTTGGTGATACAGTCATCTTAGTGATGCTGCCATAACAAGTGATTTGACTAAAACACTGGGTTTATTACAAATAATTAAGTTACTGTCAATTAGCAGACCATAGCAAGCTCTTCTCTAATCTGCTTTGTTTTCCATTTGCAAATGAAACATTGCTTTTGTTCAAACTCATTATGGCCAATGCAGCTGATTAACTGTAAACCACAGCAAAATTTATATATATTTATGTATTTAGTAACCTTTTTCCTGTGTTTTACAGAAATTTTTTTTTTCCATAGCACAGGGAACGTGGTTTTGCTTTGGTTTTCTGGTTTTTTTTGTTTGGTTTTTTTTTGTTTTTGTTTTTGTTTTTTTGTTAAAAAACAAATCGCGGAACTTTTTTATAGCTTCTTTGAACAGTTACTTATACTGAAGGGGAAGTGTATTGGAGAGCAAGTAAATTTTCTTCTGGCAACATCTGCTGTCAGTTGATATTTTTAAATTGCTCCTTGTTAGTTATAAACATCAAATGTTCAAATAGAAGATTCTGGCACATAAGTGTAAGTTTTACTTAATCAAAGAAACAAGCAACAGCTGGATTGCCAAGTATGCTGTTTCGTAACTCTAAATAAATGTGGTTGCATTTGGGTTTCTGCTTGCAGGAA
This sequence comes from Haliaeetus leucocephalus, assembly GCF_000737465.1. Taxonomy (NCBI): domain Eukaryota; kingdom Metazoa; phylum Chordata; class Aves; order Accipitriformes; family Accipitridae; genus Haliaeetus; species Haliaeetus leucocephalus. The sequence goes on from NW_010972537.1 coordinate 886,965, forward strand.
ATTATGTTGCAGTGGGTAACATGACCCCGGTTATTGACATTTGGGACCTTGATATAGTAGAATCCTTAGAACCAGTCTTTTCTCTTGGAAGCAAGAAAGAGAAAAAGAAGAAAAAGAAAGTAAAGAAAGTAAGTATTGCAAAATGGTTTATCTGGTTGGATGGAGAAAACTTAGAGCAAGGATACTGTTGTTATTACTTTCTTTCCTACAATGAAAAAATCATAGATAATCTGGTTTAATTGCATCTGTCATGTTGAAAGATGGTGTTTGAGAGGTTACAGAAGATAATATCATGTTTGTCTGTGATAGGTTGAAATTGGTATTTTCCTGTGAGTTGGAGAGTTGAAAAGGCATTGAGCAATAAAGGACAAGGTGGATACTAGTAAAATACATTTATTCAGGATTCACCTCTGTTAGCTTTATCTGTCTAAAACTCAAGCATATTTTAAGCTAGTTGAGATTGTCTAAGGTAAATGCATAGAGAGACACCCAGAGAATGGCTGAGTTTCTTTCAGTGGACTGCAGAGAAAACCTTAACTACGGAAGAGGAAGACTGAGGTTTAGACTGGATGCTAAGTTACGTGGGATGAATCTGACCATCATTGTATGCCTCAATGTGTTGTTACGAATTGTCCAAATTCTTTGGTATGTAAAAAAAGTATGGAAGATAATGTAACTTAAATTTTCTACATTTTGCATACAGTAGATGCTTCAGGAAGTACTTAAAGACTCCCTAGAGTAAATAGTGAACACTGGGTATATAGCTAATGTTGGTTTCCCAAAGAAAGGATCACTGCAATGTTAGTCAGCTAAAGAACACTCTGTGTAATTGTGAAGGGGGTTTCCTTCTTGAGCTCTCAGACCTTCTGGTTTTAAAAACAATAGAAAAAATACCCTTGGAAGGGGAATTTGTTCTGTGAAACTTGCTTCTGAAAATCACTGAGTTATCAGAATTTCTGTTGAAGATGCCATTCATAAATGTTACCTCAATTTGAAATGCTAATTGTTGTCTGTATGGATAATTAAAGCCTGGAATTAAGAACAGAAGAAGAATGGGGTGGCTTATGGGTGGTTTCCAATTGCTGTCGCAGGAAACTTTGAAGCTTAATCATTTTAAATTAGAATTTGTAGGAGCTGGCATTTACAAGGAGGTAAAGCTCAGTTAATTGGGAGGAGAGGGAGGGAACTGCCAGGAGTGTTTAGAAAGAAGCTGAAGAAGCTGCACATTAGCTGGAGACAATGAAATTTCTTCTACTAGCCTGAAGGGAGTAACCAGTTCTGTAAGCCCACCAGCTGTGAATGGAGCAATCTGAGACCTGGGGTAGGAGGCGAGGTATGGGTACTGCAGAGACAGTTCTGTCAAAAACCTTGTGGCAGCAAGTGAGAATAATTTAAAACATGAAGTTGTTTGTGAAGGCATTAAGGATTTCATGCTGATGTGTTGTAATGCTTGATTTCCATTGAAGCTGTAGTTTTCAAAAGTCTGTTTATGTTGTATCTGCATACGCAGAGTTTATCCTCAGAAGGGACGGTGAAAGGACATACTGATGCTGTGCTTGATCTTTCATGGAATAAACAAAGCAGGTAAAAGAATACTCGAATAACAATGAATGGTTACAAATTTGCATACTTAATTAGGCATACATTTTTTACATAAATCCAAAATCTAGTGTAGTATAACATTGAACTTGAAAGCAGTGCTGAAATGAATCAATTCTCAAAAACACACCCCCCCTTTTTTTTTTAACTAGAAGTCTTATTTTTTTTTTTAAACCTGTATTTTGCTACAGATCACTTTTTATTTGCAGGTTGTCCAGATGAGGGCAGGGCCAAGGTGGGTCTAAGCTGTTTGATAAATCGGCTACATTTAAGTCAGATGCACAAATTGGAGAAGCAGAAGGGCTGTGCTGATCTGCCAATGACCTAAAACACCATTTCAACAGGTAGATCTATAGAAGGAAGTCCTTGCTATGCTGGTTTTTTTTTTTTTTTCCCCCTCTGGCTTTTGCCCCAGAGCTGTGCACAGAAAAGAGAGTGTAAAAGCCCTGATAGCACAGTTATAGAAACACCTCTGACCCTCAGGTTATCCTAGGCAGAGAATTCCCTGTTGCCTGAATGAGCTGGCAATGAAGCGCTGCTATCAAAGCAACACAAAGCTGGCCCACCTTGAGGGAGAGGTCAAGGACAATGTGTTGACTGAAGTAAAGATGCTGCTGTTTTTTATTACTTAGGTGGTTGTTAACAGTTCAGCTGTCAGAGGATCCTCAGCATGGGCCTTGAAACTGTTGCAGTCAGACACAGGCGATTATTTTTCTTTTTTTTCTTTCCTACTGTCATAAATGCCTCTGAAGATACACAGTCAACTCCACATAGTCCTGATGAACAGGTGTAAGCCTTCACTTGTAATGCTTTCTTACCTACATACTGAAGAAGGAAACACCCACATAGACACACAGTAAATGTACATAAATTGCACTTTTAATTTAAAGTATGCTGTCTATTGTTCTTAGATTATACATATATGCACAGAGCGTGATAGTGATCATTCCGTCAGTTGTACAAAAGAGTAGCTTTCTTGTACCTAGAAATGGTTGTCTGGTGAGAATATAGAGACAAGTCACAAAAATTATGGCTACAGTAGTTAAGTGTCTGGAATGCATAATTCTGTAATGTGCTGAGTTACGAACTCATTGATACTGGTAGATCTTTCAGGAAATAAAAACAGCCTTGAAGTGGGAAGCTTATGGGTAAAACAAGGAACACCTTGAAGCAGCTTATATTTAAATGTTTTGTTGTTGTTTGTTTGGGTTTTTTAAGCAAGACATGCTGTGACAGCTCTCTATAAATAACTTTCTGCCTGTAGGTCATAATGGTGTTACTGTAAAATGTTCTCATAGCCTTCACTATGCATTTTCTTAAATTTCCCTTGTAACATTGTTTGGAAGAACAGTGTTTCCAGGAGAATGTTAGCTCTGTCAGTCAGAAACACTTGGTTACTATAAAAAGAAAAAGGTGAGGGGGGAGCAGTTTCAATCAGAAACAACATGTTGAGGTAATAGATCTGATTTTAAGAGCAATGGTAGCAATTGTACTGTGTATTTGATAGGCCTTTGGGAAAGTTTTGAGTTTTTTCTGATTAAACTTCTAAACTGTGTGTTTATTGCTCTTAACACAATCGGTCAAATTTAAGTTGAAATGTGGTGTCTGTAAACTAACTAAAATGTTAGTGGTTTCTTTCAGCATTCTGTGAAGGGTATACTGTTGGGTCTTCAGTAGTTATATAAATACTCAGAGAGCAAAATATTTTAAAACCAGGTTTGTCTGGCTCTTGGCTGTATGTGTGTGCAAACAGAGCTAAGTTGCATAGGTAATATTTAAAAATAGTATCTTAAAGGAAAGGAAGTGCTTCAAAGCCTTTCTTGCTTTGTTTTGTTCGAGAAATTTTCCAGTAAATGATATTATAAGTGGTGTCGGGGGGAAATAGAAGCAAAACTGTCAATGTTGTTATTGTAAGTGTTAGACTATATTACATCATATTAGTATGTTTGTAGTCCTTCCTTGTAACTTAGAATTACCTTCAGGGAGTTATCCCTCAGGTTTGAGACATATAGTCTATAGACCAGCATGTATTTGATCTGAGAATCAGGCTCTGTATGTATTTTGGATTTTTGACCATTATTTGTTCATATCTGTATAAAGATTTTCAAAACTTGTTTTTTGATCCACTATCAGGAATGTTTTAGCAAGCGCGTCTGCTGACAATACTGTAATTTTGTGGGATATGTCTGTGGGTAAGCCAGCAGCCAGCCTGATGCTACATACAGACAAGGTATGTAATAATTGTTATGTTTCTTCCACTGTAAAATACAGAGAAAAAAATAACTGCAGTTTTTCATTAGCTGCTTGGTAGTGAATCCTTAGAACAACAATTCTGTAATTTTCTAACAACTGTGCAGAATTCTTTAAATTTCTGAATTAGTTGCTTTTGTGAACAACACTCTGTTCGCTTTTTAAAATGTTATTTAACTTATCCTTTAGAAAGTTTGTGAAGATTTACAGCAGTTTTTAAAATGCCTTTTGTGTGAAAGCCCTGATGGTTGGGAATCTAATAGTGCTGGTATAAGCTACAAAAAATAGATCTCTGAGCATAGGTCAAACTGTAACTCTCTCTAAGGAAACAATGAGTGTCGGTTACAGTTTGTTCTAGGTAAGAAAGGTTTAAAATAGATGATACTAAAATACCATAGTGATGGGTACTTCAGAAATAATCTCCTAGTAATTAAAATGTGAAAGTTAGTTATTAATAGCTGTAACCTTATTTTGCTGTTAACAAAGTCACTGCCCTTGGCAAATTCCTGATTTTCATTTTTTGCTAGCATCTGCATTTTTCCCCAAACTGGAAGCAGATATTCTTTTACCTTCTCCAGCTTATTTTTTTTTAATATCTAGGGCAGAAAGGGGGCATGTGGTTCTGTTCAGTTAAATTACATTGGAAAATATCTTGTTTCCACTGGGTGGGGGTGTTTGAAATAAAAATAATGTGATCTCTTGCCCTGTTTTATGAGAAATCTGAGTATCAACAAGCTTAACAGGAGGGGTTTGGGGGGGGAAATGTGCTGGGTTTGGGGAGGGTGGGGTTATGCTCTGTTTGTTCAAAGAAAGTTCCTGTATGTGTGTGTTACATCTCATTGCTTATCTTTAAAAATAAAATCTTCTGTTATCTAGGTCCAGACATTGCAGTTTCATCCGTTTGAAACTCAGACCCTTATTTCTGGATCTTACGATAAGTATGTCAGGGTAATATTTTCAAATGTTACACCTAGGGAGGGTATTAGTATTGAATTAAGCCTGTTAAGTTGCCTCACATTTTCTTTTTCATTTGCTTATAACTGTGCCAAATTTGAGTAATGCCATTATTTTTTTCCAGCAAGGTAGCCAGGTTTGTATGTGGCCAAGATCTAGTTTTCCTTACCTCTTTTCTCAGGACTAGCCAAATCCTTTAACCATCTGGACTGACGTTTTCTGTGCCGGTTATCTGCGCCAAACTGAATTTATTTCTTAATTTGGCCTTATGGCATTTTCTGCATTGGGAATGTGTCACTGCTCACCCCTGTGAAAACTTGTCCAGGTTTTGCCAAACTGTAAGACCAAAGTAGGGGCATGAGGGACCCTCAAATCCCAATCCACTCCCTACAGCCTCTATTGATAGGCATGCCATAACCATAGTTTAACAGGCTGTCTCCTGTGATTGCAGCCTGGAGATGCTCTGAAATGGTCTGTGTCTGCGCACTTGGACTAGCTCTGTAGCTGCCAGTTGTTTTAAGCCCTGCCATCCAAAAAATTTCCCCTCTGTTCTCCCATCTCACAGGGGCAACTTTTAAATTTCGCTCTATAACCGTGATTTTCTTATATTGATTTTTTTATTCAGCTTTTAAGACTTTGTCCTTGTGTTAAAATATTTATAGACTTGTCAATCTTCAGCCAAGCCTTTATGTTCTCTGGCTTCGATTATGCTCTTGCTACATCTGTTTAAGTGAAACTATAGGAGAAAACCCCTTTATCGTTGTTAGGAACCTGCTTCTGTCCACTTTCTTCCCCCAAGGCTTCCTTCTGTAAAAACATGAAAAAAGTCCAAACACTGAGACCAGCTTCTCGATCCCTTTTTAGCCAGCCCTTTGATCCCACAGACACCTATAAACCAGTGTACTGTCTATAAACTAGTAGACTGCCTTTGTGGATTTTTCCTGTAAAGCTTTCTGGGACCACATGCTATTCAATGAATGTGGGCAGATGCCTTCCTAACCTGAAAGTCAGACCATTAAAAATTGCATATGTACTAAAATTGTTGTTGTAAAATGCCTGGTAGAAGAGCTGAGAAATCTAGATCACATTTCTTTGGCTTTAATTATAGGATAGAGTGGGAGTGGGTCACATTGTGGATGTAAATTGTGGTGAGATGTGAGTGTGACATCATTGCTCCTTTCTTGCATTTGCATCCAGGAGCTTTTTGATTTGGGACAGATTTTGCTGCCACTGGGCTGAGCACAAGCCTGTAAAGAATCCCAGAGGACCCACTAACTCCCATCCGCTTTTTCTCCTTTTTGTAGTAGCATTTCCCTAACCACTTGTAAAGATTAATTTTTCTATTAAAGCATATTTGAAAATGTTTGTATATGTATTGCAAATTGATTTCCTAATTAGTGTATTATTTTGAACAGTCATTACTTTATTGAAGTCTGTTCATAATTAAGTGATATATTTGCATAATTATGGTCTCCTGTATGATAAGTATCTTATGTATTAAGCAAATCCGAGCTCTGTTTGATTAAATAGAATGGCTGTTTGTAACCAGGATGAAACTTTGAAGCATATGGAAAAAGCTTGTGCTTATCTGAGAAATTTTCATCTGTTGCTGAGTTGGAAGACTAAGTAGTGAAGTTGTTTCCATTTTAATTTTTGAACTGTAGTTTGCATGGACCGTCTATATATGCCAGTGGTAAAACAAACTTCATAAAGTATTCTGCCATGATTTTATTTTTTTTTCTTAATTTACTATCCCTTTTTCCCGCAGATCAGCTGTTCTGTATGATTGCAGAAACCCACAAGATAACCATCGAATGTGGCGGTTTAGTGGTCAGGTTGAAAGAGTAACCTGGAATCATTTTTCACCTTGTAATTTCTTAGTGAGTACATGCTTTTCTATTCTTGGTCTGTTGAGTGTTGCCATTTCATTTAACCTGTATTTTTGTGTTCATAATGTTTCTGAATCATATAGTGGACCTGATGGACAGTTGGACTGTTGGCATTGCTTATTTTAAAAATGCAGTGTGGTGGAGGATGGTTTTAGGTAGTTTTTTCAACAAGTGTATCAAGGTCAGTTACTTAAAAGGTATCTTCTTTTCATTATGACAGTGGAAAAGCAATGGATGCTGATGCATTTTTGCTCCAGAGGTGGCATCTTTGCCGTGTCGTTACAGTGTTCAGTGGCTGGAATGTATTTTCCTTTGCATAGTTGCTGTTGTGTTTCATGTAATGAGGCAATTGCAGCTGAGAAGTAGCTAAGATCCTGAATATTAATTCAGCGTTTCACATCAGCGCTAGAGGGCACTGTCCTCCTGTCTGGTATAGAGTAAAAATACCTTGGTTTTGTCGAGATTTTTATAATAAAACTTTTAAACAGGATTTAAAAACAAATCTTTTTTATTATCTCAATGGCTGTCTAGTTCTCTGTTGCTTTGTGTATACAGTCAACAAAAGCAGTTGCTCAGTTATGTTGGGTTTATGATGTAGATCTTTCTTGGTATAATCACACTTAGCTTTGCACAGGGCTATTATGCAGCTGCTGGATGGCTCCAGAAAGTTTGAACCAACACTTAAGAGGCTAAAGGCTTTGTATTTCATTGCCTAACAAGAAAGCCAAGCTTAGTAGTGCAACCATCTTCAAAATACAGTTCAAGAAACGTGTATAGGATTAAGACTTCTCTGTAAGTCCCTGCAGCATAGTTCAGGTATGTCGAATAGCTCAGGCAGCAGCTGGATGGAGTCTGACTTTGGGGATGCAGACCTGTGTACACTGTGTAACATGCCCTGCCAAGAAGTAGTGTAAGTCTGTCTCAAATCACAGAGACTTACTAGCGGGTGGGTATTATTTCATAGGAGCTTTTTTCCAAATGAGTGACTACAGCTGTTTGTTTTCAAAATGTTGTGATTTCCTTAGGCAAGCACAGAGGATGGCTTTGTGTACTGTCTGGATGCTCGTTCTGATAAGCCACTGTTTACTCTGAAAGCTCACGATGAAGAGGTGTCAGGTAAATTGTGTGTGTGTTGTGTTTGTCCCCAGTGGCACGGCACATCTGGAAGATGTCTTTAACTGATATGACGGAGGTGGTAGTGATTCCTTGCTTACCAAATAAGAGTTGTGCATGCTAATCATGGCTGGCTGGCACGTGAAACAAATCTCTTCTGAGAAGCCACTGTAAGCAAAGTATTTTAACAGTGAACTTTTCTCAGTGGACGTCATGAATAAGCATGTCAAAACAGATCTATTCACTTGGGGGGGACACACTTTTTTGGGGGATGAGGAAGAACAAAATCTATGGAATCTGGTCCTCATCAGTGTATCCTCATCTCTGTGAAATAGTGATTACCTGGTGCTCTCACACTGCTGCACTCTTAATCTTCCAGGGCTACAACTAAGCAGTCAGATTAAAGGGTGCCTCGTGACATCATCTGCTGACAAATACGTGAAAATTTGGGATATCCTGGGAGACAGACCAAGTTTAATCCATTCCAGGGATATGAAAATGGTAGAGTAATATTCATTTCTTTACTCTAAGAAGGTTTATATATAAACTATGTCTGCTTAATTGTTTTTTGCCTAGCTTGCATCTTGTTTTACCTAACATAACATCTTTAGGAAACAAAAAAAAAAAAAAAAATCACATTTGTGTATTCTGGGTAAATCATTCTCATTACAGTGCAGTATTCAATTTAACATGTAATGGGCAGACTGCTTCAAAGCCTCAGACCTGAACACCAGATACAATGTTCTGGGTAGAACTGTAGGTGCTCCAACATGTATCTGCCAGGCTCAAGACAAAAATGTGATTTACTGTTTGTAATTAGCAGCTCTTGACTTTAATTTTCTGTCTTTACAAAATACATTTCAGGAAACTCAGAGAGCTTACATTTGTTAAAACTTGCTTGGAGAAAGTATTTTTAGATGATGAATTTGGTTTAGGATGATACTTTAAAAAAAATCCTCCTCTTTCTTCCTCCTACCCTCCCAGGGTGTTCTCTTCTGTGCAGCTTGCTGCCCTGACTTCCCGTTTGTTTTTGCCTTTGGAGGAGAGCGAGAAGGGCTGCGTGTTTGGGATATAAGCAAGATTTCTGCAGGTAACATTCTTGTTTCTTTGAATCTTGTGGTTCTCCCCTTGCCCTCAGGGTGTATTTGTATATTCAGTAATGTATTGTGGCTCTGAGAGAAACTGTAGGTTAATATTTTTAATACCCCAAGACTGGGTATGTGTTCACATTTTCAGCTTCAAAAAATGTGGGTTTTTTTCTAAATTGGAGAACTCTGTTTGCCACATGATTTATTTTCTTGTAGCTGAAGTGTAATACCTGATTTCTTATAATACCTATGTTTTACTTAATGTTCCTGGTGTAATCAAGTATCGCATTCTTGAGTACTTGTAGGAATAAAAGTGAGGACTCTTTTGATCAGTTGTTGTAGCTACATGTAACTAAATGGCATGAATTTTTGGAGAGGGCTTTTAGGAGCTTGGTGGAAACCAGAGAGACTAAAACCAGAAATAAATTATTTAAACTTAATGTTTTGCTCTACAAAACTCATCCATTTCACAGTACTTAGGTACAGGAATTACACACAGGGAAACCTCTAGAGATGCTCTGGTGGAGAAATAACAGGACTTGTAATTTAAGTATCATACGCGGGAGATTGTTCTCACATGTAAGCTTCAACTCCCTACTCAGGGAAAAGGGGAAAAGCTCTCAAACCACACCAGGACAGGATTTCCATTCCACTCCATGATGCTCACCATGCTATACCTGCTGTACTTGTTTCTGGGAGAGAAACGTGTAAGCAATGCCCTATCTGTGTTGCAGTGAATGAAGTTTTTGGAAACAGAGAGAGACATGTTCTGGCTAGTGCCAATTCTGTGGCTTGCAGCTCCGTGGCCGGCAGTAGCAGCAACGATGTGGAGACAGCAATGGAATCGTGATGGACCATCAAAAAATCAAAGTAATTAATGGGACTATGACTAACGTGTATTCTACAAATCGCCATTTGGTTAGAGTTCATAGAAATTACTTGAATGGCATGCAATCTGCAGGCTTCTTCATCTCAGATGAAGAAACGCAGTGTGGCTAAGCTCTAAGTCAGCAGTCCTAAGTTCCTGCCTTTATTACTGGCTTTGAAAGATTAAATTACTTGCTTTTGCCTGAGATTATGATCCCTGAAACAGGGGCTACTATGTGTAAAGTTGATATATAAAATGAAACAGTCACTAAAAAAGCATTCTGCTACTACCAGCAGTTTGTTGACTACTGCAGAGAAGGTAAATACCTTCTAAGGGCATAAGGAAAAAGACTTCAGACAGCAGTTGTATAATAAAAAAAAGCTGAATGAAATGACAAGTGTAAATAGATAATTCATCCTTAATTTGAGGCTAGATGTACATATTTCTAATACAGATTTTAAAAGTTCTATGTAACTTTTTTAAGTCTTAATAGTATTTCTTGGCCCTTCTTAAGTTGGAGTACCTGACTACAATCTTGAAATGTATTTGTAGCACCTCAGATCACCACTATCAGACCATAAATCCCAGCTCTCTCCCATCAAGATGGAGGGTCTCTTTTCCCTGATTCTACAGCACCTGAAGTGTATTGATGTTGCCATGTGTATTGGGTTTTTCTTCAAGCTCCAAATGTAGTATCCATAAAGAGAATTTGAACTGAAATAAGGAGCTACTATGCAGAAGAGGGTGGGAGGCTGTCAGGACACAAAGCAAGGGTAGGGATCTCAGCTGGTCACTGTCACTCGTGAAAGCTGTCTGTGTTATGTACTTAGGTTCTTAACTCCTCCCAGGCGTTTCGGCCTGAAACCTGAAGGCACAGAGGAACATTCTGAGTATCAGCCTAACCCCTGACTTACTTAAATGCTTTGTTTATAGCATCAGGAACCTAATCAAGGAATGCGAGTCAAACAATTTCATCACATTTAAAAGGAACACCTAAGTGCCTTACCCCAGGCCAGAAGTTAAAGGATACTCTCATCCTCTTGTGAAGTGCTTCCCTCCACTAGAAGGTGTCTGTTAAAGTGCTGCTGCTACAAAAATGCCCTGGGTATTAAAGCAACTGGTATCATAGTGTCAGTGCATGTAGTTGACAAGATCTTATGGCTGCTTTCCACTCTAGCTCATTGTAACTCATTCTGGTGAGATAAAGCAGATGATAGATCAATTGTATCAGTACAAACAGCAGATGGGGGAAAGGCAGGGCTGTAGATTTCCTTCCCATTCCTTGAAGTTAGGTTGCTGCTTCTGAATCCAATTCAGCTGTTTCTAGTCTGGTGACAGATGTTTAGCATGGCTCTGCAGGAACCTAGAATATGTTATCTCTACTTCTGGTATTAACTGGCACAGTAGCTCTAGAAGTTGCTTTTTATTTTAGGAAGAAATTGTGTTACTGCAAGCAACACATCTTTCCCTTGACTTAGCAAAATACCTCAACCTGTCTTTCTGGAGCTTTTTATTCACATACTGATCTCAGAGGGCAAGCGTTAGGCATTTTCAGGCTTGAAGAACCCAGGGAGCTCTCTAGGAAATACAGTGTACAGGGAGAGGCACAGCTGAACTTATGCCGTTTAGGGCACGAACTGGAGCTGGAGCCTCTTTCATGAGGGAACCTCCAACTACCTCATCAGAGAACAGAGCTCAGCTTACTGTTCTTTTACAGCACCGACAGAGGAGCCACACAGCAAATTTACAAGGTTTAAAGACAAGTTCTTAGCTGTACTGCTTCATGGAGGTGCTCCTACCCATACCTTGTCCCAGGAAAGCTTAGGAGAGACAGATGATGAAAAAGTGGTGTTATTTCTCTTATCAGAAATAGGAAACTTTTTCAGAAAGTGTAAATATTAAAAAAGAACATTAGAAAAGAGCCACATTTTTAATTTTTTTAAATGAAAACAAGCAAATGAAATACATCTTCATTCCATAAATAATAATAGCAGCAAACTGTCCCATCACTCTAGGTGGTAAAAGGTTTACAGCACAAGAAGTAATATATACTGTAAACACTGCCTGATCATCTGTAAGCCTCTTCCTTACTGAGTCTATACAGTCTTTACCTCTTCACTTGCTTACATGTTCTAGTGAACTAGAGTGAGAAGAGGAAATAACTGTTCTCCGAAAGCCAATGTTTGATTTTCTGTAGTGGGGTAATTGCTTTGTCTGCAAATGCTGATTTTACTGGCTTTTTTTTTTTTTAACACAAAGCTTTTTTTCTTATTTTTTAGAAGGAAACCTGAGCATTGACAGTCTTTGTTCTGTGCCAAACTACAGCCTTCAGTTAAAAAGTATTAAAAAGAAAAAGGCATCAACTGCCACCACTGTTTTTTTGCTTGTTTTTCTTAGTGATGTGGCTTTGGCAGTTAAGGACAGTTGGCTTACAGGTCACTGCAATCACTTGACTACATTTCTGGTTTGTGGCTCTTTACTCAAAGGGCTATGCAAGATGTGTCATGTATCCCAGCACTGGATGGATTAATCTGAGTGATTTGGAAAAGAAGTATGCACAGTGTGTGGGAAAAAGTCTCCTTGCCTCATGTTTCCTTCTTAGCAACTCTTCACTTCTACATGCGTGATCCATTCTCATTCAGCATTTTGGCTATAGAGTTTAAGCAGCGGTGTAGTGCGGTGACCAAAACAGGAGGAAAACTCATTTGACATACACTGTTGACTGGGGAAATAAGGAAGAGCGGGTTTTTTCCTTCCCCATTTTTAACATCCAAGAAAATTTCCCTCTCTCTTCTCTTCATTTGTGTCCAGAGAGGGCATCACCTGTTGAATAGACTCCATTGTTAATCCTACAGTTTTCAGTCCTCATAGAGTCTATTAATTCCTCCTCTGAATCTTCCTCCTCTTCCTCCTCTGGGGCTGACAGGCTGGATGTGGGGCCTTTACATATTTTTAAGTGGCGAGTGAGGTGATACTTGGTTAGATAAGCCTTGGAGCATTTTTCACAGACATAGTCCCTCTTTCCTTCATGTGAATTGAGGTGCTTCTTCAGGTGATTTGTCCTCAAAAACAGCTTGTCACACTTGGGGCACTTGATCTGCCGTTCTCTGCAAGACACGAAAAAGTTAGTTTGCTCCTGCCACAAAGCTGACACTGTATTAAACAGTGGAGTGGTGGTGACAGGAAGGGTGAAAGGGTCAGTCTTACTCCTAAATCACTTCCAATATACTTGAAGGAGAAGCAGTCCAGAAATAACAGCACTAAAGTGTAAATACTGCTCAGTTTTCTTTCACACAGTACATACACAAAGCCCCTCTTCTCTGCTCCCCTCCCCACCCCCATCATTGGCAGAAGTCAGGCTTTTTGGATTAATGCTAGCTTATAGCCAACTGTTTTTCTTTCATGATGATAAAGAAGAAAGAGTTCTACAAGGGGTTTGTTTGTTTATTTTTTAAGTAAGGCCAAACTCTGGTTAAGCTCCATGTTTTGGCGAGGGCAGAGATGTTGCCATGGTGGAAAGGTTTGTCTCCCTCCTTCCCACCCTAAATAAATGGGGGAAAAAAAGAACAAAAAAGAAAACAAAGCTGCTGAGTGTTAACAACCCTCAGTCTGTAAATACTAAGCAGAGGCTTACCAGACCGCAACAGTCAAATTCTGTAGATGACTGTGCAAAACACCTCCCCACAGCAGTCCTCCTGGCTCTGGCCGCAAGAACAAGCAGCAAAGCAAGTCTGTCTGTCTGCCTCTCTCTTGCTCATGCTAGCTGCACTATGCTGTCTCCTAGGCAGCACGACAGAAGCAGCAATTGATTCCAAGAGAGTACAAGAACCAGATGCTGAAAATGAAATAAGCAGAGGGACTAGCTTTGGGCAAGCAGCCTTTAAGGGAGGACCTTGGATTGGGAGTAACTAAACAGGATGGAGAGATTCTCACAGCAAAAGGAAAGATCTGGCCTGGCAGAAAGCCGAGGGGTTGGGAGAGACCTGTGGCTAACTGGAGGAGGACCTGGGGGTAGGGATCTGCCCTGACCATGGGCATCTCCCCACAGGAGGAGCAGGAAACCAAGTGCATGAATGAGACCTGGGGGTAGGCAAGAGCTGGGAATGGCAGCACCCCGCCCCTGGTGCAAACAGAGAGGGAGGCTTCACTAACAAGCTAGTTGGTGAGAATAGCATTGAGGAGTTTATGATTTTTTGAGGTCATGCTGGGACATGGAAACAGTTCTCATCAGACAACTAAATGTAAACCAGCCAACCCCCTCTCTCTTCAAAATGATGAACGCTCCAGAATGCCATTTCACTAGACAAGGTGCACGCCTGGAATTTACTGTGTCATTAAAATACTGCAAACACTAGAATAGGACAACTTCAGCCAGTAACAAGGAATTTGTCCAGATTGACTTCTCTGTCATTTTAGAGGATGGACCTATACTCCCTAGGCCAAACCATTTGCAAACTGGAGATTCTCTCTTGGGCTGTTGAACTTCATTATTTATTACACACTGGCCAGTCCAACACACCCTGTGAGATCACTTACTGCGTGTGAGTGAGTACATGCTGCTTGAGGTCCTGCCTCCGCATGAATAGCTTTTCACAGTAATCGCACTTCAGATTCTTCTCCCCTGTGTGGATGACCATGTGCGATTCCAGGTGAGCCTTCTGGGTAAACGATTTGTCACAAAGGGTACAGCGATAATTCTTCTGACCTAGGATCACATACATACACCCACAAATTGACAGTCAGTGTCCCAAGAAACACAGTAAGCAAACAAGCCTGACTACTTCTGAAAAATAAATTTTTACCCTGAAGAAAGGCAGATTCTTTGTGAACAGGACCTGTTTTCCTCCTGCAGTTCCTTCAGACTCAGCATAAAGGACTACCTAGTTACAGTCTAGATTTAGCTATGCAAAAAACAGGCATGTGACTTCATTTCCTCATTCCCAAAGCTTTTCATACCCTGCCCCATGCCCCCCAGCCAAAAAAAAACCCACTTCATGCTACTGTTTCAAAGCCCTGAGCCCTTCATGCGATGCACGGTTCTGCACTTTGTCCTAAACACCACTGATTCCTCCTCCTCCAGTCAGCCTTTCCTGTAAAACAGACTTTCTGCTTCTTGTCTACACCAACTACTGTGCCTCCCTGTTCTGCATATCAAAACATCACCAGTAAACTTGTAAATTTTCCAGCAGAGATTCAGGCAAACATTTAACAAGACAAGGCTTACCCAAGATGAATTCTTGAGTAAAAATAATGGTAGCCTCCTTTTTAATTGTAACCATGGCAGCCATCTAGTTACTGTACATTAGTACATCCCCATCTCCACTAATTTCCCACAGGAACTGTATCTGATGCCTTCCTGCAGCCCAACCACATTTGATGCACTGCATTGCCTTCGCCTAGAAAAACAAACTCTCTTATCTAACAAACACACAGGTACAAAGCTCACTGGCTCTTTGGTAACTTCTATGTTTTATCCTGTTTTCCCACTTATCCGTAGTTCCTCCATTATTCTTTGCCAGAAATAGCTCAAAACCCCTGCTCACCACTGAATTCAGGCTAAGTTTGAATACCACTTGAATCCCTACCCCACTGAGTATTCTGTGGCTGTGTATACACGTTGTGTATTGATCAATTTATTAAAACTCCTCACTACTGAGTCCACAGCTTCCTATGCTGGACTCAAGTGCACTGAACTCCCAGTTTTATTTCCTTTCCAGCTTTGTGATTTGCATTCCATGATTCCCAATAGCTATTTCAACCTTACTGAAAAAAGACAGGCAAATATCCACACTGTGGCTAGCCTGTACTTGACCTTCACCCTCTACCCTATCCTCACTCTCTGTTAAATCCATGCCTTTTTGTATTTATTTATTTCCTCTCTTCTTACCCAGCTGAAAAATCTTTCACTATTTTGTTTTCCTCTTTTAGCATTCATTCACTAATCTGTTCGCAATTGTCCCTTTATCCTCAAAGCCTCTAGTCATATCCCAATGCCCACAGAAGTCAACAGCCTGTCCAGACTAAAGTTTTGATGAGTGACAGAGCTGAGCCTTACCCACATCAGTCTGACCCCACAGTCACCAATTTCAGTCTTGTGCATTTCCTTAAGATGAAAAACAATTCCAGAGGAAAGAGGAGAAAGATCTCAGCCCCATATTTAACTAGACAACTGTCCACATCACAAGCCCTCAAACCCAGCTGGCTTTTTCTCATGAGCAGAAGGAACCCTTGTTTTATCATAGCTGCCAGCACTGGATCTGCTGTGTGGGAACAAAGGGTTTCTGTCTCCCAGACGAAGGCCGACACTTCTTCCCAACTGTAATCAACTTCAACTCATCAAATGCTTTTAGACATGGCACAGACAGCCAGAACACAGGTCTACATACTGTTCTATAAGCACCCACACCACTGAAGCCAGCACAGTCCTATCCCACGCCAACCAGCGTGCTCTCAGGCAGTGCCCAGGCATTAGCTGGGGTCACCATGGACTACAGATCATTCCTGTAGACAGCCAGGATGCTGCCATTCTTAGAAAGGAAGGTCGAGGGAGGTGATTTTCCCCGCTATACGCTGCTCTTGTGAGACCCCACCTGGAGTACTGCATCCCGTTCTAGGGTCTCCAGTAGAAGACAGACATGGAGCTGTTGGAGCGAGTCCAGGGGAGGGCCACAAAGATGGTCAGAGGGCTGGAGCACCTCTCCTATGAAGGCTGAAAGAGTTGGTGTTGTTCAGCCTGGAGAAGAGAAGGCTCCAGGGAGACCTTGTTGTGGCCTTTCAGTACTTAAAAGGGGCCTACAGGAAAGTCGGAGAGAGACTTTTTACCGAGGCCTGTAGTGACAGGACAAGGGGCAATGGCTTTAAACTGAAAGAGGGTAGATTTAGATTGCTTGTAAAGAAGAAATTTTTTTACAATGAGGGTGGTGAGACACTGGAACAGGTTGCCCAGAGAGGTTGTGGATGCCCCATCCCTGGAAGTGTTCAAGGCCAGGTTGGATGGGGCTTTGAGTGACCTGATCTAGTGAAAGATGTCCCTGCGCACAACAGGGGAGGGGGGGACCAGATGATTTTTAAAGGTCCCTTCCAACACAAAACATTCTACAATTCTGTTTCTAAGAGCTTAGATTTATGGACACAAGCTATGCCCTGCCAACTGGCCAAGGGATCAGAAAGAACAGGTCCTGCCCCAATGTTTTACTAGCACAGGCACCTCTATAAAGTCCCCAGCCCTTACCTGTGTGTATCTTGAGGTGTGTCCGTAAGTTGCTAGGATCACTGAAAGCTTTGCTACAGAAATCGCATTTGTGCGGCTTCATGCCCATGTGCCCCATGAAGTGGACGTGGAGCTTGGAAGGGGAGATGAAAGCCTGGGGGCACATGGAGCACTTCCATTTCCTTTCCTTGCCGTGGCCTGGCCCGTGGCTGCTGCTGTGCCCCTGGCTGGGGAGATGGTTGTGAATATGGCTGCTCAAATGGGCCTTGAAGTCCGCATAGGAAGCACATTCCTTTCCACAGTGGCAGATGTGCACGTCCGGATGTTCAGGGACACCTTTGGGCACAAAAGCATCACTTTTAATGAGGCATAGCAAGGCCTAACAGAGCGTGAGCCTGATCCATGTTAACACTTTGTCTGTGGTAGCAAAGCCAGCTGCAGAGATTTTCACCCGCATTCCTTTCAGCTCCAGTGCTTGCTTTTCAGCTCTTTCAGGTAGGCCATTTCAAATATTTTGGGAGGCCAAACTTTGCAATGATTTTGAGCACAGCTCCACCAAACCTAAATTATCACAACCAAAGGTGGGGGAGGATAGGATCATCTTCAGCTAGCGAAACTCCCTTAGCACCACATGGACGAACAGAAGAAAAACAACCCTTTTTCTCTGAAACTGCAATCTTTTACTCCTGATCAGTGGAATTAGTGAAATGTTTCTTTCCAACGACTGTACTCCTATAGTAATGAAGTGTAAAAGGAAACTATGACATGCATCAATAGGAACTGAGAAGGAACATAATGCACTCCCAAGTCACAGTGCCCAGAGATGGCACTAAAAGGGGATTCAAGCTAAGTACTCCCTGCAAAGCCAACAAAGACGAGCGCTTACTTACCAAGCTGTCGTGCATAGTCCCGACTGTAATAAAAGAGAAGCTCATGTTCAGGTGGGATGTCCCGAGAGGTGCAAAAGTAAATTTTTCCATCGTGAGGATAAGCTACAAGGTTCTGCTCTTCCCGGTTCCTATAGCAATAATGAGAGTTATGAAAAAAAAAGCCCTCCAGAAATAATGACTTTCTGAGAGAGAAAAAAAAGAAGGAAATTCCTATAAATAGGTAATGAGAGAACCTCAATGCTTGGCAGCACATTATAAAAAACATTCCTGTCTGTCAATTCTGTCCTTCTTTATTAAAGGAAAGTAAAGGAAAACTGGACCTCGAGAGCCAGTCTGCTCCACCAAATGATACATTTTTCACACCACTGCGATATCTTGCTGAGAAAATTATTAATAAACATTGGAGTGGGCTGAGAGAAGAGAGTTTATGACCTCTTAAGAAACTATAAAAATATATTTTTTTTTCATATTAACTCCCTTAAGAAATAGAGAACACGAGGGAGAAATAAATATCAGTAAAGCCTTAAAGCAAAATTATCTTCAAAAAATAACTCTTGAAAAGCATTTCCAAGATGGGATAACTCATCTTCTCAAGCTGTATCTTGCATATGTTTGTTCCCAGTATCTGAAACCAGCAAAAGCTCTGCCCCACTGCAGTGGGAGATCAAGCATTAACTTCTTGACTCCTGCATATGGGAGCAATGAAATGAATTGCAGGGGAAACATACTTTGTGTCACAGAGCAATGGGAAAGGTTCAGCCTTCTCAGTGGACTATGTATGGAGCAATACTTGAGCCAGTTTGGATAGTTTTCATCACAGGCTCCAGAAAGACTGAAAAGGACAGCTCTGGCACCCTGTAAGAGCTTGGAACTTGGCCAAAAGAACCCAAGGACACTTTGCTAATAAAGTATTAAAATAAAAAAGACAATCAAAGTCATCTTCACAGATGCATCCAAAAGGAATGGGACAGAGTGAAGGAAATAACACGCTAATACACAGTAAGCTAATATAAAAAGAACCTGGTTTAAACCTTTAGAACAAAGGAAACAAAGTATGTGGGCAGGTTTGGGGCTGGTTTACTACAGCGTGTGTACTGATTCCCGCGTAACGTTCTCTGCTGGGTGCTCTGTTTCATTCTCCCCACCAGTCCAAGATGGCTAGATAGCCTAGATAGCTCCTGAAGGTCCCTTGGTCCCGAGCTCATTACCCATCTGGGCAGTCAGTGCAGCAGTGCACATTCTCCAGCACAGCCGTCTATGAGCCTGCAGCTCAGACTCCAAGCTACATAGCACAGTACAGGCGGTTCTCACCTGGCTTTGCGTACAAACATCATCCAGTTACATTCATTTTCATCAGTTGTAATGATGCAGAACTCCAGGACACCATTGTGATAGATCTACCGGGAAAAACAAATGCAATCTTAGGACAAGACACAGCAACAAATGCAGTGAAAGCCAGCTTCTTTCTTTAAGAGAGAATGAGTTTACCTAGAACAAGCCAGGAGGTCTCCATTGCCATTGCCAAGGCCACAGCCCTGTTCTTACTTCTTACTTTCCCCTTTACACAGGAATCTTGACCTCTCTGCTACCCAGGAGGCTAGAAAAACTTTATCAGCATCTTTCCCACACACTACCTTTAGCTCCCAGCAGAAATGCATTTGGCTGCTTTTCTTACAAGCAAAGTCTTGTGAATAACAATATCTGGGCAAACAGTATATGTTTTATTTATACAGATCAATTTTACTTACTGAACATGAAATGATGTGAAAAAGAAAGCTTTAGAGCAGCTTTCCTAAAACAAATCATTCATTACCTGGGGGAACTTTCAATAAACAATGATACAAAACAAACAAACAAGTGCTGCCTAGTAATTCACATACAATCCCTGCTGCAATTCCAAATACTGGAAACCCACATATAGCCCTTTAAAAGAAAAGGCATTAAAGAAATCTGTTGTACTTCAGGATTGATTACCAGCATATTACATGGTGTACAGCTCTGTTATGGTGATATTAAGTATTAAACAATCAAACTGCATTAATTTTGATTTCTGGCAAGGATGATAATATTAAAGCTTCTGTGTTATGTGGTGGCTTTCACCAGATAAAGGCATGCCTGCAGACTCTGTGAGCCATAACATCCACTGACCTTCCAGATGTGACTAGCTGCTTTGTCTGTCCAGTCAGCCACCTCCAGAGAATGGCTCTGCTGCCCGATCAAAGGTCCAAAACAAGTCCTTACAGGAATGGTTTCTCTTGTCCACACACCTATCAGTAGAAGACCAAAATCTGCAGAAATCAATTATTTAAACAACTAATCATGCATAATAAAGAGATGGGAGGTTTATGAGATAATGCTCCAGGGGTAATATCTAGGCATAAGATCATCAAAGCTTCTACTTCACATGTAAAACACACCTAAGGCAGAGACAAGAACCACCACCACCACATGACACTACTGGGAGCCGCTTTGTTGTAATTACAAATATGTGTTTTGTTTGTCAAAAGCAAGTAATTTACTTTTCAGTAAGCTATAAAACTAAGATCCTAGCCACTTGCACCAATTAAAGCTTTCATGGCACTTTCTGCAGAAGCAGAAAATACTAGTTTCAGTAACTACATTTCGCCTACCTAATCCCCAGGAATTTCCAGAATTGTTGCTGGGCATTGTTAAGCAGCTTCTGCATTTCTCCCCAGAGGCAGCTGTATTTCTGTCATGGGCAGAGGGATTCCTGCGTGTATATTGTTTATTATTAAACATTTATATATATATAGGTCTACATGAATACACTGAATAGCTTTTAGGAATAAACTGGAAACTAATGCAGCTTGAAAAGAACAGATGTAAGCTACTCTCAACAAGCAGCAGCACTAAGCAAGCCAATAATCACATTATTCTCTAGCCTTCAGATCCTTAGGGTATTGCACTGTACTCTTCGATTTCCAGGTGACAGTGGCGTGAAATACAGTAACAAGGTCCACATCCAATGACAAGGTCACAGTCTACATGCCAAATGTAAATGAGGGGAGGGAAAAAAAAGAGGCACTCATGATCAATACTCCAATGAGAGCATCCAGAAGGCCACAGGTAGCAAACCAAGCTGATGAACAAGCAGACAGAAATCTCCTCCATTATTTCCAATTATTATCTTCCCCCAAACTGCAATTGCTGCAATGTTTTCTTATCAAAGCTGTGCCTGAGTTGTTTAGCACATGATAAAAATAAACACCATACCTTGCTTGTGCTTGACCTTATGAAGTGTTTCAGCAACACTCTGTGGCAGCACCCCTAGAGTCTAGTTGAAGTCTAAGCAGTAACCAGAGGACAAGAAGCTCTTGCACAACATACGTCAGGGTGATTACAGAAGAGGCAACCACCTCTCTATTGCAGTGTTTCTCTCCCATGTTAAAAACCCTATGGTTTTGGATTTCAGGCAGTGAGTGTATTTTAAACCGCTGCATAGAGATATATAGTAATCTGATTCTTACCCGCTTCAGCTCCCATGATGGACTGCCGGAGGACAAGCTGTTTAGGGAGAGAAAGCCTGGCTCGGCTCTCTATTGGGGTGTCAGGGACAAAGGTGACGGGCCCATGATCTGGGCAGTCTGATGGATATGCCTTGTCACACAGTGTGCACCCTGCAGAGAGGGGAAGGGACAACAGCGATTAAAAAGATGCAACAGCCCCCACAGTGCAATCAGCTCCCTACCAATATGCTTCAGCTCAGCCCCTGCCAAAGGCTGCTTCTCTTTGGTTTAACCTGTCCGCTTTACTGCTTTTACTCAGAAGAATATGAACCATGTTACTACAGTCAGATGGGCACCGACGTACACATCACTGTTCCTATCCAATTCAGATCAAACGTGAGGATCTCCACCTGCCTTCCTGATGGTAAATTAATCACCTAGACTCTAAACTATCCCTACAGGGGCAATCTAGCAATGGGACAGAGTCCACTCTTCATCAAAACTGCTGCAAAACGGATGGTAGACTCCTAGAGCTGGCAGTAATGCTGATGATGGAAGAGCCATTTTCTCTCTGATCACAAGTGAAATGACCTTTCTTGGCAGAAAAATCCAAGCCATACCAAACCAAACACTTTCTAACTCATCATGTTTTTTGAATTTACCAGAAGAGGTTTTTTGCATGCAGAACCTCAAGGATATTCATGCCAAGGGACAGTAAGGTCTTCTTTCTAAAATTTTTCTAATTTGAACCCACAAATCCCCTTATCTCCATTTAAATTCAGACAACGTGCAAATCATGGCAGCAAAAACCTGACCTCGCTGCTGCTTTTGAAGGACCCACTGCAATAAACTCAAAGTACATCTCTATGCGATGCCTCTGAATGGAACAAAAACAAAAGCCCAAGACAAATCAGTAGCATCACTTTACCAATCTGTCATTCAGCATAAGTACTGCTGAAAAATAAACCACTGGAAGTCCTTAGTCTAATAAATTTGGGAAAAGTACAGCATAGAATGTTCTCATCTAGAAAAACTACGTCATTTCAATTCTCTATGAATGGAGCAACCAACACCTACTCAGCAACCACCCTCCTGATAAGTCATTCTTCTTCTGAAGAAAGATGCTCAGCTAATTAAGCAGGATGTCCACAAAGACCTTCTTTGGCCTCTGGATGGCCCAACCCCAGTATAAAAGACCTACCACAGAAGTAGTCTTCAGCAGGCATAAACAGCAGCTCCATTATTACTTGTTTAAAGAGATTTTTGGGACACTGCTTTCATACATCAGGGTACCAGAAACTGACCCCATGCAAAGTACAGTTTGAGCAACTACACAATTACAGATAGAAAGATACTCAGAAAATTATTAGGTAGAGCCTATATAAGCATTGCTTCATGTGCACAGATGACATGTAGGAGTACAGTAATGACAACAACCAGATCTGAGTAATGAGAAACACTATTTGAAACAGATGTTTTTAGGCATTGCCTAGCACATACCACTATGCGTCTGTGGACTAACCCCAAGGAGAGGCAAAGAGGAAGAAAAGCAAGTTCTAGGCATGTAACACTTCCACTTGGAAAGGTTTAGGGATTCATACATATTTAAGAAGTTGGAAAAAAAAAAAAAAGCCTACATTCTACAGGAAGCAAAATATACCGTTTCCTTTCCATTTCTGTCCTTGCCAAATAATGCAAAAAAAAAAAAAAAAATCACAGTGATTACTTCTCTGATTTGGGTACCCAGAACTGTAAACAAAGATGACCAAAAAAAGGGCTACTTGGAAGTTTCACAAGCATTTAGGACTGTAGCAAAGGCACGCCTTTTTCTTCCTGCTTAGGAACAGTCTAAAAAGTTTTCTGAAAAAGGCCCTGACTCCTGCCTTCTCAGTGAGCAAAAACCACCAAGAGGCTCTAAAACAACTCCTCCTCCTTGCTGTCACCTGTCTGGACACAAATTCATGTTTTATTCAGAAGAAGTTTAAAAACAACAACAAAAAGTTAAAATTTAAACCTTCCCAAGTCAACGATCTATTTTGCAAATCACATGAAAGCACTAGGCATGCAATAGCCATTAGAACATCCCACCAATGGGGAGCATCACCTGGGAAACAGCCTAGGACTATTTTAAGTATAGTGACAATAAGCTGGCACATCAAATCTCAAATAAGAGAAGTGATTTCACCATGAGCATGTTGGATATCATAGTATTTTGATCATTATTTGTTCAACATGCAACAGACACTTGTAAGAACTTCTGAATGTATCAACTGTAAAACTCTTCCTCTAGGAGTTGTAAATTCATCATAGTTCTACACCCACCTGATTCTAAGTTATATTTTATCCCACAGAATAAAAGTTTTAATTCAAATGTCTGACTAGACACTTTGCACTAAACTGCACCTCTCCCATTGCTAACCAAGGCACTAGTTCTTTCCATTTCTTAAAAAATGTTCTGCAGGCAAAGCTTGTCATAAGGCTCCGGCAGTTGTAGGGCCAGATTGCTTGCACGAGCAGCACTCAGTAGTGCTACCTCAACTAATAAAACTGAATATAAAAGCTGGCCTTACACTTCAGTGGCGGGAAGCCAGACATGCTGTGGGTAGAAGTTCAAATTTCCATCCCACCAAACGAGAACTTCACAGTTCTCAAACACCACTCCTTGAACAATGACAGGATTGAGAAAGTGCAACGTCCAGCACTCTTCTCTTCCTAGGAGACCAACTAGCCTCTGGAGTGAAGTCTTTTGATGACAATAATGAGAAATATTAAAAACTTCCCTCCCTCTCTGCTCTTTTTTCCAGCATGTCCTGTTGAGAACAACATTTTCTTGATGACTGTTCATGGTTTAATAAAAACTTTGCAAAATCACATAACGTCATACTCCACAACTATACCCACTTGATGAAATGTATGGCTTGTGGTGGTGTTTGTTGTGGTTTTTTTTAATGGAGCAAAAGAGTCATTTGTGATGTGACTTCAGAAAACAAAAGTCTCATTGCACAGGATAATATCAGCATATCCACAAAAGGCAAGAGGTTCATGAAGAACTCAGCTTCCAACCTCAAGGGAGATGGATACAAAGAGAATGATGCTAAAGCATCCTACTATGTCTACTTCCAACTAGTGTTGTTTCAGTGTGGTTAATCTGCCACTGCAGATGTTCCAACTCCCACGGACTTGTTAAATAAGTAAGTTTCTTTCACCAGAAATCTGTAAGACTAGCAACAAGAGTCCTGTCATCCCACCAGACAACAGCTACATAACAAACCCTACCCCAAGAAAGGAGGAAATGCCCACTCACATATGGTAAACAAGGTTGCCATGTTCTCCTTGTTCGAATTGGAGTCTTCCATTTGCAGAGTGGATGGTACGAAGGCAAGATTGTCTGCAGACACATCCACGTGACTTGGCCCCATGGCTACTTCCTGATTTATGGAAGACACCGCCACCGGCTCGAGGCTGAGGCCCACTTCGTGCAAGGCTACTGAGTCCAGGGAAGCTAGGTTGTGTGAGGTAGAGAGCGCCACGCTCACGGAGTTGGTGCTCATGGCCACAGTATGAATGGAGTCATTTAGTGTGCTATCCGATATTCCTGTCACCCGCCCGGCGATGTGGTCGGGCTCCATGACGACAGGGAGTTCCAAAGTGCTACCGTGAATGGGAATGACACCGCCGTGTCCCACAGCGTCCGATGTCAAGTTACTCCCCACCGTGTCTACGGCTAAAGGTTCGTGGCTCCGGGAGCCATTTGGGATCTGTGAATGATCCCCGGCTACGTCATCCATTGTAAGCTCCTCTGTCATCCCATCTGTAGAGATGGGGCTGGTTACCCTCGAAACGCTCTCCATAGTGATCGTAGTATCCAGCACTACCTCGTGGCTGTCACTAGGATGCAGATTTTGAGCACCATGCGCGTTGACTGTGCGGGAGTCCATGGAGACAATCCCTGGTTCCAGCCCCACGGTTCCACTGGGCTGGTAGGGATCTAGGGCCGAGGGATTGCTGGAGACTGACAATGCCGGATTGCTATCAACATTTATAGTGTTGGGATGGATGTACTGAGGTGGAGGTCTATCAGCCAAATAAGATAAGATACCTGATAGAATGAGAGGGGGAAGAAGAAGAGAGTGAGAGGACACCAGTTTTCAAATCTTGAACAAAAATACCCCATCATCGCAGCAGAGTACATTAGGACCTAGACCCTTGAAGACATGCTCTTTACATTACGTCCAGTTAAAACCCACTAATTCTAAAACATGCTCACAAATATATGCCAACCCAACACTCTTGTCAAAGTATCATTTAACAACAAATACAGAGCTTTCACCCAACAGAGCAAGTCTCCAGTTACTTGTCGAACTCTGAACAGCCAAGTTTCTGGCAGCATTTAACCCAGGCTCCTCAGTACAAAGACTGCATCAGAAAGAGGTTCTTCACGTTTTAGGCACAATTTTTCGTTCGCAAGAAATAGCTCACAAAGGATGAAGGACTGCTATTGGAATCTAACATTTGATAATCCCTGGTTCATCTTTGCTAGAAGAAGTAGAAACAGTTCTCCAGGGTACATCCTTTTCGCTTAGGTATTTAAGTTTTAACAATGACTACTTCCTTCTTCTAAGACTATGTGACACAACTGTCCATCTCAAAGATCATCAACTGCAATTCTGAAGGACTAGGATAAGGTCTCTCAAAAGTATCGTGAGTCATCTGCTTTCTTTCCTTACATGAAAAGTATGTTGTTTCTCCTAAAACAATATCCCAGTTAAATTTAAATAAGAAACCCTAACATCTTTTCTGGTAGTTCTAGAAAGCTTCTCAACATCAAACAACCTTGGAACTTAAGGTACAAAGAAACACTAACCTGTATTTACATACTACCAACTTCTCTTGTTGGACAAAAATAAAAAAAAAAAAAAAAAAAATCTTTGGAGGAAATACATCAGTACATTCAAGTAAACAGTACTTCCAGCAGAGACAGATTTTGCAAATTCTGCAAGATCTGAGGCGGTATGTTTCTTTTTGGCCTTGAACCCTGTGAGCCATTTGTTCTGTAAAAGTTTTCCACTCAAACATGTCCGTTATTAGAAGGATGCAAGCGCGGATACTCTTTCTGCAGCATAACCCCACTAAAAATGGCTAAGCTGAGAAATGGACATTTTAATTTAACCAGCTGCATCAACTATTTCTACATGCAATGCTGCCTTGTGGCTTGAACAAGGAGGATCCTTGAAGGCAGTAAGATGACTGACGGAAGAGCCCTATGAAACATCAGAGTAAACTTCACACAGACTAGAAAGAAAAAAAATATACATTTCTGCATAAATTATTCCAGCTCAGAAAAATGGGAAATACGCTGTCTCCTCCTCTACTCTTTGCCCACAAAATGGGCAGGCATGTAATGCAGTAGGAAAGGTTACTCCCAAGCAGTTGGCAAGTTCAGCCACTAGTCAACAGGTAGTTGGATGAGATCTGGGGTGCTGTATTTCTTTTCCTAACCTAGGTTGAACCAAAAACACTCACTGGGTGACCTTGAAGAATTTTATCTACGCCCTTCCACCCTGCAAGGACTACATTTAAAGCTCGAATTTCTGTGTCTTCATATACTAACATGTAAACTTCTACATTTATACTTTAAAATACATACGAGAGAGGAATCAAGATAGAAATCAGTATGTTAGGCCTTTGGAAATCAACCTTGAACAAGAATGAAGAAAAACTATGCCATGGACTAAATGCGTGGGAAAGAGCCCAAACTCCTCAGCTGATGGCTTGCTCTTTTTGAGCTTTGAACTACTGTAACCTACTGTTATGCACATATTAAGTACTGCTTCAGACTACAGGAAAAAAAAAAAAAAGCAGCAGCTTTCAAACTACAAGCCATTTCAGATAGAAACCAGGCATGCTGTGTTTTCTGTTAATCTTGAAAACAAAGCAGCAGGAGGAGCGATCAGAGGTTCAGTATAAGTAGAAAATGCCCTGCAATTCTCTTCATACACATGTATAGCAATAGAGACCTGAAAAATAAAGGTGTGTAAATGACACAACAGATTCCAGACAAACTCAGGGAATTTACAGCTCTGCAAAACAGTCAGTCTTGCCTGCTTCAGGACAGAAACAGGTGGCTCTGAAAACAATTTCTCTCTCTGTTCCCATTCATCAGCTCCAGGCCACTTACCAGGTAGAATGTGTCTGAAATAGCTGCTCTCCAGGTGAGGGTATGGTGGTGGAGGTAGGGTGTAGTTTCTCTCTGGTATACCACACATCACTCCTCGATCCCCAATACCCATTGGGAGCATAAGAGACAGAGCAGAGGGCAAGGAACTCAAGGAGGGGCCCAAGTTTGGAATTGCAACAGGCAAGCCTGCAAAAGAAAATGCCCATTTAAACTCAATGGAACTACCTGAGCTTATGAACACACAAGCTAACAAAGAGGTTACTAATTCCTCAGGAGCTCCCTATGGAAGTACAATATGGTACTGTCAAAGTAAGGTGGCAAGCTTCAAAGAAAGGATCACAGTTATCACAGCACTGAGAGGCATGCCTGAATGTGGCTAGGTCTTTTTTGGATACATTATGTAGGGCCTGCTTCTACTTCCCAATTGTAATGGGCTTTTGTCTGTGTAGCCCCGTGATAAAAAGAGCTAGGAAAACAGTTTTGCTTTACAGGTGAAAAATCATTATTTTCACCTGAGTGAAGACAGGCATAGATGGAGCCAGATCTGCAGCTGCAGTTCGTATTTCAAAGGATTCTGCTACCACCCACCCACGGTGCAAACCACCCCATTAGAACAAAATGAGACTCCCATTAAGGCATAAGCCTGGTAAACACATATCCCTTTTGCTTTGCCCACAAAAGCAATGGTTTATGGTCTGCCCTTCCTCAATGCCACATCACCTCATTACCTGCTAAAGACATGACTTGCTATCAGAGCAAGCACTGCTACCCAGCTATGAACATTCCTGTGACAGTAAAACACAGAGCATGAGCTGCAATACCCTTTGTGGGAGCATTCCCCGTTACCTGGTGCTGGTATGGCGTTGTGAGTGGGTGACGCTGCCAATCCCAAGTGACTCCCTGAGACCGGCAAGGCATTGCTCACAGAGGATGAGGTCAGCTGGTCCATCCCTACAGGACTCAAGTTCATTTCATTCATTCTGGGGCCAGGGAACAGAGAGAGGAGGGGAAAAAGAAAGAGAAACAGAAGCAAGAACATTCCTGATTACTGACTGTACCGTGGTGAGTAAGAGCTGAGCAAACAACTCAAAATCACATATCGACACGTAAAAACTCTGCCTTACAAAGCTAAGAATAAAGCACATCAGCCACTCACACTGTGATCACATCATGATCAATACATACCGATCATATTGGATAGCAATAACCAGGATTAAAGAGCCAGTTCAAAAAGACAAATCAGACCATAGCTTTTTCCTCGCCATCCAGAAAACAAAGTTTCATTCCTTGTAATCAAAGACACCGTGATTAAAGTATTGTGAAAACAGATCAGTTTGCATGCAGAATGTCAAAATTACTTGGACAACGGTGTCTGATTTATATTTTGTGACTTCTGGACACCACATTCACATTCAAAAACAAAAATCAGAGGAGAGGACGAGGAGAGAACACTTAAAACTGGTAATGGACACAAAACCTCTAACTCACTATCCGTTCGAACCAGGCCAACAGTGACAAGAGTCACCTCTGCAGCATAGCCATTTTATAGAGTTTTAACAGGCTGCCTCAGTCTGGTTCTGCAGACATGGCACATGCATCACATTAAAAACTGGCACTGTGGATGACATGTTATTTCCAAGCGATCATCCAGTGGCTCTTGAGTGCCTGCACCTCTCAAGCTACTCAAGCGGGCGCACACCACCGGGCTGCCCCACAACCCAAATCCCCAGCCTCGGGAGAAACCAGGCCAGCTCAGGGCACATCCATCCTCTGGGGTCTCAAGCTGCACACGCAGCCTGAACCAGCCCGTGGGGATGGGGACACCAAGGAGACGCCGTCACCTCTCTCTTCTCAACAACTTTGCAAGCTCTGCCTGGCCTTAGCTCTGCCCGCTCTGGCACTCTTGCTCACACACCAGCTGTTTGTAGGGCCAGAAAGACCGGCTGCCCCCACAGCGGTCACAACCCTGGCAACAAGACGGAGCAGCCTCCACGCTGACCCGAGCCTCCCGCACGCCCTTTACAGGCAGCAGGCCCAAGCTCTGCGGTACCGACGGAGAGCTGGAGCTTGGATTGCCACTCCAGTAAGGAAAAGTACCGCTCTCCCTGGAAAATACAGGCCGAATATGCTAAACTCACTCAAGTTAACCCGAAGGTCTGAGCGGCACAAACGGGAGTCGACGACTTTCATCTCGCTTCTACCCAGTTTTCGCATTGCGCGCTCTCGCACCCTTGTCAACCGCCCCGCTTGCCTCCAGGGACGGCGTCGCCGCCTGTCCGGCTACGCGGCGGGGCTGGGGATACCCCCGGCCCCCACCCCGGCCCAAACGCTGGCGATACCCGGGGAAGGGATCCACCCCGGCCCCCGGGACCGAGGGCTGCCGAAGCACCGGGACCAAGCCTCGGGGCCTGCGGGAACCTCTGAACGCTTTAGGGTCCTCGTCCCCTCGGCCGGGGCGCGCGCCGCCATCGCAAGGCCCGAGCTGCTGCGTTCCCCGCCCGGCCCGGCCGCGGTCCCGCTCGCCTCCCCCTCCCCG
>NW_010972537.1:917173-1008111 GCF_000737465.1 Haliaeetus leucocephalus
CGCCACCGCCGGGACGGGCCCGGCCGTCTCCGCCGGGCTGGTGTGGAGGGGCCCGGCCGGGGCTGTGGGGCCCTCCCGGTTCCGTGTCGGGCCGGGCCGTCCCTGAGCTCCTGGCAGCTCCTTTCACCGCCGCCTTCCCGCCTTACTTCCAGATTTTTTCCAGCACTTGTGGGTGACACTGGGGAGGGAGAGCGGGCCCGGGAGCCGAGCCGGTGCGCCGTTTTCGGAGGAGCATCCCGTGAGGCGGCATCCCCGGCTCGGTCGGTGGACCGAAAACCCTTGCCCGTGGTTTCACGTGCCGCCTCTTTGCAGAAGGTTCCGATGCTTCCTCTGGTTTTCCACAGAATGGTCCCAGCTATCCCACTGCTTTCTCATGACGGCCTGGTATCTGCTGTCATTACAGGGTTGTGTTTCGTGTCCGTACGTCCCCAGCGACCTCCTGGACATCGACTGTTGTTCAGTTATCTATGATTTATGGCTTGTGTGTGCAATTCCGGCTAAGGCTACGTTGCAAAGGAATCTCTCGATGTGTGCAAGTAGTTTTGTAGCTCGCTTTCGCCTGTGACACGTCAGTGTTCATCACATACGCTGCTCAAATTAGTCTACGAGTTCCTTAAGTGCCGGGGCGAACAGCTGTTTCCTGAAACACCAGAGTGTGGTCCTGTAATTTCATCATGCCTGACACCTAAAACGATGCCTCATTAAATGAGACATCTTTTGATGGGATGTCTGCACAGGAGGAAGCTCAAGGTGTTTTTCTGCCTGCTACCTTTTGATCTAGAGAGCCTAAATGTAGGATCTGGAAGGGCCATTCCAGTTCGGTACAAACCCATCGGTTCTTCTAGGGGTGGAAACATGCCCTCCTCATTTGGCTTTAGCTGTCAGAAAGTTAGGCACCCTGTATACACTAGTTATTCAAGCTTGCTCTGTAGCTGAAGGAGAGAAATAGGCTGCTGCAGAGAGTGCTTCATCCCACCCTGAGGTAGGTGTCTGAGATGTGTGAGAATTCCATTTAGAGCTGCTTCTCTGTATCTATGGCCTGTTACTGGGACCTGTGTAATTAGTTTAGTCTAAATATATAACTTCTAGAGGACTACATTTAGGCAAAGTAAATCCAGGTCTCTGTCATTTGTGACCAAAAGAATGACCTCATTTAGTTTACCACATATCCCACAGCCTCTCCTGTTCTCCACTAAGCCACATAATCCTTACTCTAACCATGACTGAGTGTATCTGAATTGGCGCACAAACATTATATCGAGTCAAGAAAGAACTCATCAAGTCCTCAGGTTTTCAGGGGCTGCTGAGCTTGTGATGAGGGGTTTATCTGTGCTTCATTTTTACGAGTGTAGTACCACATATTCACATGGTTGGTGCTAATACTTCACATCTTCCTTAGAAACTCCAGCAAACAGTTACAAGCCCAGAAGTCTCTCTCTTCCTATTGCATTCCCTAATACACAGGAGATGACTGAAGACCTTCTGTTTTCAGTTGTCATCTTTACAACTTCACAGTTATACTCAGTACATCTCAGTTCTGTCCTGAAACGCTAGGTTATCCCAAACCCTCAGCTTGTCTTAATGGCAATTACGATAGTGTAATTCTGCCGCAGAACTGCCCTGGCGCTGAAATCCTCACGCTATTTCAACTATCAGAG
This sequence comes from Haliaeetus leucocephalus, assembly GCF_000737465.1. NCBI lineage: Eukaryota > Metazoa > Chordata > Aves > Accipitriformes > Accipitridae > Haliaeetus > Haliaeetus leucocephalus. The sequence goes on from NW_010972537.1 coordinate 918,832, forward strand.
CTGAAGGTAGTACTTTGAGCCTATGAGCCAGATTGGATGTAGTCACATGCATAGATAAGAGTGTTTTTTCCTACTGTCAAACATGAGTCCTCTGAGATTCCAGCTTTTTTTGTAGTCATTTTACTCCCTTGAACGAGTGATATCTTAACTACCAGTTTAAAGCACACATATCAAAGGAAGCCAGTGATAATATGAAGTGTCACCGAATGAGAAATTAATCTCTGTCTACAGAGATGTACTCGGCATGCCCAAGGTATTGTGATAAAACACATTTGAAAGCTGTTTCTTCTGCAAGGGAAGATTTTTTTTATATATATACCAAACACTTTTATTGTATGTGAAGTGTTTTGATAAGACAACTGCACTATGTCCCCTGAAAGCTTAGTTTATTGACATTTATAGCGCTACTTGCTGCGTGAGGAACAAATTGCAGAGCTATTTTTCAAGTTGTCGTCAGATCCTGGAGACGTACTGAAAGATAAGGGAGATTCGTGAATCCACGGGGGAAAGAGATGCAGTAAGCACGCTTCAGTCCTCTGTAGTGTGAGTGGAAGTCCCTGCTGGACCGTGCCCACATCTCAGTATCGTCAGTTCTCTTCTGCTGTTGCAAACCTGCCCTTGGGTTCTTTCTCAGAGTGAGCAGAATTACGCTGTTTTAACATCAAAAATCCAAATTTCTCAGCACCTTTTATTGGCTTGACAGCACTTTGCAGGCCTGTATTTTGGTGGTAGTCACAGTATGAAACCTGGGTAGTTGAGGTGCAGCTCTCACTTCTAGCTATAGAGCTGGAAAGAGATGGCCCATGCTTAAGGATAAAACAGGATTAGAGAGGCACAAAACTATTCAATCATGTATTCCTGGATCTTAGTCTACATTGCAGTTATTACTGTAATTCTGTGGTATGCAGTTAACAAGAGAAACTGGTAATTTCGCAATTTTATATCTATTAATAGATTGCAGCAGCCCAGACAAACTATGATATGTATAATAACTACTCGTATTTAGTGTAATTATAGCACAGTAAAATATAACAAATGCACAATGTTGTGAGGGTTTCTTTTTAAACTCCTGAGGTGTTTTCTTCTTCTTCCTTCTCAGTAATATGTTCACAGATAAAATAGTTGAGACATCATCTGTTGGGAAATAGGTGGACTTGCATGTGTTCAGCTGACTTGTGTTTCTGCTACGGTATTTCCACTGATGACTTTCTTTTCAGACACAGAGGAACATGGTGTCAGGGCGAATCTGTTGCTTTGAGTAATTCAAAGTAATTCAAAGCAGCCACTGTGTAATGTCAGTAGTGTTATTAATTATTCTTGCGGGAGTGTGAAGGTGTTGAGGGTTCTTTTGTGCAAAGATTACATTCTTATAGATATTGTGTTAGGATATATGCAATTAAAACCACAACTAAGTTAGATCTGGAAGGAAGATGCCTCAATGTTTTATTTTTAGGTATGTCGGAAATATTTTCTATTCATTTTGCCTGGGTAATTAAGTGTGTATAGTGAAGTAAAAGGAAGGAGAGAAGGAAGGGAAACTGAATGCCATAGTCAATGGAGTATGTAAGGAATCTCCCCACGTCCCCATTTAAATTTTGTATTGAAAAACAACAACAACAAAAACCAAACCAAAACAAAACCCCAAACCAAACCAAAGCATAACATAGAATAGAAATAGAAACAGTACAACTTCTGCCATTGTAGAGCAGCGGATAACGCCTGATTTGTACCACCTGGAAAGCAATCCAGGCCATCTGCTTTGTATCAGCATGGAGGATATTGCATTCTGGAGTCAAAGCATCATCCAGACAAAGGTGTGAAAAGGAGTTAATTGGAGAAACAGTGTAAGAAAGAAGATCAAAGGCTTGTCTTAGAAGAGGAACATTATCCATGTAGTCTTAACCTACTCTTAAAATTAAAAAGAATGTATTAGCCTTTAGCTTTGGTGGGCCAGTCCTGCTACTTTCACCGAGTCTGCATGTGCAGACTCGTTGAGAAGGGCCTGTTTTGTGCAGAGGTTGGTAAAAGAACGATACGTTGCTTTAATCCTGCTCACGCTCTCAACAAAGACCTTCAGTGGGACGTAAGGTGCATTGGCCTTGCACTGGCTCCCTGCCCAGGGGCAAATCCCTTTCCGAGGAAGTGACTTTAGACTGTCAACAAGATACAACCTTCAACAAAAGCCTGTGGTGTATTTTCTTATTTCTCTTGCACACAAACAAAGTGAGACTGCAGAGTCTATTTGATATAAGATCAGCTTCAATCATTCAGATTAACAAATGACATTTACCTGAAATTTTTCATCATGTATGTCTCTAAAGGATTAACAGTGTGGATTTTTCTGTAGGAAGAGTGGATGTCTGTTTAGGACAGGTGCAATTCAGACACCCTGGGAAGTGCTGGTGACCTGCATTTACAGTAAACATAGAAAAGAGGTCTGGCAGCAGGGAATAGTGCATCTGCATGACAGAACTGAAACATAACCCTGCCTTTTGAACATGGCTAGACTTCTGGCAAGGTCATGGAGAGCTGTGAAACATTCTGGCACTTGAGAGGCCCCCCCCGAGAAGCACACTTCCATTTCCTTACAGGAATACTGCCAGAGAGCAGTGTTTTAAATCTAATGGTGACACAAATCAAATGTCCTTCAGGTATTTGCTTAGAGGCCAACGTCCTCTTTGTTTTAAGAAAACGTTAAGTCCTGGCCTACCTGAGTGCTACAGCGAATGAGCTATTTTCATTTAAGCATTCATTTCTGAAAACATTTTTACTGGACAACAGAGTTTGTAGTGCAAGTGATATTGAAAGGCCCATACTGTTCAATGTTTCCAAAGATTTTTTTAAAAGGCTGAAAGGCTCTCTTGATTATTTGATCTGAAATGAATTGTACATACCTGGGGTGTTCCCCAGTAATTCTTGCCTCACACCCATACCTTCCATCTGAGCTATGGCGCATATTGTAGAAAGACATTTAGTTGTGACTGGAAAAGATCTCATGAAACACATTAGCTAACTCTTAGGTAATGCTACAAAACCTTCAGCTTCAAACATCAGCTCTTGCTAGGCAATGTTAGTGATAGAGGCAAAAGTAGGTGGATAGTTGCCCTGGCTTTTGAGCCATTTTGGTGCTGATCCTGCCCCTGGCATAAATCAGAGTTCAGAGTCGTTCTCACTCATGTCTGTCTGGAACGGTCTGCCTGTACGTTCGTCATACTTTGAAGATTACCATTGGTTCTTGAAGCTGCAGAATAGGCCAGCAAATATACGAAGCTGACTTGAAAATGCACGCTGACATCATTGCTGCTGGTTTCTGACTCAGCAGAGACATAGATATGTTACTCGGAGTGGAGGATGTTGTTTCAGTTACTCACGCTTCTGAGGCAGTTTGGCATGAACGACTGAACAGGGCGGAAACTTTCACTTTGAGCAAAAGAACAGTTTTAGTAGCGCCTATGTGCCTGTACCTTTTCACGTCCATCCCTTCCCACAACTGTCCCAGACCAAATGTTCAACTCCCCAAACCGTTGGTGGCAAAAAAAGGAAATGCAGTTAACTGTGAAAATGTGTTTTCAGAAAAAAATTATAACTATGGAGCTCTTGAACAACAACAACAATGTGAGAAAAGTCAAAGACCCTCCAGTTGCTGCAGAAGAAGATCCTAACACAACAGGATATCTTAGAGGAAAGGCACGGATGAGGACATTATGCCCTTTTACTGCCAAAAGTCCTTGTATTTTGTCCATGTCTTCTCCTTGGCAAGCTGCAGGCAAACTGAAGGATGCAGCACAGATCTGCCACAGTCAAGAGGGATTTTCAGCTCCCCAATTAAAGCAGTGTGTAGGGTCTATCAGGTAAGCCAATATCTGTGTAAACATCTAGTAATAGCTACACAGGGGGAAATCAGGGCATCTCCTTTGTATTTGTTTATCTGAGGCAGATGCTTATAGTGATGGCCAGAACATTTCTGCAAGGAGCAGAAACATGCAAAATGTTGAAGATTTTTTGAAAATGCTCAGGTTCAGTTTGTGAAACTCATGCTTCTTGAAAAAGCCTCTCTTTGGGCAAAGCAAGCAGTTTTCCTCTTATGCTTGCAGGTATGCATTCTTGATCTGACATGACTTGCAACCACAAGAGAGCACTCTTTCCTTTGAAGATTTCTCAGCTTCCCCAGAAAGCTAGAGACATGCCATACAAGTTTTGAAAACTGCTTGTGAGCTGTTTCAGTTAGACCAGAGCAGCCGAAACAACAAAGCTTGCAGTTGTCTTTTGGATTTCTTTGTGAAAAGCCTTTGGGTAGTTTTCAGATGACAGAAGATCCTTGGTTCCTGAAAGGGAGGAGTTCTGCCAAAACTTTGAAGATTCCTGTAAACTTTGCAAATTACCCATCTTTTGGAGACAATTATATCAAACGATATCATGGATTACAATACATGAGAAGTGTTTAGAGCCTGGAAGATTATTTATGTTTGGCATTAACTCTTATGGTCATAATTTCAAGCGGAGAGAAAAGGAATACACAGGAACCCTCTTATTATCTTTTGAAATATGAAGATCAGAGGAAAAGAATGGTTTAAAGTGTGGAGTGATGGTCCTCAAAACCTGTCTGTAAGTTAGCTGGCATCCTACATCTATAAAAACAACAAGGCTTAGAGCGGATTTCCAGGCACAGAGTGGACTTCATGAGTTGTTAGCAGTGCTTTGAGATCTGAGTTTTTATACACCGCAGGAGGAAATTGCAGCCTGCAGGGCAGAGTACCTAGACAAATGTTTCCTCCTTGCTTGGACTGATACAAGATTTGGAAGCCAAATTCGGGAATTGACATTCTACCGGCGAGGAAAAAAAGGAAGCATGGACAGCAATAAAGATGATGATGGACTACTGAACCGGATTGCATTTCCAGGAGCTATGTCCCTGGCTAACAGCCATGTGCATCCTCGTGGGGTTCCCCTGAGAGAGCCCTTTGGGGTTCCCTTCCATCTGGACCCGTCTTACTGGGAGCAAGCCTACCGCGGGCACACAGGTCGCATCTCCTACATCCCATTCCCTGGCTACATGGGCATGTATGACTATTCCTTTGAGCCTGCCTTCATTCGGAAGAGGAACGAGAGGGAAAGGCAGCGGGTGCGCTGCGTGAACGAGGGCTACACACGCCTGAGAGAGCACCTGCCCAAGGAATTTGCTGACAAGCGCCTCAGCAAAGTGGAGACCCTGAGAGCTGCAATAAGCTACATCAAACACCTGCAGAGCTTGCTGGACTGCCACCCCTTAGGGTCTAACAGTAAGGAAACGCTCTCTGCCAAGGAGCTCCCAGAAGCTCCCAGTCCTGGTCCCCTGCGGGAGTGCAACAGTGATGGAGAATCTAAAACCTCTTCAGCTTCATCCCCCTACAGTGAATTTGAGGAGACAGGCAGCTAGGTAATGGCCTCTCTGGAGACAGAAAGCTTCGAGTTCGGCTGAAAACCAAATCTAAAACCCTGGGGATTTTTCTACAGATGAAAATGAATACCAGGAAAAGGAAAAACAGCTAGAGAAAAAAAAAAAAGGTATTTTCAATCTGTCAAAGGACTTTAAAAGTTGTCTGTACAAAACCTAAAGATGATTTGTTAGCAAACAGATATCTCTCAGGTTGCTTCAGCTGTGTTACTAAACTTCCTCTGGATTGTTAAAACTGAAGCAACGTTTGCATTCTACTTTTCATTCAGCTTTTATTCTGTTTGTCTATTTTCTTTTGCCTTTCACTCCATGAGACAGCAAAACCAGATAAATCTATTTCAGGAAATTCCCCTCCCCTTTCTCCTGCTTCCTCCTGTAAGTTTTATTGTCTCTTTTTCCTGACTGCTAACCTGAGATGCAGTGGGTTGCAAACACTTGTGCTGGGAAAGGTAAGATTCAGGTAAACTGTCTTTACCTGACATTTTTAGAAAACTCACAGAAATACTTCCATTTCTGAAAAGACAATTTTTAGAATATAAATAAGGCTATATTTGGGAATTAATTTCTTTTATGGCATCTTCTAAAGTGAACGAAGCAACTCATATATTGGACACTGGCTGTTTGGTGATTATTTGAAGGATAATTTTCAGGAAAAGAAAATCTGACACTTTCATTCTAATCAATGCTAGGAAGAGGGAAACAGAGTTCTGTAAAACTGCACCTTCAAAAGCAAAGCTCCACTCATGATACTGAAAAAATGTTTCCAGCCTTTTTCCTTCTTTTCTGAAAATTGAGTTTGTGGACAAAATAGTCTTGATTGTGTCTTTTTGGCAGGTCAGAGATTCTATGCTTAGAAATATGTTCCTGTAGTGGTTAGATACTGGTGTGTACAAAAAGGGCAACATTGAACATATCAGTTCACATCTGCATGAAAATGTAGATATTTCTCCTTTTTTTTAGAATATTGTATTACTTTTTCAAAGAATATACCTTTTAAAATTAATATCTCAAATTCTATGGAATACCTTTCATTTGGACCATGTCTACTTAAAATGAGAATTTGTCTCCAAATTGCTCTAAAATCTTCCTTTCTCCAAGGCCAGATTTAAATAACATTTAGCTATGTGCTTAAATCTCATTCTGAATATGGGGTAAACGCCTTCTTACCCATACACTTTCTACAGACCTTTCAAACTTTGTTTTTTTGGCCTTATGTAGGTGAAATGGTTTTGTATCTTTTTGTCTTTCCTTCCTGTCATGCTGACTGAACACCTGAAAAAATACTCATGTATAAATAAGAACAAATACTGATCAAATACCTCAAAACATGTCCATAAATTTCATTTAAATAAAAAATTGAATTAGTCCTGGCTGTGGTTTTTTTTCACATTCAGTTGATAACAAACAGGACGGCACTGTTCGCAGGAGTAGTGAATTTTCAGGAAAGAATAAAGACGACGGATAGGAAGTAAATATGAACTGCTACCTATGAAACTAAATTTTTAATCTAGATTTTTAAATCTAGGTAAGGAGTGGGTTTGTATCATGGGCATCTAATAAAAATTATTTGGTATAAAAATACTCTGCTGATCTCTAGCAGACTACTCTGAACATTTGTACCCTTTTAGCTCTTGTGTCCATGGCAGTCACAGGCTTCGTTCTTTATTCTTTAGGTGGTAGCCAGCTTTGTTTTCTAACAACTATTTTGTTTTTCTAAGGACTGTAACTTTTGCAGGGTCTGTTTCCCAGACCCAAAGAGTAGAACTCTAGTTACCTGGACAGTTCAGATCCAGAGCCAAAGCACTCATTTCTGGGTGTGTAAGTGTTTGCATTTGTTATTCAAGAAAGGGGAGGAGGGCAAGGTAGTGGTCTGAATGTCTGATTGGGATGCATTATTTTTTGGCTTTTTTCCTTTCCTTTGAGGTTTCTGACGAGATTCAACCTCTCTCTCTCTGCCTCAGTTTTGAGATTTCTGGAAATATGGTAGTGCTGCTGGTAACTCTGTCAGTAAGCCTGAAGTGCATTTCTCCCTCAAAGCAGAGATTAAATCTTTGTTATCTATGAAAAACGTACACTTCCTTAGAGTACCTGCGATAAATTCTGTGAAACATGTAATTGTTTGTAAAGCACTCTGAAGATGAAAAGCAGTTACTATACATATAATGACAATAAATAGCCAAATCAAACCGAACAACTAAAAATAAAAATTACCAGAATGACCATTACTTCCTGGGCAGGACAGATCAGATAATGCCCCAAATACATTTTTAGGTCAGATAGTTATCACAGAGGTTTCACCACTACAGACATATATCCAGGAGCCACAATCCTCTGATTTCCAAACTCTAGAGAGATGGTGCAGCGTGCCACCTTCTCCACGACCAGCTAGTTAGCTTGGCCGAAGTGGACTAGGTTGTGTCTCTGCCCACTTTCAGCTTCATCTCACGTGGGATGTTCCTCAACAGGAGTCTAACCGAGTGGAAAGCATCACACCCTGGGCCTGTGCTTGGCCGTCATCGCTCTACGGTGTCTCTTCACATGTGAGACACAGGCTGCTCTGCTGCACATCTAGATGGGACTGGTTTATTTGTTGCATATCCTTAATACTCTGCAGTCAGAACCAAACCTGGATTTGGTGAAACAATATTCTGGAAGAGGCTTCTGGACCTCAAGTCGAGGAGACTGGTTAAAAGTCTACTTTTCAATAAAACCGTAGCTACTTTTGTTTTTTAGATTATACATCTTTAACAGCTCTGGAGATGTCCTTAAATTACCTCCCAATCCAACCTCAATGCTGAAGGTACAAAAGCCAGAATGTCACAGGTAGCTTAATTTAATTTTAAAGGAAAATTAATTTCTGGATAAAAAGGTAATTCTTTCTGTGTGAAAAATCTGTCACAGGTTGAACCACTCTCCTTAGGAAAGTTGTACATTTTTATTTCTCACAGTTCCTGTTGTCATGCAAACCTCTTGCACACTTTTACTACAAGGAAGTAGAAAACAGCTCAAGATTTCCCAAATATGGATCAGTGCTACAGGCATCAATAAAGGTTTAAAGTGAATGCTACATTTCAAAAGCTTTCTTAAGATGTTTCTGTCTAGACAAAGGTTTTCTTCAAAGCTTCTAAAGTGTATCATTATCAGACTTTGAAAGCAGACAATGATCCAGCTTGTCACCATGAGAATTAAAGTTCTAATAAAAATGTTGACCAGAAGAATTCTCTCCATGTGGCACAATTGCTATTTACAAGAAAGGTGAACACTGATATCCATAAGCAACCATGCTGCAGCTTTATCAAACTCCTGCGCACCGAATGCAGACACTTTAATCTCTCTATCAAATGTGAAAAAACCACACATCTGAAGTCTTCCCTCTTCTGCCATTAAATTACAAATCCATTTGCTCCTTGATATTATCAGCATTTTAAAGATGTGTAATCCTGGCCATGGGATTGCTTTTAATCCTCTAATAGCTATTTAGCTGATTTCTTTGTAAAAGCCCATCCACACTCCTTTCATGTTATATTACCCAGTGTCAATAACATGGCCAAAGAAAACCCAAAAGCACTATAGAAACGTCATGTTCAGATAGTAAAGCAATCAGGGCCAATTTATCTCACTGGAATAAATGAACAGGGAACATCCACACAAATATAAAGAATCTTTGAAAACATTTGTCACCAGCATACTTGGGAAGGAAGCAAAAAAAGATCCAAAGCATTTTGAAGAGAGACTCTCAAGCGGTACCAACAGGGGAGTCCTGCTGAAGTTAGCTGAGGTCAATCACTATAGCCAAGCAAGGTCTTAGTAAGTCTCTCCAAAAATAGAGTCTAAGCAAATATAACTTCAGCGGGTGCTCATCACTAGTAATCCTCAGCATATAGATAAATGGCTACAAAGTAAGAGGTAAATTTGTTCTAGACAAATGGGGAGCAGCAAAATGGTAAGACTGCGGCTGTACCTGGCTTTTCCGCAAGGCTGTCCAGCTGTAGATCTAGAAGCTCTACAAATAAACACAAGGTGAGCAACATTCTCCATCAACCTGAAGGTGTGCTTGTACATAAGACTCTGCTATAAATGCTCACTCATGTATTTCCCACATAATTTTTACACATTTTTTGTACCTCACTGTGAATATGTCCACTGACAGAGCGATGGAAAAGTTCTCCAAGTTGCCCTTGCAGGGGGAACAAACTAGAGGAGTGAAGGTGTTTCTAAAGGTAGATGTCTCTTCTTATCTCAGTGGATCTCCATACAGTCAATGGTAGAGCAAATACAGACAGGGGCCAGGCCAGGATGCTGGTGAAATGAGCCCAGAGTGACAAGAACATTTGTTTGGAATTTACAGCAGTCTGACAAGGTGGCACTGCTCAGAAGATGCCCCAGAGCTGGCTGAAAATGTTATGACTGAGCCAAGACCCTGGAAACTCAATAGGACCCCCAGCATGTTCATTTATCATGCTGTGCAAGAGGCTGGTAGTGTTTTTCAGGAGTGAAAGGGCCACCTTTTTTTGCTGTCAGTGTCCTTTCCCTACCTGCTCATATCCTCATTGCGAGATTATTCTTCCGACCCCGAGGTCTGATCGGTCTAGCAGGCACAGGTAGTTGGTGGGTTGGGGACCCAGCACCCAGCTGTGCTTGGGTGGCGGTGCGGTTCTGGGGAGGCAGATGATGGCAGGGTGGGAGAAGGGCTGTTGCTTCACTCTGGGAAGGAGATGGGGGGTGAGATGGGAGCTACCGCTCTCTAAGAGTGGGATGCAACAGGTCCTGTTTTAGCATTCACACTTCAGTAGCCTTGATGTCTTGCATCACTCAAAAAATTCTCATTTAAAAAGCCAAGTCAAAAAGCAGGCCTGGGAAAAGGCAGGAGAGCTTACCACAAGGGCTTTGAAGGAGCAAGTCTGTCACTGAATTTGAATGAGCTTTATTCACTGGATAAAGCCCTGAGTGAAAGTCACCTGGTGTCACACCTGTGCTTGGTTATCACCCTTGTTAGAACTTGTCCCTCCATGGCCTAAGCATGCAGCATGCACGCAGGGTGCAACCACCACCACAGCTGCTACTTGAGTATATATGAAGGATGTGGATAGTTGCCTCTACTAGGTCTGGGCTGAGAATAAAGATTCAGAGCTCTAGCCTTGCAGTGAGGTACAGCCTCGGAAGAACAAAACTGTGCCCAGTTGCAAACTGAGCTGGAAAATGAAGTGAACAACAACTAAAACCCAACTCAGAAATGGATAGCGTGGGTATGCGCAGAGGCTGGGTTTATTGGATACACTTCAGAGGAAAAGCACAAGAAAAGGTTGTTTAATTGGTGTCCCTTTATTTGTCACGGTTTCCACAAGAACCGTTCTTCCCTAAGAAACACGGTAGCTGCATGTATACAAGCTGGAAAGGCCAGGGTACCCATGACCCAGCCCTGGAGCAGAGCTTTGCTGCTGTGCTTTCCCTGGGGAGACCAGGAGCTTCATGCAGTCTCACACCTTGCAAATCCAAGATAAAGCCCTTCAGAGGTTTTTTGTCTGCTTTCTAATGGAAACAAAGCTTAGACTATGCCCTGTGTGTGAGATGTCCCGTCTCCAAAAGTTTCTGAACCTCTCTCTGGTTTTCAGCCAACCCCCATGAGAAGAGTCTCACAATGCAAATTGAATTTCTTGATTGTTTACTTTTTTTTTTTAAATTGGGCAGAGGTGGGGAGCCCAGCTTAGGGCTTATGGCTCTGGGTGATGAGCTGTGGTGCTTCATACTGGGTCAGATTCTTGTGCCACTCAACTGCTGGAGGCCACAGTCCCTGGGGCAGACACAGAAAACAGGCAGTGCATCTGCTCTTTAGCCACCTCCAGTCATAACTTGGTGTATTCATGTAAACTGAGGGGATTTGTCAAGGTCAAAACACCCATCTGCGAAGCTGGGTGGCTGAAGACTCTGATTCTATTACCACCACTGTCTTTAGATATGTCTAAAGGGGCCAATACCCCCAAAACTGTGGGTTACAGGGGTGGGGAGCAGCCAGCAAGCCTGTATTTCACTCTGGGTTCCCTCACTCTTTTTCAAAAGCTTTGAAGCCAGGCTTGTGGGTCTCAGTGTCATTTGGGAATGATCCTGCATTTGCTGAAGCACAAGGAGTAAAGTCTATGTTATTGTGGACCTCAGGTTTTATCGATTATGTTTTTGCAGGTGCAGGAAATGAAAAGATATATTGGTATGGATCATGGTTTTTAGCCAGGCTAAAAGAAGCTTAGGAGTCCCTACATCCCTCTGCCAGTTTCCCCCTTGAAAATTTTGGAGACCCCTTGGCTCACTTCAGATGTGACTAGAGATAGAGGTCTCAAAGACGAGAAATTCCTACACAGTCCGTGAACACTGGTGGCATTGGAATAGAAAGACATGCCAAATTAGAGTCCTTACAAAGGGGAAAGCTAACACTAAACTGTCTTTTTGGTTTGACCCGCTTGATGGTCAGCCAGCCATCAGCAGGCACGTGTGCTTTGTGCTAGTATAACATGCTGCCTCTTGCCTGTTCTACTGGGGCCAGGGGATGAAAATATGAGTATTTTGAGGGAGTTTTGGATTTGGGAGGGGGAAGCTGAATGAATGGACTGTGAGAGGCTGACGGGTTGAAAATGTGGGGAAGGTAGCGGGCAGTGAAGCCTGGGAGCGTATAACACAAATCGAAGCCAAGCTGCATTTGCTGCACTGCTCAAAAAGTGCCTTGCTTGTCCCCATGATTTTATTTTGACGTGGTGTGATTCTGGGCATACATAGCAGATTTTTGTGTTCCAGGGCTGTCAGCCGTCGGCACTAAATCCTAACCAATCTCTTCCATCTGCACCGAGATCACAAAGAGAACAGGTAGTTACAAATAAATGGAATTTTCACATCTTTTTATGTATTTGCTTTACTGCCAGCATTACGCTATATTAGGCTGCTCTTTAGATGTAGCTTTTCGAATTTAAGCACCGAAGAAGTCCCAGGCTCAGCTGCACAGGTTTTATCCCAGAGAACACTCATGTGGAGGTGATATGTGCGTCTCCACAGCCAGAGGTGTTAAAGCTCACTGGTGCTTAATGAATGAAACTGATAATAAACTGTGTAATGCATAAATGAAATAAGCCAGATGTACAAACACAGGAGTGTGTGTTGTGGTGTTTGTGCATGGGAAAAGCAGGAAGGATGGCAGAGAGGGGGGAGAAAAGAAAGTGGGTTTGAAATGTGGCGCCCTGCATGATATCAGATCAGCTGCATGGCTGAAACAGGAACAAATTAGATATGACACCTTCAGGGAGGACTAATTCCTGCAAAAAAAAAAAAAAAAGACTTAAAGATAGTATATTTGCAGGCAAATGCTGTGGAGCTATAAAAAGGCTGTGAGAATTTGCATAGCAGAAATGCTAATTAGAGCAAGCAAAGCAGTGACTCTTATGGACCAGGACTTAGAGGGAGCCATAGGCAGGGCTGGAGAGAGGCATGACTCCCTCCCTGGCCCCACCACCAGCCAGTGTGGGTGTTTTCCACCATTTAAAGTGCTTTCTTCCTTCCCTCGCCATGCTTCTCCTCCTCTGCTGGGAGGGAGGAGTGCTCCTGCCCCTCCCCGAGGGCTGGCTTTGCATTTTTAGCCCAGGGGTGCCATGAGTTGAGGGAGGACTCAGCTCTGCCTCTTGAGGCTTTGCTCACTTCAGGCATCCCTCACAAGCTTGGCCACGATCGGCTGCATCTGCTGTCTCTGTCACGAGGCAGAAATGAGAGGTGGGGCAGGCTGGGGCCGAACTACAGGGTGGTCCTTAATCCTGAAGGAGTAAAACGGAATAGTGGGGAGAGTAAGAGGAGCCCAGCACCACGACGAGAGCTGGGACGAGGAGTCTGGAGCATGGACAAAAGCCAAACACAGGTGATGTCTCTCTTAAATAAGGAGTTGCATCACTGGCACTGCTCTGCCTCCCTCCTCCTCCATCCCTCGCGCTGGGAGAGAGGAGCGCTGCTGGAAAACTTCTTGGGACATTGTGCTGGGCATCACAGGGGAAGGCAGAGCACCGGCTCTGTGGATGGGGGCGAGGGGACGGGGCAAAGTCTGTAGCGTGAATGTCCAAGCAACGCAGTAACACATCCGTTAGAAAGAAGAATCAGAGAGCTGTAGGCTAGGCATGCTCCGCCGGTCATGATGGAAAGCCTTGCCGAGCTGAGGACTATAGGAAGGGCTGTTCCCTGCTGCTAGTGTTTTTCAGAGAGTGGATGTAGGCTTATAACATGATGATAATGCCCACTTTCTTTACATTTTGCCATTTGCCATCAATCCCTGTCATTTTTCTCTCTTCTCTCCTGTCTCCCCCTGTAGGCCTGGCTATTGCTACAGAAGCAAGGGTATAGGGGCATGTCCTGGCTGTGTATTTTGTGTCCTTCTCATACAACAGCCTGATTCTAGTATCCCTTCTTGCTAACACCTCTCTGCTGATTACACTACGTGCGGCCCTTGATGAAGACGGGTGTGCCTCACAGCAGCTGGGCTGGGGGTGGGCAGGGAGCTGCTTAATAAGCAAAATTTAAATTAAAAAAAAAAAAAAGTCCAACCCCCATCAGAAAAGAAGCAGCAATACGATTTTACCACCAGCCATTGTGCAAAAACGGCTGAGACCACAGCATTTGCATGACAGTGAGTCTGTCTGCCTGCACCTCAGGCACACCACGGTTTTATCTGCCTACCATTGCTTCTCGTTCGTCTTTTCTTGTTCATTATTGCAAAATACCTCCAAGCATATTTCTTATCAAAGTGCTGAGCAGTTGTGAGCAGGCTGTGCTCTAGCTGGGGAGCGGAGGGGATGATTACAGCGCTCAGCCCGCCTGCCATCAGGAGCCGAGTGATAAACCCAGATTACTTCAGCTCCGGGTTTTCCCTCTGTTTCAACAACAGCGTGGCCCTCCTCTTGCCTCTGGGCTGGGAACACCAGTAGATCCTGCCCCATCTCACTGGAAAATATCACAGGGCTGCCCCTGTACCACTTTACCAGGAGCTGGCTGCAGCCAAGGCACTGCCATGAGCTCGCTGGGCTGCTTGTCCCCTGTGTGAGTGGATGCACGTTGGTCCCCTGCGCTCATCGATAAATCTGCCCTTGCATATCACCCAGCTCTGGTATTGCAGAGCTGGCATCTGCATCTGTTCTATTCCATTCCATTCTATTCTATTCTATTCCCATGTATTACAGGTAAAGAGAGGGTGGCAGGGACAAAGAAATCTCTCTGCTAGTCTGTCATGCCAATGACACCGTCATCCTCCTTGCCATCACCAACCTACTGCTGACTAACACAAACCATTGCTGAAGCGAGGCAAAAAGCCATAAAAAGCCCTGCCCAGTTCCACTATCACCTCCCTCAGCGTCCCGGCCCCAGCAATACGCTCCCAACACGGCTGGGTAAGGCTGCACCCCTGCTTCACAGGGGCGATGCCCCATGCAAGTGGTGGTGGCACATCCCGAGGGGCCTGTTAGGACAGATCAAAGCTGAGCACCTACAAACGCAAGGCATTTGCCTCTCTTTATGTGCGGCGTGCTCTGTAGCTTTGCATTTTGCAGCGCTATGAAAGTTTCAAAAGTTCCATTTACCTTAACAAGCCCATAAAGCATGAGGTTATTAAATGTTGTTTATAGTACCCTGTCTGAAAAATTCATTCAGTTACCAGCTGGTTCAACTTTTACTAGCGAGTTTCAAGAGGGAGCCAAGTTGTAGCTGGATGTGTTGGAGGAGCTTATGCTGAAAGGACGAGAAAAACAGCAGCAATGCATCCCCACACAATGGCTGAATTACTCTGTAGTAGGAGTGGTCAGTGTTTTCAGAGATGAATGAAATATGCTGGCTTTGCAATTCAAACAAATGTTGTGCTTAAATGATTAAAATTTGGTTTTGGTAAAACTTTTTTTAGCATTGGTTATTTTCTGCAAACTTTACTGGAATTTTATTGAGGCCATTGTCTTAAAGGGCACATTTGACATTTGCATCTTTGGTGAAAAAGTCACAGTTTAGGTCACTTCATCACCTAGTAAACACCACAAAACCTAATAAAGTTATTGCGTATGTGGAGTGATGGGTATCAGAAGCTGTGTCCGGGCAGGAGATGGTCGTGCAGAGTGAGGATTAGGTGAGAGCAATAGAGCCAGCGTGGCATCGTGTGGAGCAATCATTTGCAGAGAGCAGCTGGACAGGAACGGTTGGAAAGAAAGAGTTTAGAGTGAGTTAAAGGAGATGCCTGTTGACATGTTGGGAAAGGATCCCAAGGTTTCATCCACATGGGCCTACTGGGTAGGTGGCACTAAAAGCACATTCACAGTCTCGGGGTTTTTTGCCCAAGAAGTAAGGCAGAGTAAAAAAAGCTCAAAAGCTTTGGAGAGTCAGTGAGATCCCTGGCAGATCAGATGCTATTTTTTCTGAGACTCCTTGGGATGGAACTCTTTGGAGAATAGGTTTTATAGAGAAATTTCCAGTACCTCTTTGTTTCAGCCAGGTTATATATGTAAAAATATTACAACACAGATGCCCCAAAGGGAAAGCATGTATAAGCCAGGCTATCGGACAGCACTAGAAGTATATTCTACCCGGCACATTATGGATGTGAGACAACACCTACATGGTTAACTCATATCCCTCCTTTCTTTCTTGTTTTTTTATCCTAGATCCAGTGGGACAAACTCACCCCCTCATGAAAGATCTGGCAGCTCCCTCCGAGTCCTGAACCCTATCCAAGTGATAATTATACCTGTTTGAAATCCGGGAGCCAAGAAGTAGCCTCCAGCCACTCAACAAAGGCTGCTCCGGTGCTCCAAGGAAGCGGTGCCGACACTTCCCTTCTCCTTGTCTGCCTCCTGCCGAAACGCATTTGCAGAGTTTCTGAAGCCTCTAAGGCTTTTCCAGAGAGCTGGTGGAACCAGACCCGGTATCTCATGAAGTATCATCGCATGCAAAGACAAAGAGACGCCCCCACGGGCATAGTTAATGCAGACAAACCTTAATGGCTTCCCCCCCCCCCTCCAGTTGCAAATGTATAATTAATCTCAGTTCAAATTTACATGTTTGATCTGCTCCTTCTAGGCTTCAGATATCTTTGAAGGAAGGGGAAGACCCTGTGATTTGATGTGGAGTATTTCGGCTACGCTCGGTGTTTACGGGGGCAGATCCCCCCGTGCCCAGTGCCGGCCAGACGGGGAGGGCTCCTGCCTTGCAGACGTGGGGCAGGAGGGCAGAGGCTGAGGTGCTTCCCAAGGCGACCCTCACCAGCCCCTTCACCCCATTTCTCCAGGGCTCCCATGAGCGGTGAGGGCACCTGCGGCCTCGTGGTGGAAACCTTCTGCAGACGAGTGGAGCTGATCCTCCCGCAAACGGACCCCGCAAGTCCTCGCTCGTGTGGCGTAAAAGAAATGAAAGGTGTGGAGAAGAAAAACGTATCCACTTCAAACAGGGAAATTTCCATTTGAAGTGCCGTCTCGAGTCAAATCCTCCCCAGCAGCAGCACTTTTTTCCCCCTCAGTAGTGTGTATCAATTTCTTCTGACAACAGTTTCATGGCTTCGGGATAAACAAGCCCAACTCCATTGGTATTATATTTTACAACTACAGACAGACCACGGAGATTAAAATTCTTTGGCTGAGTCACCAAAGATGGGGAGGGGGGAGGCGGGTCCGCCGGGTGTTGTGGAAGGCGGGTTGAACGCAAAACAAACCGAATCCAGCCTTTCATCCCCGGCCGTGCCGCGGAGGCCGGGCTGAGGAAGGCGGACGCAGGAGGCGAGGGCAGAGCTAAGGGGACGCGGGCGCCAGGCCGCGGAGATGGCGGAGGCCGCTCCTCGCCCTCACATGGCCGCCAACTCGGGGCCAGGGAGGCCTTGGGGCTCTTCTCGCTCCTTACGGCGCAATTTTAATTTCTCGTTTCCCCCGGCGAACACGAGTAGCTGAAGGAGAAAATAATTTCCGGTTGATCCACAAGGGTTTTTGTTTTGTTTTGTTTTCCTGCTGGAACCGAAGGCCTCCCTTAAATGTTTTGTTCCCCGAAGTGCAGCGTTTTAGTTTGATCTCCGGATTTTTTGAAGTCCTTCACAAAGTAAAGCGAAAAGAAACCCCGCATGCTGATGCACATTGCTGAAATGTTTCCCGCTGAAAATGTCAGTCAAACACTGTCCCCTTCCCACCTTCCTGACTAAACCCCCTGATGAATTTGATGTGAAGTCTAGATAAGTCAAATATGCTTTACCGGCAAAAAAAAAAATCTGCTGAAGGAAACCCACCCCATGACACCCCAGCTTGCCCTGAAAAACTGCCTTCACTGGGAGGGCAGCCAGATGGAGCTGGTTTAGGCCACTGGTGGAAACCTCTCTGCTTAAGGCTGCCCTGTGCACAGCTTTAATCCCTTTGGGCAGACAGAACAGGAGTCAGCCAGAAGCTGCACCGGATTATTTTCTCTTACAGTGCATGTTTTTTTTATTGCATCGGTTTATGATTTTACACCTCAGCATCCAGCCCAGCCACCACTCCTCCACACCAGACATGAGCCTTGCGAGTCAGGGAGACGGGGGTAGTTCTGCCCTAACACTGGGACATTCAGGAGAAGTCCTCCAAGAGCCTTTGCTGGCTGCACAACTGAAGATGTCTGAAAACTTTGTTAAGTTGCTTCACACCCAGAACGTGTCCAGAGTCTAAATAAAGGAGGACTCAAATCCTCCAGGACTGTCCCAGCCCCCTTTCCTGAATCTCCTGCTCCAAGCAACACTGGTCTCTGCTGGACAGGCTTGTAGAAATATGGTGGGAAGATCCCTAGAAGGCTTCCCTGCCTCTGCGGTGGGCATTAATATTAGGACTAACTCAGTTATGAGCTCCCATTTCTCCCTCGCTGATCGACTTCCCTCATGGCTGGTTTTTTGGGCAGCAGCACCGCCTGGATGCTCAGCAGGGCACTTTCTTTCCCCAGCATCTTGGTCGGCTCCCGGGCATTGCGTGGGGCACGCTGCAGGTTGCAGAGGGCAATTCTGGTCTCTCAGGCTGCCCTCCCAGCACCTCCTGTCCACATCTCGCCCCTCTGCTAGCTTTAGCCTGCTCTCGTGCTGTCATCTCCTCTTGCAAAGAGAAGTCAAGGCTGCATCTATAGAGCCACTCAGTGGGGTTTTGCACGCCAGGAACGAGAAGCTGTGTCTTCATCCTCTTTGCGATGGAGGCAGTGGGACCCAAACATCCCCTTGAGCAACCTGATGCTCTCTCAGCTTCTGTCCCTTAGCACAGGAACATGTGCAGGTAGCAAAAACGAGGTGGCATGTTTAGCACTTCACACAAGTCTGGGTCCTGTATCCTCAGAGCACAGAGGAATTTAGGCACCTTATACTGGCACTGAACTCAAGGTGAGGATCTGGCTCAGAGGCTCTGCTTTGTAGCTAGAGGACTAGGAAAACTTTTCTAAGTTTTGCAGTGACTACTTGAAATTCTGAACAATTTACGAGCTCTTCTGCTTTCGGTTTAGACTGTGACAGGAATGAACCCATCCCTCCAGCAGTGCCAGATGCTGCAGAAGAGGGGCACACAGGGCTGCTGCATGTCTGGCACTGAGCATGGGACAGCCAGGGTCACCCTCTGCAGAGAGGTGCTGCGGTGCTCAGCAGCACTCAGGTGCAGAAGGAGATGGTTTCTGAATCAGAGCTTGGTATTTAAATAGGAAAAACTGATAAAAAGTGAAAGTAAAGGAAGCAATATTTATCCCCATTTGCAGATAGGGCACTGAGAGATAGGGAAAATGAAGGGACTTGGTACAGGCTGGACAAGTCCGTGGTGGATAAGAGCACTGGAAACTGCTCTCCAGAGATGTACCCAAATGCCTCAGCCATACACCAAACTTTTCTCTCCAGGAACCGATCTGTGACAGAGAATTTGCTTTCTGCCAGAGGAACAGGGAGGAAAGGAGACAGCAATGGTGCTCTTGGCTGCTATTGATAATCATCAAATAGTTCAAATTCCTACCCAAGAGACAAGGAAAGGAATATTTGTCTCACAAACAAGGCTTCATGTTTCTCGATCAAGATAAAACTTCTGCCTTATCCACTGACCATTAATGGAACTGTTCATGGGGTCTGGCAGGAAGAGCAGCCAGAAGCCTGTGTGTCTCCTGAACTAATGGGATTTTTGGAGGACTTGCCCAGGTCATCTGCAGCCCTGAAACTGGGGCAGGGACGGACAGGAGGAACAGGAGGGATGAGCCCTCTCCGGACCAGTGTGCAGCTCCTGGCACGCCACGTGCCTGTGAACAAGGATCTCTCTCCCTCCCTGCTCGCCTTCCATGGCCTGGCTGGCTGCCCTACAGATGCTGCAGCTCTCCCCACCCCAAGACCCCTTCCCTGGAGGGGGGTTCTGCACTATGGAGGTTCCCACCAGCTTTGCAGGTTCCTAGGGGAGGAGAGCACCCAGCGCTGCCTGCACAGCCCTGCCTGCACCCGAAGGCACCCTCCTGCCAGCACAGCCCCATGGCTCAGGCTGGGTGAAGAGGTTTCCATGGGTGGAGAGGTTTCCCCTCCACCCCAGGGATCAGCCCCCCCACCAAGGAAGGGCTTCGGTCCTGCAGACATACACAGGCTTATGTTGGGAAGGAGGTGGAGAAAGTCCTTTCTGGGCTAGACTCAAAATACAAAGATGCTCAAAATGGAGAAGAAAATACTCAAAATACTCAAAATGGAGAAAAAAGTGTTCGTCACAGTCCTTTCTGTATCTGCCTAATAAAACCCACTCCTATTAGAGGTGAATGGAGAAAATCCCTTTAGAAACAGCTACGGTATAAATACCCTCCAGGGAAAAAATAGTTTACAGTGATACTTTTTTCTTCCTTATCCAAGAAGTGGTGAAGGATTTGGCAGGGAAACAGTGGAGGAACTGATCAGCCTACCTATGATTTTAAAGCTTGATAACTTGTCTGTGAATGCCACAAATTTATAGCCCAACAATAATAAGCATTAGTCAAAAATAAAACAACAGCTTGCTTTTTTTTTTTCAGATTAAAAGCACAAACAGGTTACAATTAGAAGCCAAGAACTGGGTAACCAGGTGATTTATCGGCAAGGCATTCTGCCAGCCGGGAAACCCACCTTTTCCTTCTGCCTGGAACTGCAAAAAGGGTAAAAAAAAGTTATGGAATTTTATTATTTTTTGGCCAAACAACCTGGAGCCTGCTACCTGGGGACTGAAACAGAAATGAAACACATCGCTGGTACCTGGACACCCAACTGCTGTAACCCAAAGCAACTCATGGTTGCTTGCCAGAGGGGGATGCTGCTGCCCACAGGGCCTGGGGAGGTTTCGGTGGTTGGTCTATGTCCTTCCCTCTGCCCTGGGGGTGAAGAGCAACAATTTGGGGCAGAAGTACGCCTGGGTGCTCGTGCCAACATAGAAGAGCTAAGGCCAAGCTGTATGCAATCCCTCGTACACGGCAGGCCAGGCAGGGTTCAGAGATCCAGATCCTCCTCCATTATTGCAAGTACTGTATTTGCTTGTTTTGTATTTGCTTGCTTTGCATCTCCCTCCTTTCCCCCTTAAATTTTATCATAAAACCCTAATATTTTGTCCTCAAGTGTGTATATTCACAACCACCGGCTGGCTGCTGTTCTCCCTGGGTGGCTCTTCCCTATGAGGGTGCTCAGGTTTGATAATCTCCTACTGCTTAATTGACTCAGGTAATAATGCTCAAATGCATCAGGGTTTGGACCTTATCGCACACCTCCCCACCGCTGCATCTTCCCCTGGGGGACCTGCACCCCTCCTTCCCCTTGAGTGCCCCCTCCCCATCTATTTCTTCTTCCCCTTCTAACTCACGGCAGGGGAACAGGTTCCCTGGGTTCGCACTTCACAGGGAAGAGCAGAAAGCCCGACCTGCCTGGCTTCCCATCCCATGCTGGCTCGCTGCGGCTGAGAACGGAGAGCAGAAGACCCTGGGCTCCCACCTCACCTCCCCCGTGTGAGGCACAACTTGCACAGGGGGAGAAAAGGGGTCCGTGCCTGAGTTTCTTCAGGCATCAAGGGAGGAGAGAAAGGAGGAAAACATTTTTCTCCCTTCCAACTGCCTGCTGGCAAAGCTGAGCCCAAGCAGAAAGCAGGGTGCTGGCTGTCGCTCAGCTGGGGTGGGGGAATAGCAATATCCAGGCTGCCCCTGGCACCTCTTTTTAGGAACAGGCTCCATCACAAGGCTGACTTCAACACCTCCATCTCTAAGGAAGAGCAGCCCAGCCCCTGCATATCTTTTGCTAAACTAGTAAATGTTAGATTAAGTGCTGGCAGATGACTCCATTTCCCTTTCCTGGTCGTAATCTCTGCAATTAAGACTAGTGATTATTTTGGTTTCTGAACTTTATATACAACGTGACCCAAAGCAGTCTGCTGAGCTCTGGGAACAGGGGCACAAGTAAAATGGGGATGTGCTCAGCACCACGAAAGCCAGCAGCAGCGGCTGAGGCTGGGGATTGCTTGGTCGGTGCCCGAGGAGGCCGAGTTGTACCTGCCTGGGGAGATCGGAGGCTTTTCTGTGCCCCCTGCTCTCCCACCTCACGCACTGCTCGGCAGTCCCCCCGCTGCAGGGAATGACCTCCACCCTCCTGTTACATATTGCAATTAAAAACCAAAACCCCCAAAACCCCACCAGAAACTGCATAATTATTGGTGTTTCGTGGGTGCCAGGAGGTTACCACCTTCCTCTCCCTCCCACGGTGCAGGGGACAAGGCACCTGCTTCGGGGAGCTCCAATGCTCCTTGTTTTTCCGCCGTACGCCTCCCACCGCCACCTCTCCAGGCAGAAAACCAGAGGCACTGGTGATCAAAATCCCTCGCGCTAGGACAGGGCTCAAGAGAGCAAAGCGAATGCCAGGTACAGGCAGGACCCACTGCTTAATTGAAGCCTTCCTTCTGCAAGCAGGGGAGCGTGTTGGCACATGCTGCTGGAGGGATATTGCTTTGTCTGATCGCTTTGAAGACTGGGGGGGCGGAGGGAGAAGAGAAGAGGCCAGTTAAGTGTGTTTATGTTTGAGAGGAACAAAGGAGAGCGGAGGAGAGAGCGCCAGAGATGTGTCAGAGATCACTTGTTCCTCCTGGGCCAGAACACCAGCCTGGGACCACCAGCGGAGGAGGAAGCGGTGGGTGCGGAGCCGTGTTTAAAGCAGGGAGAGGAAAGTTAGAGCAGAGGGAAAAAAAAAAAACTCCCAAGAGACTTAGGATGGTGATAAACGTGACACAGGCTAGACGGTGGGCTCCCAACCAGTGGGGTGTGCGATACAGCGCCAATATACCACAGCAGATAGCACTGCAAACACGTACCTTGCTGAGTCCTGGTTTCCCTCGGGGGAGGCTGAGTTTGGGAGCCCTGGAGTACACAAAGTTTAACCAAGTCACAGAGGACGCCATCAGCTGCACCCCAGCTCTCCCATCCATTATGGCAAATGAAACATGCGTCCCCGTTTGCAGCGCTGCTGGAAGGAACTGCCTTCCCGGGGGCTGAGCGCTGCCCCTTCTGCCTCGCACCCCACCCCAGCAAACGGCACCCCCGGCTGCATTTAGAGGACTTTCTGAAAGAGTCACCCACCAGCAACAAAGACCTGAAGTGCTTTTCTGTTTGCTATTTAATGCTACGCTAACAGAGATGGGAACAGCACCTGCAGAAGCCCCCGAGCGCACCGCAAACAGCCAGCTCCTGGCGAGAGAGGAAGCGCTCACCCGTGCTCGCCGTCACTGCACAGCACCAGTCCCAGCAGCAAGCCCTGCGAGCACAGAGAGAAGGAAGGTGCCATCGAAGCCACCACCAGAGACGATACCTTCCACCTCCCAGAGGCAGTAGCTCTGTTTTGGCAGGTCCAGTCTGTAAGTTAAACCATCTTGTTCTCAAGCAGAGTCTAAGATAAATGCAGTGAGCTATCTGCTCTCACTAAAAAGCAGCCTGCATCCACGGACTGGTTTTATTGCACTGGCTGAAGGCAGACTTAGTGCAGACACCCTGTGCAAGCTCCAAGGCCAGCAAACCTGCTGCAGGTCACCAGACAACTGAATCAACTACACTTCAGCAGGGAATAGACGAGTGCCTGAGGTCGGACAGAGGTGTGCAACAGCTCCAGGGGTGTGGTGTAGATGTGGACCTCCTACTTGCAGTTTCCCACCAAAAAAAGAAGAAAAAAAGACCCTAACAATCATTCACCAAAGCTTTTTCAGTCTTTTGGGGAAGGGAGGGAAGCACATCATACGTTAACAGGTATTTCCGAGTTCTCAGTAACCTTCTGTGGAAAGAGATGGTTCAATAACCACATTGGCTCTTTGGTGTTGCCAAAATGCTTCTGCAGATCCACCTGTATTTCACCACATGAATTTTAATACTGTGTGCCTTCCCTACCTACCAATTTTTTAAATTTATTTTTTAAAATGCAGATTAAAAAAAAGCTAGTGGACAGCCCTATTTGGAGAAAAAAGACAGACGTGAATTAGGAAAACATCCAGGTTTAAACAAAGAACTGGGAGACACCTTACATGTTTACTCTTACTTTTTTAGGTGGTTAGGAAACAAGCACTCTCCTCCATGCAGCACAACATATAACCAAAACTAGTACTGGCTTTGCAACAGGAAACCAAAATTGACAGCACTTCTTGCATTCTTGAATGCTAATGCATAAACGCTGATGATCAGGAGACTTAAGGCATACATATGAGAGCACCTCCATGGTACACATGATTTCTGCTTGTTGTAAAAACCTGAAATTTGTCTCTTAATGGCAATGGCAGGTGAAAGTTGAAAGGAGAACTGTGTTTGAGAAATGCTTCTTTGTTTTTAAATATGAACTTTCTAAGGGTTCCCTTGCATTCCACATCAGAGACTGAAATATTCATAGACGGAAACTTCTGCACAGAACATGCACTTCTGCAGAAGATTTGAGACCAACAATTTGTCTTTCAGTCACTGGAGGCTAATTCACCTTTCTAAGTGAAATTATTTTTTTTTAAATTCAGCAACTGTCTCAGACCTCAGAAATGGCAATCTGGAACAATTCCACCGGAAAAAGCAGGGGAAAACAAGAAACTGTCTGTAAAGTCAGACCCACAAGGACTCATAGCAGTGACTATTACTGCATGTGCCGCTTCTGAACCTGCAGCAAATACAGTATTTGAACTTAAGAAACCAATAAGCACAAAGTGATTAAGTCAGTAAAATGCCATTATGCCTCCTGAGATAACAGGTTTCAGCTAAGATCCTAAACTTAAAGGGATGTTTCATCAAAAGGCACTCGAGTCCATCAATCACTATCTGCTCCTTTTACATGAGTCCCTGGCAGGGCTCCACTCTTGCTTTGAGGTTTTATTTTCCTCCAGCTGCCCCCTTGTGTCTGCATACAAGCAAGCTCCATTCCCTACTCAGGGAGGCAGACCCAGCAGGCCCTGAGAAAGACAAATCGTGGCTATCACACTCTTGTCATAACCAAGTTAAGGAAAGAGCACTGCACTGCCCTTCTCTTGTCTCCTGCAAGAAATTCTGCCATCTGCACATTTCTTTGCAAGATCCATCAGCTGAAGTCACAAAGTGTGATGGGTTTCAAGCTCACCTATGTACTTAAAAGTGGACAACAGACATTTTAGCCACAGAATAAATA
The DNA here is from genome assembly GCF_000737465.1 of Haliaeetus leucocephalus. Taxonomy (NCBI): domain Eukaryota; kingdom Metazoa; phylum Chordata; class Aves; order Accipitriformes; family Accipitridae; genus Haliaeetus; species Haliaeetus leucocephalus. Next base: position 943,887 of record NW_010972537.1, read on the forward strand.
TGACACAGACACATTGCAGTGCCCATCTTCCCATTTTATTTGTAATCCCCAAAATGATCTAGTGGGGATGGTCAGCTTCCTCTCCAGTCTTGGTTAATGAATGTAGAAGAAACATCAGAAGTCACATCATACTGGGGCTGGCCCTGCAATTGGACTCACTTCAATCAGAGCTGCAGGACACAGTGAGCAATATTATCCAATCCAACTTCTACATGCTTAGGACTTTGCAAAATGTTGGATTAGCACATCTATAAGTTGTTAAGTCACAACTTTTACTGGGCAAACAAATCCCCTCAAAGCAACATACTCAGTCCTACTAGCATTTCCAGAAGACTGTGGAACACCTACTTGTACTGAGCCAAGTACACCAGGTGCTGTGTTAAATGAGAGAGTGCGGGGAAGAGGGGAGGACTGTGCCTCAAGCCTAGCTACTCCCTCTCAACCTAAGCAAGAGACCACTCCCAACTCCAGATTTCTTACCCAATTGCCACAAAACATGCAACAATACAGACTACGCATAAAGGTATCTGCAAACAGAGCAACCTCTCCCTGCCCAGAAGCACTATACCCTATCAGAGTATTTCTATATGCAGAAAGAGTTCCAGGCACTCAGGTGTGGAGCCAGCAGGCCTGGTTCATACGCCATCTTCGCTGATGGAGGTGGTCTTGCAGCACAGCAATTAGTGACAACTCAGGCAAGTCTGAAGTCCTGCCTGTGGAATCATCAGGCAAATAAGGGAGGGACTGCATATAAAACCCAAGACTTACTTATTTCTTTGCCCTTTCCTCACAAGAAAAGAACACCATAGAACAGGGACAGGGGGGGCATTAATTATGCCTAGGAGTGGTTAAAAGTAGGGGTATGCTCAACTGTTGTGTTTCCAGAACAAGGATGTGATATCTGAGCATCCTACAGAGTCCAAGAGGTGTGGGAAGATGATGGTTCTAGTCAGTTTTGTTTAAGGCCTGGAGATGTCGGTGCGTTTCTGCTGCCTCATCAGTTCCTAGCCTTTTATAACAGCAATAGGTCTCAGTTTAATGGCTTTCTTGCTGATGCCAGCTGCATGGCAGGTGTTAACCACATCTGTCACATTCTTATAAGACTCTGGTGCCTGGAGTGGGGAGAGAGAAGAAAAAAAGACAAAACTATAAACAACCTGAAGTCACAGGAAGTTAGATATAGGCTTTTGATACCCCCTTTTCTCTTTGTGAAAATAGAATCATATGAATTGAGGGTGTAGAAGTGGGTGAACATATTGAGAATCTGGCCACCTTACAAATCTAAGAAATGTATAAGACACTTAGCTTTCCAAATAAGCTTTCACCACACTTCAGATAAAATACTAGCTATTTTGGTTCAGTTTTCCCTATATTCTCAAATAACCCAGTCCATGTGAGAATGTCAAGCTTCATTACCTGGCAGGAAGTCACTGTAACTTCCTCCTTACAGATAGCCTTTAAGATTTATCTTTACTGCCCCTTAGTGACAGGAATCAGGGTTGAACTCTAGAGCTTCCCCCTCCAGCATTCTGACAAGGAAGCTGCTCTTAAATAGAGATGTTAATGCGATCAACATGTTTGTACAACACCAACATCCATAACAGCATAGCTCCAAATGATCAACACGCTTCTATGAGTGAGGTTGGGAACAGAAAAGATATTCTATCATGTTAATGCAGAGGAACTGGAAGTCCTAATATTCGAATTTTTCTAGCCAATCAGAGTTCTCTTCTTCTTGAGCAAATAGAGGAATTCAGCTTAAAAGGGGCAAAGCTGTCATACACTGCTAATAATCTACATGACAGCTGCAGTGTAAAGTAAGTTTAAAGCTGGGAGAACATCATTCAAGAAGAGAATCCATAAATTGTAACAACTTTTGTGATGCTCACACAAAGACTTCTCAAGGTTAATAGAAATTATCCCTATCGCTAGGCAGAAGAGGAAAAAAAACCACACCCCTCAAAACCTGTCAAAACAGGCATCTCCCCTTTCAGCAGGATTTTAGGGACAGGGAAGACTTCACATTATTTTCCAAAAAACTGGATAGCTCTATCAGGAATCACGCAAGCTGTATATTTAGAGTACTAGTGATCACTTAGCACTGCAAAGAATCAATTCAGGGAGGGTCATTCAGCCAAGAAGCAAGACTCCCTTTTCCCTCTCAGATAACAAAGTATTAAACTCACTTCTTCCATGACCAGTTTGGGAGAAGCAACACGGATGGCAATGCCCATGTCAGCCAGCTTGTCCAATACATCCTGGAAGTCCAAGTTACGTCGAGATTTGGCTCGAGACAGTGCACGACCCTAGACAGCAGTTTTGTTAGTTCTATTTTTTGTAGCGGTTTGGAAAAACAGAACTCTTTCTTATTAATGAAAAATATTATTACATTATAAGTAAACACCGAATGGCTGTGAGCACAGACCACAACAAGCCACAAAATGGGTAATGAATTTAGACTTAGGTGATGGGCTCCTGCAAAATTCCACATCTTGTACAACGGTTAGGCAAGTTCCATGTGTGCAATAACACGCTAGTCTGCAAGCGTCTTTTTACGCAAACCACTGTCAGACAGTGTTCAGGATGCTGGAAGCTATTTATCTTCCTCAATCATCCTGTCTCACACCGTAAATAACAGGGGAGGAAATACCTTCTAACTACTGAGGAGTTTTATATGGACTGCCTCAGCACAGTTAATCCTTCTTGTTAACTCAGAGATACCAGAATTTGGTAAAAGGAGCTCATTCTCCACATCTTCATCCTAACATTTGCCCTGTATAAAGCAGCACCCTCTAAATTTTCTGCAGCAGTAGTCAAAACTACTCAGCAAGGGGCAAAGAGGACTTTTAGCCTGCAGTCCTTCTGGGCTGGGATTACTGTGGCAAGGCTACTCTCTACTTGTATGACCAACAAATGAATCACACCTTGAACAACCCTGTTCTCTGGATGAAAGTCCCATTCCAATCCCTTCTTGAAATAACTTTTTGACTTACAGCTCCATGGCAAGTAGTTCCAAAGGTCTCGGTCATGCCTTGCTCTGTGCCAGTAAGAACATAGCTACAGGTGCCCATAGTCCCGCCGATCAAAACAGGCTGTCCAGTCAGCTGTGGGTGCAAAGTATTAATTCACAAGAAAAAGCCTAAAAACCTCACTCTTAATAAAAGTCTGAGAGGAACCTTATCTCCAGAAAAGGAAGGCAGGTTCACATTCCCTCAGAGCATCCCTGCTTGCCTTGGGTGCCTGGTATCAAGGATTCTGGAGAACTAACTGCACTGAAAGATGCAGAGCAGCAGATCAAGACACTTGTGTCCAACAGAGAGATAAGGCATATCACTGAAGCCTGCCCTAGGTATGAAGCGCTTCTTTCCCTTCATGATCTTCCAACCATTGCGGGTGTGGAGCAGAAGAGGGAGCTCAGTGTCCCAAAGATCTAACACACAGACAAGCAGAACAACCCCACTAGGGTTCTAGCGCTGTTAGCTCAAAAAGGGAGCTCACAGCATTTGGATCTCTGTTAAGGACCCTAAAACTGTCTCACTAATCCAGAATTCTCTTCTGATTTCCTTCTCCCACAACTAAACTTACTTGATAATCGACAGCAATAAGAGGATGGTGAGGAGGGAAGGCCCTGGTTGATCCTTTTCTGTGCACCAGCAGAGTCCGCTCCTTTCCATCCACTACATGTTGCTCCACTTTGGCAATGTTGTGAGACACATCATAGATAACATGCATATCGAGGTCATCCGGGGTTGTGTTGAAGACTTTGGCAAAGGCCTAAAAAGAAAGCAAACCAGGACTTGAAATACAAGAAGAAAATTGCTGTGTACATGTGGAAGATTTACAGTCTTTTTAGGAATCAAAAGCAACAAATCTGCTTGAAAGTATTTCTCACTGATAAGTCAATGACCACTTGGCAAGGCAGGTAAGAAACTTCAGTCAAATTCAGCCACAACAGAATTGAATATAACAGTGCTAAGCGTGACAGAACTGGACTGTCTAGATTGTTTATCTGCCCACTGGCAGTTTTAATACTGGAATTCAACCAGATATCAGCTAGACAAATTCTTGCAACTCTGAAAAGATGGCTTCAGCAGCGTAAAAACAATTTTCTTGTATCCTCTTCCAGTTTGAGGCACTTTCAAAAATATTGCCTAAGTGGCTTCTGCAAATACAATCCAGTGATGCTGACAGGTTTTGGATGGATTGCCATGACTGCAGCTTTGTGTAAGTCTCTCCAGAAAACACAGTTAAAAAAAGCACAAAAAAGAAAATTACTTTAAATACTGCAGCTACTGCGTTTTCCACATGTCTGGGATAAAGCTGGAGATTTGTACCACAACATTTGCATCAGAGACAACTCTGCCCCTACCTGTCTTGTTAGAAAAGTCATAGAAGAGCGGTTGACCCATGCATAGTTTCCAGCAGCTGCCATTCCCTTCAAGTAATCCTGTCCCTCTGTGGAGGCAATCCTGGCACACGCCAGCTGGCGATCATTCACTATGATTTTGTCCCGCTTCATAGCTTTTTCCATAGCCACCAACGCATCTGGGAAATAAACACAGTAAGACTAAGTGACTTCTTAATTTTGTTTCAATGTGTGAGATTAACATGGCTGTCTATAATTTATATTCTAAAACTGAACACATCTGCCCAATGGTCAAAACTATGGCTTCTCAAATGCAAAAGCAAATCTGTGGCAGAACATCATCAATTGTTTGTGAACAGCATTCCCCAAGACTGTATTTAGAAAGAAAAGTTAAGAGGCTCAGGTGTACCAGAAAGAATTCTCCACTTTGAAAAAAGCGGTTCAATCTAGTGATAAATTCTAATAATGCGAGCACTTCATTTGGGTTCAAAACAATAAACGCATATGTAACACTTTTTTGTGATCCAAGAATTTAGTCTTTCTTTTTCTGCTGCAGAAATGCCTGCCTCTGTTACACCAGAGATTATGGACTCACTGTCCTAAGCAAATACGTATCAAGACAGCCCCTCAACCAGACACAGGATTCAGTGAAAATCTCCATACTCTCTTGATCATAGAACAATTTAGTTTGGAAGGGACTTCTGGAAGTTGTGTAGTCCTATCACTTGCTCAAAGCAGCTCCAGCTAGATCAGGTTGCTCAGGGTCTTATTCAGTCAAGTTTTCAGTATCTCCAAGGATGCTGGTTCTACAAGCTCTCTAAGCAACCTGTTCCAGCATTTGACCACTTTAATGGTTAAAAAAATAAATAAAAAATCTAGTAGCTAATTGGAATTTCCCATGTTCCAGCATGAGTTTGCCATCTCTTATCCTATCATCGCATGGACACAAAATAGCAAGATCAATACTCTGCATGACCAAAGACAATTAACACATTGGTTTTAAACTTATAATTGCTAAAAGGCTTGAAAACACATGCAAGATCAAGCAGACAAAATTCAAGGCAAGCCCTGTCAAGGCAACTCAGAATAGACTCAACAATTACACTGTAAGAAATGCTATTTGGTGCTGCAATATACTGTCGATGACAAGACCATACTGAGGAGTTTGCTTCACTCCAGGTACCTACAACAGTCAGGTCGTACCTGTGGCAACCTGGTGGCCCAGACCTCTGCTGCCACTGTGGATCATCACGCACACCTGCCCTTTGTGGTCGATGCCCATCTTCCTGGCAGCATATTCGTTGTAAATGTCATCCACAACCTGGATCTCGGCGTAATGATTTCCTGCTCCCAGGGTCCCCAGCTGCCAATCACAACACGCTGATCAGACAGTGCTAGTAAAGCAGCCTCTGGGAGCACAGGGGAGAGCTATGGGAATATGGGCAATAGGGCAAAATGCTACAGCAAGGTTTTGGTTTTAGAAAAGTTTTTCCACGAAAAAAAGAATCCCCATATAAACTGAAAGGAAGTAGAACATAGTAGCATCATCATTGTCCCCTTTGTTCAGATTTGTAACCGTTTTTACTGTTGGAACAAGACTGTGATTAAACAAAAGGACTAGGATCTACAGACTGTGCTGCTATTAACTTACTGAGCAAACAAGGAGAAAAGTTGCAGGATAACCTGCCTGTCTCTTAAAAACAAAACTACATCTGGATGGGAAAATGCCACCAGACATGATTTCCAGTACCAGGTGTTAACTGAGGAAAAACTGATGGCCCCGGGGACCTTGGGTAGGCCCAGTATTGTTTCGCTCCGCTACAGGTCTGTCAAGAATTATTCAGAAACAGCCCCACCATCTCACCTTTCTCCCTGCCCAGAAATGCTAGGCAGAGTTTCAAGAAAAGACACAAAATTAGAGAACGACTTGCTAACCTTTATATTTGAACCCTGGGAGCACTCACAGCCCTCCTGAAACATAACGTTACCTGAGGCAGGCCCCTCTTCTTTGCTCTTGAGGAAACCTTGTTGGGGTCAGCCTGAAGCATTCTTCCATATTCCTCACAGTGCTCCTTGTCCTCTGCCCAGGCATAGCCTTCCCGGAGAGACCAGTCCACACCCATCTCTAGTGCCTCTTCCAAATCCCTGCAATTATCAAACACCTACATAAGGTTGTTATCCTTGGATATGCTCAAAACTCCACTGGATATGGCCCTCACCAACCTGATGTAACTTTGGTGTTGGACCTACCTTCAGAGTTAGCCCTCCTTTGTGCAAGGAGTTGGATGAGATGACTTCAAGAGATCCCATCCAACCTGAATTATTCTATGGTTCAGCCCCCAACTCCCCTAACAAGAATTCCAACTTCTTAATACTTCCTGAAAATCAAGCACTACAAATATATTAACTTTAGATAGGTCATTACTTTTTCCTCTTTGTTGTGTGTGGAATATCCTATTTTCTCTCACATCCCTTTAAAAAAAATACCTTTACATTCATGGAGGTTTTCTGTCAGAAGAAATGAGAACCTTTCAAGAACTTTCAGTTATTTCAGCATTTTAAATGGGGGAAGAAACAGCTGACTTTGTGTACTGATGATTATGCCAGACCTCCTGGTGAAGCACATATGCAGAAAGAATGGAAAGAGGTTTAGAATTACTTTTTCTTTCTTAAGTTCTCCCACTGATGAATCTTTCATCAAAATAAACAGGAGAGATGTCCCCTCTAGTGATGTGTGCACAAAGTCATTCTCTTACTTGGCATTCATGGGGATGACACCTTTGGAGCCAACACCAACTGGAATGTGGTCAAACATAGCCTGGGCGAGCTGCTCCTTCACAGGCTGCACATCACTTTCATCCAAATTTGTACGTAGTAAGCGGACACCACAGTTGATGTCAAATCCGACACCACCTACAAGTGTAGAAAAAGCCATGGAGTTACTAAAGAAAGCGTGTTGATGGTGAGCACTTGCTGAATATTCATCTTAAATCAGTGTCCCTGCTGACAGGGACTACATACTGACTCCTGTGATCTTACACCTTCTTTCTGACACAATACTGGGGAAAAAGCAGAACTGCATTAAGCTTCATTTTAATAGATTTACATGAACCCTCAGATTTCAAGACAGCCAAAAATGTAGTCTTGCAGAGAAAAACCTGAAAACTCTAAAAAATAAAAACCCCAAACAGTTTTTCAGTCTCAAGCACACGCTCTACAGACACAGATGTACGATTGCCTACAGAGGTCTCTGTTTACAAAGTTGCTCCAGCAAGCAGACAAAGAGAAGGAGACACAACTATAAAATATACTGTCCACAGAAAGTAGAGAGGATGTTCCTGTTCTTCTGCCTACAGTCAGAAGAAAAGTGACAGATCTTAGCATGGCTCCCTGATGTAAGATGTTCTCGAAAGGAAGTCCCTGAAAGCAAGTCATTTTTGAAACTTCACGGGAATAAATAATAACTAGTTATAATAAGTGATAAATACTTACAAGGAACATTAAACTTCAGTTCTTAGTGTTTTGCTTAACTCTTACTATTCAATAAGAATAAATACTGCAAGGCAAAGCCAAATGTGAAAGATCAATCATGCCATCTTTACTATGAAGGTTCTGGTATTAACTAGTGTCAGAGGGGGGATACCAGACTAAGAGATCTTGGGTTCGAGTCAATCAGGAACACCGGAACTGCCTCAAGCAAACCTGAAACATGAACATCATGTTTCATGATAACCACAAAAGCATCTCCAGACCATCAGTAATTAAAGACTCAGGTGCTTTTTAATAAAGACAGACATATTTTAAGGTCACATTTTTAATAAAGTGTAGAAATATTCTCAAAAGATGTTCTCAAACATTGTTCAAAGAAAAGCGTCAGTTCTTTACCAACCTGGCAAAACCCAAGTTCAAAGTCTAGTGCTCTCCCTTCAAAACTAGGAGGTATCACAAGCCCAAGCCAAAAACACAAGGGCAGTTGTCTCTGGACTGTTTAGATGTTTTCAGTGTAACCACCTGCTCCATAAAGAATAACAGTTCTGAGTGCATGAATTAAGCACCTTTTAACTCCCTATAATTCAAGTATTTTTTGCTTTGGTTCTGCATATAAAGTACTGTAATGACCTGCCATTTCAAAATGTATTTTGAAATCCCAGATACTTCTTGGTGCAGGTTCAGTCAGTGTATCCTTACCTGGTGAAACCACTGCTTCAGGATCATTCATATCAAAGGCGGCCATGTTGCCAATGGCAAACCCATAGCCAGAATGGACATCTGGAAGGCCTATTGATCTCTGAAAGAGAATGAAGGAAATTTTAAAGCTTTATGAAACTCCATGCTGCACAGAGTCACCTTGGTTATGCTTTGCCTTGTGGCAGTGGTTGTCACATTTGCAAACAAATATACCAAAAAGAGACTGGATGGATGTTCAGATGAAGATGAAGTAAACACATCAATTCAGGTAAGTATCTAAACTCCTGCAGTTATGGCAGAGAGAGTCAAAGAAAGCAGAGAGCAGATCTCACCCTGAAGCAAACACCTAGTGGCTAGTCAGCTGAGAAGCCCCCTTGGCTCCATCGACCAGATCTCAAGAAAACTTAAGAGAAGCTGAAACATGTAACTGTAGGGATTGTGATCTCAAACTGAATTCTAACCTAGCTTTTTCTTGGACTCAAGAGTCCTTGCATTCAAAACGTAGGTAGGCAATAGCTTATGAGTAGCATAAAGCAGAAACACAAGAGTGAAGATCAGTTTGTCTTTACCAAGTTCCATCTAGGGACATCTGCAATATTTAAATACTGTAAATGTAACAAGGGAAGAGTTCAGTGCTATGGAGTAGAATCACAAAACAGTCAGCAATTTCTCTTCTTAGCTGTGTCATTGAACACTGACCAAATACTGCACCCTGTAGGCAGGAAAAAGTCATCCTTTTAGGATGATATCCAGATAAGATAGTGTACTGGGTTTGTGTGGCAAGGTTTTGGTAGCGGGGAGGGTGGGGGTTACAGGGGTGGCTTCTGTAAGAAGTTGCTAGAAGCTTCCCCTATGTCCGATAGAGCCAATGCCGGCTGGCTGCAAGACAGCCCCGCTGATGGCCAAGGGCGAGCCTATCAGTGATGGTGGTAGCGCCTCTGGGAGAACAGATTTAAGAAGGGAAAAAAAAGTTGCGGCAGGCACAGAAACTGCAGCCGGAGAGAGGAGTGAGAACATGTAAGAGAAACAACCCTGTGGACACCAAGGTCAGTGAAGAAGGAGGGGGAGGAGGTGCTCCAGGCGCCGGAGCAGAGACTTCCTTGCAGCCCGTGGGGAAGACCATGGTGAGGCAGGCTGTCCCCCTGCCGCCCAGGGAGGTCCATGCCAGAGCAAGTATCCCCCTGCAGCCCGTGGAGGACCCCATGCCAGAGTAGGGGGATTCCTGAAGGAGGCTGTGACCACGTGAGAAGCCCGCGCTGGAGCAGGGGAAGAGTGTGAGGAGTCCTACCCCTGAAAAGGATGAAGCGGCAGAGACAACGTGTGATGAACTGATCGTAACCCCCATTCCCTGTCCCCCTGCGCCGCTGGGGGGGTTAGGTAGAGAATTTGGGAGTGAAGCTATGCCTGGGAAGAAGGGAGGGGTGGGGGGGAAGGTGTTTTAAGATTTGATTTTATTTCTCATTACCCTACTCTGGTTGATTGGCAATATATTAAGTTACTTTCCCCTAAGTCGAGTCTGTTTTACCCGTGATGGTAATTGGTTGAGTGATCTCTCCCTGTCCTTATCTTGACACATAAGCCCTTTGTTATATTTTCTCACCCCTGTCCTGCTGGGGGAGGGGGTGGGGGTGGAGTGTGGGGGGGGAATAGAGCAGCTTTGGTGGGCACCTGGTGTCCAGCCAGGGTCAACCTATCACAGTCTTTTTGGTGCCGAAACCCAGGAACACGAGGAATTCCAGACAAGGATAGTAATTGAGAGAGTTAACGGGAAACATGGACTGAATACAGCTAGAGATAGGAGCTGTCTCATTTTAATTTATGAAAGAATTCTTTTTATTGAACCTTTTCATATTACTACTAATTAAAGAAAGAGCATGCTTCTACAGAGCTCCACAAGTCCAAAGTGTGTCCAGGCAAGTTTAGATTAGGACACCACAAACAGCACTCCACATCTATTTAAGCAAACAAACAAACGCCTCAAACACCCAGAAAACTATGAGAAATTGGAACTTTTCAATGTGTGTTGAACTGTTACCATACATTAAAAAAGACCAGTACTTTTCAGTGGGATTATGTGCTTCTTCTGCCTCCCCTTGCCATCACCACGAACTCTCTTGGTTTGGAAATAAAAAGTGAAGATTTGAATAGCCAGGTGATCGTAACATGTCCCCTACGAACTACCTGCCAAAATTCCCATTTTAACAGGCTGTTACTATTCTACCTTACTCCCTTTTTGGTTGACCACTAAGGCATTTTAACAGCATGATGGGCTGCCTTTTCTTACAGCCAGCAATTCAGAACTTTTGCCAAGTCACCAAGAGAAACAATTAAAAAAAGAAAATTCTGTTATTTGTTACTTACTAACATATGCAATATTGAACATGAAAAAGATAATTTTCACATCGTACTTAGCACTTCTTGAAAAGTGACCCAGCCTACTATTTTCCTCCTGCATCATCATATCTCATGCTTTGCTTCCAAAAATGCATGGGGCGAGGGAAAGGAGTGTTGAGTGCATGGGAAAGCTCACTACCAACATTAGGGCAGCAGCAATAATACAGACAACAATATCGCCTCTCCTCACTTCTCCATGCATTCCAGGTCAGCAGAGACAACTCAAAAACAACTGACAATATGAGCAGTGGGGGAAAGGTGGCTCAGGCAAATTGAAACAGGATAAAGCAAAGCTAAAAAACTTCATGTCAAAAGGCAGTCAATGAAGTAAGTGGATACTTCCCTTTCTGACAACTTAGTTTTATACCCTGTCCTTGCAAGCACTCCTTACTCAGAAAAAGGTTCCTAACACACAGACTGTCCTGAAAAGAGCTTTGGTCCACACCCCTTCTCACAACAGAGTTTCCATTTGGAAGGCAATAATCACTGGCAAATAGGAAGAAAAAAAGAGCAATACTTTACAGGAGTTACTCACATGAACAATGCCAGGTAATGCAGCCACATTCCCAATCTGTTTCATTGCAGGCAAAAAACCACCTGCACCTGAAAAACCGAAAAAGATAATGTAAAGAATCTAATAATTTACTTTGGTAATTGTGATGAAGCGTTTTCTAAAGAGCTTGCTCAAAACACTGGCAAGTCAGAAGTCGGCCACCACCAAGTATTCTAATCTGGCGAGAAGCACCTAGCGTTATGCACGATCTGCAGTTTCATTAAATGAGGCATTATTCTAAAATCCTCCCTCTGCTGTGTTAGTACCAACGCAGAGCGATCTGCGCTAACAACAGAAGTGTGCTACCACCAGCCCAGCTGTCAGGCCTGGCTCCAGCCCTGTGCTCCAGCCTCACACAATAAAAACAGGCCTGGCCTATAACCCCCACCAAAGCAAACTCTGACAGGAGGCATTCAGGGAATGTTCTAGAGCACAGAGGGCAGCCGATCTGGGCACAGGACGTGCTCACCGGGCTGCAGTGGCTGGCAAGGCGAGAGAACTCGTTCCTGTTTACTGCCTTTCCAGACCCGCCAGCCAGGACACGCACCAGGCCTGTCCCCGCTGTCTCTGCTACAGCCTGGTCCCTTCAGAGCCCAAAGAACAGCGTGGTTTGAACCCAGGCGCTCAGTGAGGCCTTCGAGGCCACGGCAAGGAGCGTCTGAGGACAGACCCCCCCCGCCGTGTCAGAGGACCCCCCACCGCCGGACGCACCTCCGCCGCGGCAGGCATTGCGCAGCTCCTCGAACATCAGCTTCTCCAGGGGGTCGTTCACGTAGAAAACGCCCTCCACCTGCGGGGAGAGCTGTCAGGGCGGCCGGCACCGGGCCGAGCCCCCTCCCCCCCCGTTCCCCGCCCCCTTTCCCGCGGGTGGGCCGCCCCCCAACCCCCTCTCACGCACATGCATGTTCGGCACGAAGCCCTTCTTGATCCGCCAGCAGTTCTTATCGATCTTGTCCAGGTACTGCAGCTCATCGTTGTAGCTGCGGCTCATGGCGGCGGCGCTCCCGGTCAGCACCTCACCCGGCCAACGGCAGGAACCGACGGCGGCCGCCGAGGGTCACACCGCCTCGACGGCGGCGGGTGGCGGACAGGAGCCGCCGAGGGTCAAACTTCCTCCGCGGGAGGGCGGCGAGCTGGCGGCTGCTAGCGCCCCCTGGCGTCCCGCCCAGGAGAGCGCTGCCGCCGCCCCGCGCCCTCGCCTGAGGGGAGGCCGGTCGCTTCCTTCACCTCCGAGGCTGGTCGGAGGCTCTCTCTGGTCAGCCGGCTTGCTTACGGCCTGTCGCTCCCTCACCCCTACCTCAGGACGGGCAGGGAGCAACGCCGTGAGGGCTGGAGATGCTCCAGCCTGGCGGAGATGAGGGGTCGAGTCCCCGTGTGCCACAGCCGTCTGCCTCAGGGCTGGAGCGGCTGGGGCAGCCGGTCCCCTTGGGGCGAGGGCATATGAAGGCGAGCGCAGGCCTGGGCCGTGCTGGGGCGAAGGAAATTGGGTTTGTGCCTGGCAGCCTCCTCCCTCACACGACATACAACTTCTGGTCTGGCTTTGTGGAAGAAAGAAGTGGTATTTCTCGTGCCTGTGGCTAACAAAAGCCGTGTGTCTGTGCGTGCCATCCCCCTGGGGCAGGGCGGTTTCGGCCCGCAGGGTGTTTAGGTACCACTCCACTGCGGGTGGACGGGGGAGTTTGCTGAGTTACAACAGTCAGGCAAGAGCTGCTTGCACCCCATCGTCAACTGCGTTTCTCAGCATGAGGAAAAGAGCTTTTTGCTGTACAGTCTTGGCTTGAAAAGGGCTCCTGGCGAGGAGTAAGAGGTGTGGGGATGGCTAGGGTTTGCATCACACTAGGCTGATGGGGCTCTGCATAGGGGTGGTTTGGGGCTCACAAAAGCAGCAAAACAGAGTGGGACTTGGCATTACAGCCTTTGTTTCTCTGCTGGTGCTAGTTTGGGAGGTCTGAGCCTGCTTTCCATTCAGGCTTGGCCCAAATAGAAGCACCTAAGCATTGCTGGGCCAGCACAGCCCTCTGCAGAACTGTGTTCAGATTTGCATGCTAATAAAGTATTGAAGGGGGAGAAAGAAAGAAGGTAAGACAACATACCAAAAATGAAGTAAGAAGTAAAGTATTTGTAACTATTTCAATCTAGAGAAATGCTGACAAAGATGTTGGAGGATTAGACTTGCACAGAAACATTCAAGGAGTTAAGTGTATCTAACCTGGCTAAGCAATGCTAAACACGGGACATGACAGACACAAGGATTTGAAGTGTCACAGGGGCAGAGGGACCATCAAAGGCAGTAGTAGTGCCACTTTGTCTCACTTCCTGGACTGCTTCTGTGTCTTTGTTAAGATTTATGTTAACATTTTAGTTAAGACACTGCTAAGAATTTGTTCCCATTGTAATTGGGACACTTCCCAGTCTGTTGTAGTTGTGGAGAGGGCTCACTTCATGCTTAGTGCATTGTGTTCAGAAGAAAGTTATTTAAGATCATTACAGTAGAAACAGATTAGCAGGCATGCTTGCCCTAGCAGCATTTTGACAACGTACTTTTCCTTCCTTTGAGAGACTGCAGCACCTTTCTGGAAGTGTATAGACAAGACTGTATTTCAAGAGAGGCATTAATCTTAAAAACATTTTTGCAGCGGTTAAACTCCAGAATAAATAATGTCAAGCATGTGTCATATGTTCTCCTCCACTGTACAGCCTAACCATTCCATCAGCTTTCTTTGCCTCCCCACATCCCCCCTTATCCCCAACCCGGATAACATCGCCCTTGTCAGAGCTCAATTTACACATTTCAGTGGAACTGGACAGTTTTTAGCCTTCAAAGTCACACTATTGTTTTGAAGTTCATGCTTAACAAATGGTCTCTCTTCTCCTTTAGTGTTTGTAGTGGACATCAGTAGAAATCAACACGTATCCCTGTGGGGAGAAGAACAGCCACTGAAGTGCTATGAATTACAAAGTGAAGGTGTTTCTTTGGTTGGTTTTGTTGTGGGCTTTTTTGGTTGTTTTTTGGTTTTGTTTTTGTTTTTAAATTTCAACTTGATCCTGGTGTTAAAGGTCAGAAAACCTACTGAAAACAGCTCAGCCTTGGAAGTAACAAGTTTTGTTAAACTCTGCCCTTTGAACTTTGCAAAAGATTCCCATCTTTCCGTGGGTGCTATCCCTTTGTACCATGCTAGCAACAGAAGGGACATCTAAAGATCATACAGCCTACACAGGAAAGTTCATCTGAGCCTTGAGGCAACTAGGCAATCATCACAAGGTGGGATTATTTTTTACCTAATTTGAGCCACCTAGGAATTAGCCATCTAACCTAAACTTGTCCTTAAAGTTTCCTCCATTGTCAGTGCATAGAGAGCAATGAACCTGCAGAGAGCAGCCCATCACAGTCTAATATGGTTATCTATGAAAAGTGGGAAGAATTGTCTTTCTTCCTATTGACCATAGCCAACAGACTGGGACTGGAAGTGGAGACTAGAATTAGCTTTTCAATAGGAATCCCATTCACGTTGATAGAGTACAGCAATTCTCCTGTGCCCTCTCTCATTCCTAGTTGCTGATGAGGAGACTGATTAAAGTGAGGTGAGGAATGGGCCCCACAGAACCACTAATATCTTTTGCTCATAATTAGCGTACAAGGTTGTTGGCAACTAGTGCCACTGCAAGTATTCTCCAAGCAATTATATTTTGTAGGGACTGCAAAGCTGGTTGCTGCCACGTATGTGGAATGCAAAGAAAGATTAAAAAACCCCTTTGTGTTTCTTTCCTGAGTTGTGCTTTGTGCTTAACCACAAACAAGGATTTGAGACTGTCTCTGCAAGAGCTGAAAATCACTGAGAAGTGGGTAAACAAGTGGAGAAATGTAAGTGGCTTACCCATTTTCTGGGCGTTCATTTGTCAGCAATGCCCTTGTACCGATTGATTGCCTAGCAACATTCTGTATGTTCAAACTAAGGGCTAGAGAGTGTTGCGAGAGGCACAGAATATGGCATGATTTGGAGAAGAATAACCAGAAGGCAAAGAATATTTTCTGAGAGCTCACTAACTACTACTGACCAATAGCCTCAGCTGTTATCACCAATTATTACCAAAATCCAGTCATTCTAGGTACATAAAATTGAATTCACCTCCCTCTTATATTTCAACTATTCCTGTTAAATTCATCAGGACAGCATGGATAGTGATAATTAATTTAATTTGATTGGCCAAACTTGAATGAAATGTTAAAGGTAAACCTGTTTTCACACCCAATTGCAACTTGAAAGGCTGAGCAAGCTGTGCATTTGATCACTCCATGGTTATGTATTTAATGCAGTTCTAGCTTTTCCTCTCAAAGAAAGATAAATTTGCTTCTAATAGAATTTCACCACTATTACAGATCTCGTTTTAAACCCATGGCTTTTTACTGCTTAACTAGCTCAAATCCAGCAATTTTCTTGTACAGACAGAAGGCAAATAAATGCCTAGACAAAAAAAAAAATATCCTTTTCATGAGAGTGTCAAAATCTCACCTGTACAATTGTAATGTGAGGTCTCGTCAAGGTAACATTGGCCAGATTGGGAAGAGGGAATCCTTTTGACAGTTTAGCTTAAAAAAATAGACAAACACAATGATTTAGGTATGCACTGGAAAGATATAAATACCTGCCCTTCAACAACCCTGTTTGTCCAGAGATTTCTAGGTCATTTACAACAATTAACCTCAGTCTCACAAGCAGCCCTGGGAGGTAGACACGATGCTCATTTACCAATGGGAAAACAGAATTACAGATGCTTTTCTCTTGGCAGAGTGTTGCAGCCAAACCAAGGCATTCCATGTTGATTTGTCCCTAGTGACCTGGGGGATTGTTAATACAGCTCTAGTGTCATTAGGACCTGTTCTCATTTGTCTCTATTAATTAAGGAAGGCAAAGTTCATCCCAGTACAGAGGGCTGGCACAAAGCTGTGTCTCCCTCCAGGGCCCTAAATAAGATTTATGAGAGGCAAAAGCCCTGTGCTGGTCTAATAAAGAGGAACACATTTCACACACTGTGGCCTCAGGCAGGTGTGCAGACTAGAGACATGCTTCTCACTGATGCATCAAGGCCGCCTTGAGTGAGGCAAAGGCCAATGAATTATGAATTTCCAAGCCCTTTTTGCAGAACAGTGCCAGTGAGAGGGCATACTTACACCCCTACAAATCAATCTTCCCCTTCCACTGCTTACTGGCTGATGGTCATTTTCCACTCAAGTTAATGGGAACTGGAAACTTAAGCAGAAAGTCAGTAGAAGTTCCTAGAATCATCCACTCTGCTGGATGCTTTTAAGTGATGCTTTGAAATAGAGCCTTACCATTAGCTGATGGAATGACTTCAGTCTGTAAAATGTAAGACAGGATGTTCTCCAGAAGCGAGATCTGCCACAGACAAGAAAACTGAGTTAGCCATCACTTTTTGATAGCGGTAGAACTGTCATGCCCTAATCCTGGATGGAATTAGTAGGCTCACGTTTGACTTTTAGTTCTCATTTGGCCCAAAAGAGTCATAATCTAAAGTGACTGTTGGATCTTAAGTCTTTGGAATGATGCAAAGGAAGTGAGATGCAAAATGCAAATGGCTCTGGTCATGCTTGGACAACATTTTCATTTAAAACAGCTTATTTCCTTTATTTGTGAGATAATTTATCACCAATAACAAAGCAGGACCAGAACAGTTTTAATTCTTTCTCCTCAGCTACTCAGAACTTGGTGATTATACTCAGAATTACATGACTCTCTGAGGAGGCAGGGTGTTCCCCTGCAAGGCTACAACTGCACTATTCCTGGCATCTGAGACCAGTATTTTGGCTCCCATTCCCTGCTGTAATTCCAAGCATCTGTGATGAGCACCACTGCCTCAGTAGTGCATGTGATCGCTTAGACAGCACACTGCTCAATCCGCTGCTACAGTTCAGATTACCACTGTGCATTTCACTGTTATGATTCGAGAGATCTCCCTGCTTACTGATGAAATATGATACACCAGTCAGGGAAACTACAGAATATCTCATCTTCAGAGCTCTAACTTGCCCCAAAGAATACACTTTTAAGTCAACAGCAGAGAGGTGGCTGCCAGAAGATGGGAAAAGAGCTACCCAGGAATGAAGCCAAATGATTTAGAAATACAAATAAAATTTAGCTGCTTACTCTTTAGCCTTGATATCACTGATATTCCTGGTTTGCATTTCCTATGTGCTTAAACTATCCGCTTACCTCGAAAAAGCCAACATTGGAGTGGGCTAGCGAGAACTGGAGCCTGAGAGAAAGAAGCGAAACAAGATGAATCACTAGAAAGGATAAACACACGTTATCCTAGTCATGTGCAGTGACTGCTGTAGAGCTCCAGGCCTTAAGAAACATCTGTGAAGAGACTTTGGAAGCAATATATTTTACACAATGCATACTGCCTCATAGAGAAAGAGGTGGTTTTCTTAGGGCATTGCTAAGCATGCATGCAAAAGAATATGCTAGAAGGGCTGTAGCCAGCAATGTTAGTGCGCTTCTCCCTCTGTGCTCTTTTTGGAAATCCTACTGACAATTGACTTTACCAGGGCTAGCATCAAGGATATGCAGGCTCTCAGATATTTTGCAAGGTTTTTTGTATATATCTACATAATGCTTTGATGTGAGCCTTACCGGGGTGGGAAGAGAAATTCTGTTCATCGTATGGTAATGCTGCTGATGGCTGTGTTGGTAATGTCTTTGTTTCCAAATTAAAATACTTATTCAGTACATATTCAAGTATCCAAACATGTGTTCAAAACATGATTTGTGAGTTTCCACAGAACCAGAGTCCCAGCTCTTAGCACACTCTAGATTTTTCCCTCTGAATGTTCCTGCAAAAAAATGCTAACAACATTATCCTCCTTAAATTCCTAAGATCTCTGTGCCCTGATGAACTCTGCATATTCTTAACCCTCT
The DNA here is from genome assembly GCF_000737465.1 of Haliaeetus leucocephalus. Classification (NCBI taxonomy): domain Eukaryota; kingdom Metazoa; phylum Chordata; class Aves; order Accipitriformes; family Accipitridae; genus Haliaeetus; species Haliaeetus leucocephalus. The sequence goes on from NW_010972537.1 coordinate 962,326, forward strand.
AACTGTCTTCCCAAGGGACTTTTGTGAAATCAAGGTCCCAATTCCCAGCTGCGGGGTCCTGGTATACAGAGCTTCTCTCTATAAAATGTGACATTTTAGATGTCTAAATGCCCAAGCCTCTGGTCTCCAGCTTTCTGACCCTTGGGAGTTGCAGTGCCTTAGCTGGAGAATCTTTGCTATAAGAATATCAGCATAGGGGAACTGTGGGGTCCAGATTCTTTACCGCGTCCTGGACTCCTCTGCACTTTCCTAGTGACACAGGTAGGCTAGAAAGCAGTTGCATCTTGCCAGCTGGAAAGGGATGAGGGAAGCTGTCAAATGATTCATGGTCATCACAACTGCCCTGCACACTTCATGTAGCTAGCCCAGAGGGGAGAGTAGATGTCAGGAACAGAAAAGTCCAATGAGACCACTGCCCTGCAGCAATCCACAGCTGGTGGGCAATCCCTCGGGGACTGTGGCAGTTGTCACAGAGAAGCTTCCTGACTCCTCTAAACTAACTGTACAGGTACAGCCACATAAAGAATTAGAGAATCTAATGCAGATGAACTCACCAGGGAAACACATTCATTAAATTATGGTTATCTTATCATGTGTGCCTAAACTGCTAATGTTGGGATTGCTAACACTTCCAAATGGCTGGAAATCCTTTCCATCCCAGCTTGAATTACCTGTTCAAACATAGTGAGCCCATCAATTTCTGGTCAAATATATTCAGAGCAATGCTGGTGTTGGCTGCCTGCAGAAGAAAGAAACCATGGATTACCAGACACAAAAACCAAGGACCCTTGCTGTGAATTAGTCACAAATACAGAAATACCATGTTCCAGTTATGTATAGAAGCTGTTTTATGTAGATGCAACTTTCTCCCTAGCCCATGGCCCACGCAAGGCTGCACACAGTAAATGTTTGCTTATCTGAATGGCACTGACAAGAGCTGCAATGTGCGTAATGAGATTTCACTGATCAAAGGCATTTTCAGTTAAATGAACAAGTTGCCAAGAGGCATGACTCATGCCTGCAGAACTGTCATTCCAGAGAACAAAACTTTGGTTAATCAGAGTTGCTATATGTTTGGATTTTTGTCCATCTATAGGAAAATATTCTTCACCATAGAAATATCCTATAGGTTAAGTGAGGCCACACAGGCACCACTTGTGACTAAAGGGCATTTGCACGTTTAAGGACTAGAAATCTGGCACTTTGTTTCTTGTACAGAGTTTTAACAGAAGGAAGGAACAAACATATTTAACCCTGAGTTAAACGTCACCTTTTTCACTGTACTTACTACATTCACTGTGAACAATGACTGGGTGGATGAGTCTGGCAGAACAGCAAACACCTCCATGGAGCCCCGAATCTCTACCGTGAAGGAATCCTGCTCTAAGCTGATGATAGGTATTTCAGTAGCCGTTAGCTTCAACATCACTGGGTAGCGTGTAACTGAATATTTCGCTACCTGTAAGGTTCCAAGACAAAAAAAAAGACAGAAAAAAGCTTTTCTTGGAGAACAGATGATAATACTGCATTTTCTCATTCTTGAAGCAATCATTTTGAAGTAGTTCCTTAAGATAAGGTTGAGGACAGCTGCTAACGTAAGAGTCTTTCAAGCAAGCAGAAAGTAGAAGTTTTCTGTGGTGATAAATTAACAGTCTTGGCCATATCAGGAATGCAGTGGAATGTTCCTTCCACTCTAGGAATACGATTTCTTCTGTATCACTTTGAGAGAAATTAAATACTTGTTTGTGAACATAGGAAAGGAATGGAACATGAATGTGACGTTTAAGTCACACAATAAAAGAGCTCACGAGTCATTCTGTTTGAGATTCACCCATTTCATGAGACAGGTTCCTGTTCTGGACTGTCCTCAGAGGAACCTTACTCTGTCCATTGCCTGGAGAGCAAGTAGGCTCACCAAGTTCATTACTTAGAATAGAGGGGGTGGAATATTAGCATCATGGCATTTTACAGAGAAGACCATATGATGACTGCCCTTGGAGCATTCTTAGATTTCTGAGGGAGGAACTTAATATCAACCGGGAAGCAAACAAGGATGTGAAGTTCTTTGAACCACGAGTCTAATTTCATTCAACCTTGGCATTCATGGCCTAGGGTCTCTTACAGTCATTTTTGGTTTCTCCATCTGTCTGAGAAGGCTGGTGGAAGCCTTGCATGCTCATATTCTCTGTCCTGTTATATTCATCTCCTCCACCTAAAATAAATGGAAATCCCGTGCATCTGCCTTGTCTGTTCTATAGATGTAATGTTTCCTGCCCATCTGTTAGCTTGGTTTCCTGCACATGGCCACTACAGTCCCTTCCCAGTTCTTTACTGGATTCCTTTCTGCTAGTCAGTCACAGGCTAGCAGTGAAGCAAAGACAATTATGCAGATCCAGGCAGGAGAAAGGTGTTATTTCTGAGCTGAGGCCCCCTCAGAAGTCTCTCAAAGCAGGACTCATGACTGAAAGCTTTTTCCTGCCTAGAGCTGGTTTTAGGTGGGAACAGCTGTGGCTTGGGCGCAGCGCCCAGAGTAAAGATTGATGTGCAAGGTTATGGGCCAAGTTCGGTAAGAGTACAAGTCATTCAACTCATTGTGGGGTTGGGAGGTGACAAGTCCCATCTCCTCTGCTGTTATGAGGCATACATGGGCCCACTTCTCCAGCACAAGAGCCCCACTGGCCCTGCAAGTCTTTAGGATACCCCAGCAGTGAGGTGTCTGACACCCACACTGGGTGGTTCCCTAAGAGTTTGTGGAAGTAATGATACTCACCTCAGGGATGATACTGCCAAATATCTCGGTGCTTATATTAAAATAGCTGCAAGTCTGGAGAAAAAAAAAATTATAAGAAAACAAATGAGTTTACCAGATTTGACCTTTGTGGTCAGCTTTTCTCTAAATGGATTATTACTGTCATTTCAATGAATCTTTGATTTTGTACCTCTCAGAAATATTCTTAAGGGATTCAGTATACTTGAAGCTGATTCCCAATAATATATGCCAAAATACTTCCTGGGAGAGCAAATGCTTAATATCATTATAGTTTGGGCTGCAATCTATAGGTTTTGGGACTTACTGAACCTCCTGGAGACAGGCTAGCCAAGTCTGCTACCCTCCAAGCCACAGCTATTGTGCTTTGACATATGCTTTGCTTTCATGGCCCCTGTAGTACTTTCAGTCTGTAAGGACCCCTCAGAAAACAGCCACTGAGGCTGCTAAATTCCCCAGAGTAAATCCTTTGTCCATCTCAGAAAAGTCTATGCCTCAGGTCTACAGAACCCTTCTTTTTTGTACTAAAACTGCCAGTATTTGGTACCTTGCTCAGTGGAACTAGGCACCCTGGCTATGGCCTGAGGCATCTGTATAGAGCATAATAAAAGAGCGTAACAGTACCCCAGTGATTCTGATCTACTGTCTCAGGACTTCACAGGCCAATTAGCAGCTTTATACTACCACGTACTGACAACTGGCAGGCCAAAGCCCCATCTTGGATGACCCGAGCCACTCTGACCCTATTCCTCTGCATCCTACTCACCTCCTCTGCAATGGTGATGCTGAAGGCCCCTGCAGTGTAGTAAGCAAATGAGGAGGTCTGAAAGAAATACTCAGAGAAGGCAAGGTGGAGCATGGAGTCGCTTTGGTCTGGGATGGTGAAGGGAGCTGCCACATAGGGAGGGCCAGTGTAGTTTCCAGCTGGGTAGACTATCCCCTGAAAGGTATTGGCAGAGATAAAAAAATCAGAGTGAAAATACACCTTTAAAGTGACTGCAAACAATTAATGCCACTTTCCTTTCCCTTGCTCAAGCTATTAATTTGGTGTATAAGTGGGTACATAGCCTTTGTAGTACATCCTGAAGCCTTGGTGCTTTCAAGCAGATGGTGAAGACGAATTCCAGAGATTTGACACCTTCACAGATGACACCTGAGATCTATTTTTTGAGATGCTGATCAGCTACTGAAGACAGTCTACCACCTCAGAAAACAAAGCCTCTAAATTAAGGGTCTACATATTGCATGAAGAGCATGACTAAGGCTCCTCCTTATTGAAAAGCTTTACTTTATCCTTTCCGCATCTGTAGGAATTTAAATCTGAGAACTGCCACCTAGAGCTATCCAATGGCCTCAGTTACAAGATGGATCTCTAAAACCATAGGTCTTTCTAGGTCAGAATCAGCACCTTATTCTACCCAGAAGCAAGTTGGTAACTTGTGCAGACAAAAGAATGCCTATGAGAGAGAAAGGAAAGTTAAGTCAGACAATCCTAAAAACACCTATGTTGTCTTTTGCACTGCCCATGGTATGAGCCAAGGCTTGCAGATCTAATACTTCCAAACGCACCCCAGATGAAACAAAAAGAAAAAACTGATTTGAAGTGAGGAAGGCACTCGGAGATTAAGATTTTTTTATATCCCTTTTATTAGTTCCCCTTTTCTGTTTCATCTCAAATGTATTCTGTGTGTCTTTATTTTCTTAGCTCCTCCCCATCTACATCTAAATTTTGTGTTGCCTTTTAAGGACTACCAAAACGCTTACAAAGTGCTGAGTTGCTTTGCCCATGACTTCCCCATTCAATCCTCACTTGCTGGATTTAACAGTCACTCGCTTTGTATTTTTCCCCCATGTTGCATCTTATGGGGGAGAGTAGCCTTGTAAACAGCCATGACAATTACCTCTCTAGTCTACCTCAAATCCCTGCTTAAAATCTAGTTGCTACAATACCCAGAAGAGCTTGACAGCAGCCGCAGATGTGGTGTGCCGAGACCAGTGTCTACCATACTGACTGATGCTGGCTTATTGTTCCTTTGTGTTCCTGCCTCTATTGTTTCCCTGTTGTCTCTTGTTTATACTTAATTTATAAGATTTTTGTGACAAGACTGTCTTTTTGTTCTCCCTTTGTAGAGCACCTAGTGCAAGGCATCTTAAAGTTAATTAAGGAACTTAGATACTATGATGAGGATAACTACCATCAACCAAATCACCTTACACAGAATGACAATCAAGCCATTCTAGAATTAGGAACTAGTCTGATTTTAGTTTTAATACATAAGGAGATTTTTTGCTTTATTTGAAAGAAACTTTGAGGCCTTTGAACTCAGCAGCACTCCTTGGGCTCCCATGCTTTTTCAAGGGTCTTCTGTCTTCCTATTCAAGATGCCAGAGGCTTAATTCTTGCTCCTATAGTCTTGCTCTTTCTTTTCCTCTCTCATCTGACAGCAGAGACATCTAGTTAGTGCAAGGTGTAGAGATCTTCCCCTGACTGACTGAACAAAGAAGTCCCAGATATTAATGAACAGCGAGAGAAGGATGAAATTGAATACCTTTTTTCTCTCCTTTCCTTTTCTCTTTTTCTTCTAACTTGCTTAGTCAACTTTTACTGCTCTCTATGCGCTATAACCAATCCAACAGCAATTAAAAAAAAGGATGTGGCTTTTAAATAATTAATTTTACAACAGGATTGTTAAAAATTATTACAATACCAAAAGCAATAGTGCTTTGAAATGTCTGTCTTCTCAGATACTAAGTCTTAATGTTCAGAACAGCAGTCATGTTCATCTTAGAAAGTGGATCATACAATAACAAAAACCATAGCAATCTTGGCAAATAGCACTACAGGCAATTACCTTTAAGTCCAGGTCAATGAATGGTTGGAATACTGCTGGCAAGCTATTTAAGGAGTAGTCTACTTCAGCCAAATCATCAATCGGCATTAGGACTGTAAGGGTGGTAGATAAGACAAAATACCCAATATTATAAAAAGCACAGATACAATTTTACAATTGTAAAGTACACAGTTTTATGTATACTTAAAACTAGCCAGTTCCTGAAGGAGAATGACACAAGTTCTTCCAAAGAGTAGGGAGAAATACAACCAGGGACCTCCTAACATGCATTCTGACCTAAGGCTTGATGTTTCTAGTGGCACCTTCTTTAAAGCACCTTCTTTAGTTTGTCTAATGTTTTCTCATTGAAGAAAAGTAAATTTGGTCTAACCAAAAAAAGGAAATGGCCATACCAGTGCTTCAGGGCATAAGGAGGTGTTGGAATTTCTTGTCAAGCAGTTCTGAGAGCATCCAGAGTGCCTCTAACTTGCAAATACTTTCCCAGAAAGGTGGGTGCCTGATCTGCTTAGGTACTTGTGTTTTGTACATGGTATCTTCCCAACACTTTGGGTGTCTTAAACGCCTACAAATCTAACCCAAAACAGTTAAAGTGAGAAGCTTTTTTACAAAGGAGCTTTTTCATTTTGCTTTTGGCAAATCTGATAAATAGGCAAGTAAAACTTAAAAGTTCCAGGCAGGCTAGGAAAGCAGGCTTCAGCTTGTGAAGTGCTATACGTGCAGGAGGACGCAGAGCATGGGAAGGAAGGGAAAACTGCCTTAGCATCAGTGCTGTGTGGCCTTTAAGTGGCATTTCTGACAACAGAAATGCACACTGCCACATTTGCAAGTTGAGAATCGCTCCCAAGTCCTTGGCTTCTCAGAAATATCCTTTTCTTGCCCAAGTACCACTCCCTTTATTTAACTGTGGTCTTGTAAGCAAGGGAGCAGACAGATCGGAGCGTCTGGTACCACTGAACTGGAGAGAGAAAGCAGAAGGAAAAGATGTCACTAGTGACTCACCATTCAGTGATCGGAGGTCTTCATCTATCAACTGGATCCCAGATCTGATGTTGGGACATGACTGTATAAAATCATACTCAAGTTATGGCCTGATTAGCATGGACCTGTAAGCGCCTCTTACCTGTGTGCCAGCAAATCTTTCTGCTTATGTTACACACACTGCAGCATTTGTTTGTCAGAACGCCTAAACTAGCTTTTCTACAGCTAACTGGGTCCCCAAGTTTTCTACCTGATGCAATGTAAACACGTCCTATGTCAGAGCTGCCTTTAGGCAGCAAAGTGAAGAGTTGTCAAAGGCAGCCTGATGGGGGTGACAAAACCACAGCCTTAATAGCACAAGAAGGAGACAGAGATCTCACATTGGTCTCACAGGAGAAGGGATCCCTGTCCTGGGGCAGAATCACAGCCATCTCAAGCTCTGGCTCCTCTTAGAGGCCCTGGGCAGGTTGTCATCAGAACTATGCACCTCTTTGATAGATGAAGTTTAAATGTTGGACTATCAGGTCAGGTACTACAACATCTCTATGCATCATCCAATACATGTTTCGTCTGCTGAGTATAAAAATTACCCCAAACCCAGGATACCTGTAGGTACACAAGCAGAGATTTATTCTGTACTGGAATGGGGAAATAACTAACTTTTCCAGCCCTACTGCTGCCTTGGTTGAACCTAGCTGTGGACTAGTCAATATTTTGGCCATGAACTTGGCACTTTATCTGGAAGCATTTCTGGTTGGCAAAATGGTGACTCTGCTGATCAGACCAGAATAGAACTTTATTATTTTTCTAGTTTGTCCTTTGCCAAGTTCACAGCACTGACTTGTGAAAGTCATATTCCTTAAACCACTCCCCTACACAATTTGAAAGGCTTACATTAGTGACCAGGCTCCTGTGAATAGGTTTCTTCAGATACTTGATAAAGAAGTTATGCAGGAAGCTAGAGGAGAGGAAGAAAGCAATTCATGGGTCAAGTACGACAGCCATTAACAGGAAATCTGGTATCTCTTCAGAACATGAATTTAATGGCCTCTGAGTGTGATATTCTAGAACACAAGGGAGCTTTCTGAAATGTAACAACTCTCAGAGAGCCACTGTCTCAAAGGAGATAATTTCACCAGTAGGCATCTCAGCAATTAGCCTGGGTAGATTCATTTTTATGAATAAGGAATTCTTCATATTACCACCATCATGTATGTACAAACAGAAAAAATAAGTAGCCTCTGCACTAGCAACTTCCAATACAAGTAAAAACAAACAAACAAACACACAAAAAAACCCCCAAACCAGGTGACGAGAGTTGTATTCAGACAGTGAGAGAAGTACAAGAAAACAATGAAATAATGTTACACAAGGCTGTAAACAGAGGCCCAACAGAGAGCAGTCTGGTTCTGTTCTGTTTTATAGAACTGTGACTAAGAACATTAAAGCATAGTACAAGCCTGTAGCTTCTACCTAGGGTTAAAGATTAGAGCAGTAATTGGCAAGAACTGAGTGCTCAAGAAGTACAAGGGATTGTTTGATGCTGTCTTTATCCTCTACTCAAGTTACAGTGTGCACAAATACAAGGACAAAGGTCAAATTTGGCCATTTGAACACTGGATTAGGGCCCTGATTCTCATCTGTGGAGCCCATAGACTCCTAAAAGCAATTCTGGGTGCCCTATTTTGTGAAGTTATCTTTGTGCCATTCATTGACAGTTATTTTCTCCCACAGCATATACAGATCTCTTCCACTTACCCACTTTTTCCACTCAGCTTAATGTCTATATCACCAGAAGTTGTCCGGCAGCTGGTAAGTGCTATTGATGTATGACCTGTATTATCCAGGGGTGTTGAAAAGATTGCAGTAACAAACACCTTTGAAATGTAGACTGTGCTTCTTCCACTGTCTTTGCTGCATGAAGTAAAAATATATAAACAACCTATTTTTAATGAATGTTCAAGAGTGACTCTCAAACAGACTCTTTTCTGTTCACTGAAGATGAAGTTACCTGAATACTTTTTATTGCATTGTTTATAATGAAAATAGATTTTAATGGGATCTGCGAAGAATCAAGTATTCTACACAGATTTCCAGCTAGAAGTTTTGGAAAATGGTGGATTTGGGAAAGTAAATAATTCACTTTTTTAAAAGTATTTTGTACGATTTACAAGACCTGTGCCCACAGCAGAGGGAACTGGGATAAGCCTGATACAAGATAGGGCAAGAGAGCTGTACTGGGATCTAATCTATTGGTGTTTGAAGAGGGTCCATACAAACCCATGTCAGAGCCTGGAGTGCCCCAATGGGCTCTGTGCCCCCTTCCCCACCCCTCCAAAGGGTTTGGCAGCCCATGCTCAAGACCAGCTCCAGTATGGCGAAGCTGTGTTATTTTGGATCAAGTTGTTCATACCTTGGTTGTGAGAAACAGCTGTGAAAAGCCTCATTGGCAGTCTCTACCCTTGGTTTGTGAGCTGCATTGGAGCTCAGGTCTTTGCTCGAGCTGTGTTGTAGGTACACCCATGTGTGACCACGTACTTAGTCAATTTGGACGGTGCTTTGCTGGCTTGACTTCCTGGCTTTGCCTCATTCTGCCCCTCCATTATGGACTTGCCTGGCAATCTGGACTGGTGGCAGTTCCTAGTCACTGCCACTAACCTGCTCTTTTTGCCAGTCTTGGGTCCTTGCCTCCTGCCATGCCATCCCCCTCAGCTCCAGGGTCCCCTCCCCTTGCAAGCAGCCAGTCCTCACTGTTCCTGACAGCAGCAGCCCAGAAGTGCAGATCAGAGACTGCTGTAATTCAGTCAGTTTAGCAATATAGGTAATGGGAGTCGGGGGGAAGAGGAAGAGGGGTTTCTTTCCTCTGAAACAGCCTGGGACTAGGAAGGTGTGGAGCCTGCTCTAAGGATATTGCCACTTCGTTGTCCATTTTCCATCAGCTTTTGAACTGTATCTCTTGGAGGCATAGCACAGGGTTTCTAACAGTGTAGCTGCACTGGGAGGGTTTATTATACCAGACTGTGATCCACCATACTACAATTTTTCTAAATGTGTCATTAGCTGGCAGGCTGGACAACGACAGCATTCAGCTAAAGCGTCAATCCTTTACTATTCACAGAGGGGCTTCTCAGCCATGGGTTTTTATCAGCGCTCATGGCTGAGGGGGCAGGGGCTGTCTCCCACCAGCAGACCTGTGGAGAAAGACTAGTCTGTACTCCTGGGTTACTGATACTAGCTGTTAAAGAGCACCTTTGCCATGAAGAGGTCACAATAAAAACTAAACTTTGCATTTTTAACTTTGTATTCTCCATCAAGAAAAATCCCAGCACACATGAAGCTGTACGTACAACATCCAGGTCCTTATGTTCCAGTTCATATCGATGGTTAGAGAAGCATTTCCAATCACCAGTTTTATCCCAGTCCCAGGTATGAGGGAGATGGAAGCACTGGGGAATTCAACAGCAGTGATGTGTATTCTAGAGAATGAGGGAGATAAGGGGTAGAAAAGAAAAGTTTATATTTCACGAGTCAGGGTGAATGCAAAACAAGATTCAAATTTCAGTCAAACACAAATTGCCCCCGGAGAGAATACTTACCTTGAGATGTTGTATTTGACATTACCAAGCCCAAATTTCTCATAGCCAGTCAAATCAGGGAAATGGTCCTTCTCCATATTCTGCTTCAGGATTTCCAGCCCAACCTCCTTGGCTACAGGAAAACAGCAATCAGTTCAGTTGCCTTTGATACTGCCTGGGAGTTTATAGTTTTTATGCCTCTGGCTTAGATGGGATGGACACAGAGTCAGAAAGAAGAGGGTATCTCATTTGAGACCCAGCAGTGGTATTTCAGATCTCACTTCTAGTCATGGCAAGAGTTGGACTTACTGATTCATTATCTGAGATCAAATGAACCTCGATATGATGTACAATGCTGTCAAGCAGCTTACTGTATGGGCTATATTGTGCTTTTAAACTTTCCTTTTCTTTATAGCCTGTGATCAGGTCATTTCTCTCCACTGCCGTTGCTTCCCAAGATGCCTGTCATACCAGGATTCAATGCAATACCACCACCAGACCATGAAAACATCACACATACCATATTCCAACCCCTTCTGGGTGATCCTCACTTTGAGTCCGGGGTTGGCGTTGAGTTGCCCACCGAGCAAACTTAAGAAGAGGAGAGAACAGCAAATCTTCACCATCTTCCTTGTTTTTTACAGGACCTGTTAATAAATACTTATAATGATAGCAGAAGTTGTTCATGCTGTCACATGGTGGCTGTACTCCCTTTTCCCTCCCTGGAGCGAGCTGTTCTGACACCAGCTTTCCCTCCAGAATGGATAAAGTAGAAAGCCCAGCAACAGTGGAAGAGAGGACCTGTTCTGCACAGACTGTTAGCAAAATGGAACTCCTTGGGGTAGAGGAGAAAAGTCAGCCTATTCACTGTCAGAGGGAGTGGAGAAAGCACTTGGGATACATCCTCCTGGACAAACCCTGTTGAAAGGGAAGTGGCACTGAATTTTTAAGCTGTAATTTTTTTTCCCTCTAGTTAGTGAAATAAGTAGCTTATTTTCCCCCAAATGTCTGGAGCTCTCAGTGACTCCTGGTGATTCAACGGTCACTGGGACTTAGCATTTTGGAAAACCTGGTCAGGTCATTTAGTTATAAACATAGATAAGCACACCTTAGGAACCACATATTAAGATCTTAGCCACAACTTTGAGAAGCCCTTTATGTTCCCTCCCAAAAGTCAACAAAAGAAAATAATTTTGTGCCAGCAGACAATGTTTTCATATCCCCTAGTCTGCATTTTAATAAATATATTAAGTTTTATCCAAAAACTCTCCTTGCAAACTTCATGGTCAAATGGACATTTATTTTTGCTTTTTTCATTCCCATTAAACCACTTTTTTGCCCATGGAGAACCACAGCCTTGTTCTCCATTCACAGATAGGGACTTCAGTGTTCAAAATATTCTATAAGAACAAATAAATAAAGGCAACACAAGTGCCTTTACTAATAATTTACATATTATTACTTGTCTCTTGTTTCCCTTAACTTGTTTGGGCTCATCAGCAACAGACTCTGCTCTTTTATCATTTCCTTTCAAAAATTTTAAGGCGATACTTATAGCCTGGGACAGTGACTTAATGTCCAGGACAAAAAAAAAAAAGAAATCATTTATTATTCAGAGAAGCTTGCCCTTCCCCAATATACTTGTGTGGGACTGTTTTTATTTAATTAGAGCCATTCAAAAGTTAGGTCTCTCATCTAAGACAGTCATCTTTACAGTGGGGAGGGATACATCCCACCTATCTTAAAACAAATTGCCCTATGGGGACTGCTGCTCATCTTCCTCCTGTAACTACAGGATTCAATGTCTACCTCTGAGATGGGTCCAGGTAGGTAAGCTGAACCTATACCAGATAGATAGATAGATAGATAGATAGATATTATGTGCCAGTGGTGACCAATCAGTGTATGGTTGTGGGGTGATTCTTCAATTAACGGGGAGCCCCCCCAGTGCCTGGTCATTCTTCACTAGAGAACATGCTCCCAAAGACACAGATACCTTCTGAAAGACACCCATCTTCTGGACGATGACAACAAGTAACTTGTCAATAACTAGAGACAATTTACTTTCTGACAGTAAGTTTTGCTAATGGCAGCTTTTCTATAATACCGCGAGCGAGACCTGTCACTCCCTTTGATGGCATGAAAAAAACCAACAGCACGCACACCCCCTGCCTCCCCCCCAAAACCCCACCCCCCCAAAAACCAAGCAGAAACAAGCAGAAACCCACAATAAAGAAAAGGTAGGGGTGGCACCACTGACTGGCTATGCAGTGGATGATCACTTGGCTCTCCCTACCTTCTCATGCATGTCACACAGCAGTCCTCGGTGGCTCTACAGGATTTACCATAGGGGTAGTGAATAGGTGAAGCAAATTCCCATCCCAGGGACTTCTGTGACTGGATTTAAATTGAGATGGAGCTATGCTGTATGAACCACGGGCTGCATACAGTGTGAAAGTCAGAGGCCGTTGCTGCCAGCAAGGTCTCCTGGGGAGAGTGGGAGAAGCCAGCTTGATGGAGAAGTTTAAAACCAAACTGGACAAAATCAGAGAACAGTTTTGAGTTTTTTTTCCCCCCCCCAGAGTTGGGAGCAGTTCTCTGTGGAGTTATCTGTCATTTGAGGTTGATAGCGTGAATGGCAAACAGGTCACATTATTACCGTTTTCCTTATTCCCAGCTACTACACTGCATTATGGACAGCTGAAAATACATGACAGTGTCTTTTCTAGCTTTATGTTTACGTAAAAAATTTCTTTAGTTACCACAGGGCTGTTGGACAGCTGGGATGAAACCATCTAGAAACACACAATTGCCTCTCTCCTAATACCTGGAAAGTTGTTTTGATGTTGCTACATCTTTTGCTAGCTGTTTCATTATCAGAGGTAATAACATACCACGAACCTCTAAAATATTTTCAGTCATGATCACAACTTAAGCAAACTGTAAAATTATGAGATAACATTGACTTCATTTTTGTGTAACAGTTCCAAGTAAGCCCACAGAACACCTTTGCCTTTTAGTAAGACTAATTTCTTTTTAATTTTAATGGACAGAAATTGAGACGTGAAAGAAACACACTTCATGCGTAGAACAAAAACAAAGTACTGGAAGGAAATGCGTCTTTGGCATAGGCATAGTTCTCATAACTTAAATTCTCAAAATTTAGCCAGATTTAGCTACATCTATCTCTTCCTAACAAAGCCACTCCACAACAAAGAGTAATCACAATGTATTTGTTACCATACCTCTCCTCCCAAGGCCGAAGAGAAGACCCTTGCTGTGCCAGACCACGGGGCTGAGGATTCTGCAGGGAAACCCCTCTGCAGCCACGACCCCGTCTTTTAAAGGAAAGAGCTGTGAGCTTGAAGAGAGCCAATTACTGCCATCTTCAGCAGTATCACGCAGGGAGTGGCCTCTCCGGTAATCAAGTCCCAAATTATTTTGGGTGTCCTGGGTTAAATCTATCACTCTAATTTCATTTAGGCACTAAGCAGAGGGCAATATAAACTGTTGGGTGGGGGAGCTCAGGCGATGGGATGCTGAGCTCAGGGTGACGTGCTGCCTTTGTGGCACACCGTTTCGGCACTGATTTTTCGGATGGACCTGAGAGGAAACCCCAGTGGAGGACCTCTTCCAGTAGTTCCACAGGACTGATACTCATAGTCAGGTCTATATTGTGAAAGAAATAAATGAATATGCCATTGCTAGGAAGAACAGATGGAAAACAACTGTCTAGGCCCATCTGTTCCGAAATTGCTCAGGATACAGAAAACCATAAAACATATAGTATCTGTATTATAGCATATATATACACTATAGTGTATATATGTGGTGCAAATATATAGTATCAAGTCCTTGCAGTCAATATTTTCTATTTCTTCTGCTTGCTTATGCAATTAACTTTAGCTAACCAGTACTACTTGGCTTGTCAAAGAGGTGATTTAATCAATTAGCTTGCATGTAAACCAAGGAAATTCCCTCAGGCATGGAGCACTTTGCTGGACAATCTGAGTCACTTCATTGTGCAATCCATGAATAGAAAAGGGTAGAGACATTTGTCAGTCAGTCAACAAATACTCATACTTTACACAGATTTAACATTCACCACAGGGAGTCACATGCATAATAATTTCATTATTTATATCTCTGGCAACTGAGGATGAATAAAAAATCACACCCTCAGTTACATAAACCTCTCCTTTAAATTTTTTTGCACAAGCTCTGCAGTTCCTTCAAAGCAAGGGAAAAGCACCACTGTTTCCATCCATATAGATCTCCAAGATTTACAAACAACTGAATTGTCTGAAAAGTATCTCAGCTTAACCTCATCATATCCTTTTAACATTTTATGGTTCTTCTAATGGAGTACCACCCAGCTTAGATAAAACTTTCAGCAAAAGTTAACAAAGATAGACCAAGGCTTTCAGAACAGTTTCATCATTTCTTTCCACAAGTACAGCAGTAAAAGCTAAATATCTGCTTGCAGACACATTCAGATAACACATTCAAATATGCTAGAAATAGTTTCTACACCCAAACTTTTCACCTTTCAAGGTGTTACAAAGAACCTCTAAAAGGAATGATTTTTTTTTCATTTTCTCTGTTGAGCCACCAAGAATTTGCTTCAATTTATATGCTGAAGGGGATATAGATTGCAATCCTTTTTACCCAATATACAAGAAACCAAATGAGCTTATCAGTATGGCAATCAATGGAGACTTGGTACTGCATCTCTGCAGATCACTTTGGCTTTGCATGATTCCAGTTGTTGCCTCTGGCTCAGTGCTCCAGCGGTCCCCTTTCCGCACATCCCCAATTCTCTGCCTCCCCAATTGTCCCTTTCTCCATGCGCTCTAGTCTGCGGCACACTGAGGGACATGCATCGCTTCCATGGTTCTGTCAATCGGGAAACAATACCAGATGCAAAATGGTATACTGACCAGTAGGTTAAGTATAGGATGATACAGGGGAACTGTTTGCGTATACAGCATCCTCTTTAGTCCTAGGAGAAACAATTTCTTTGTGAAGAACAGCCAGAGGACTAGAGCTTAAGGGGCAGTGTTGTGCTAAGCCTCGGCTCTGGTCTGAAAAGGCCCACCTGGCCATGACACTCGTCCGTCGGTCCTGGAGCATGTGTCCCATTGGAAGAGAGAAGAGATGGGCACCAGGGCTTTAGTTCTCTTTTTCCCCATCTCATGAATTTTTCCTCAAATAGGCAGAAGAAAGTGCCTGAAGTGTTATCAATGAGGGACACCAAACTACTTAAAAATCTCAATTTCTTTTGAGTTCTTTTTCTGTTCTTTTTCTAGTCACTCTTCACCTACCACAGAACACAATGAACTGGAAGCCCTGTTGTGATTTACTGCTGTTGGGTTTCAGGATGCTTTTTTTAGTAAAAAACTGTAGCAGCCAGCTAGATAAATAAACTGATTCAGCTAAAAATCAAATGCAAGCCACATTTCTGTCCCACGTTGGAACTGAACTTTCTGTAGTGTGACATTTATAGACTAGTTTTCCTTTCCATACACTTTTACTATCTCCTGGTTGAATGTCTCTGGTGACACTGACATAAGACAAAAGAAATCTTCCAGCTCCATTTTACAAATACAAGCGGTACAGAATTATTTGGAGATTGATACCCTTGAAATGCTGCAGCTACTCGCAAACAAGGAAGAACTGCTGGATGATGTAAAGGCCAAGGGCAGCCTTGGCTGCAGTGAGCGTGAGACTGTGGAGTTTCAGATCCTGGGAGGAGCGAGCAAGACAAAGAACAGAATTACAACCACAGACTTGAGATGAGCAGATTTCAAGGACCTGCTTGGCAGGATCTGTGGGAAATTGCCCTGGAGAGCAGAGGCCCAGAAAAGCTGGCTAATCTTCAAGGGCAGCTGCCTCAGAGCATAAGAACGGTCCATTACAATGTTCAGACAGTTGAGCAACTGTGGCAGAAGGCCAGCATGGATGAACATGGAGCTCCTGAGTGAACTCAAACACAAAAAGGAAGCATACAGAAGATGGAAACTGAGACCAGCTACTTGGAAGGAACACAAAGATATTGCTTGCACATGTAGGAATGAAGTCAGGAAAGCCAAAGTTCAGTTGGAGCTGAAATTAGTTTGGGAGGTGAAGGGCAACAGGAAAGGTTTCTGTAAGTACGTCGATAGTAGAAGGAACGCTAAGGAGAATGTGGGCTTATTGCTCAGTGGGCCGGGGCACGAGTGACAAGAGACACAGAAAAGGCCGTTTTCACTAGCAAGACTTGTTCTCTGGCCTCCCAGGTCGCTGAGCTCCTAGAAGAGTCTGTGGGCAGCACCCACAGTGGAGGAAGACAGACTTCAGGATCACTTAACCCAGCTGGACATACACAAATCCATGGGACCAAGCAGGATGCATCTGGAGGTGCTGAAGGTTCTGCCCGGCTGATCTCATTGTGAAGCTGCTGTCTATCTGTCACCTTCAAAAAGTCGTGGCACTTGAGAGAGGTTCCTCATGACTGGAAGAAGGCAGATATCACACCTGTCTTCAAGAAGGTCAAGGAGGAGGATCCAGAGAAGTCAGTCTCACCTCAGTCCCTGGGAAGGTTATGGAGCAAAATGTCTTAGAAGCCATTTCTAAAGCACATGAAGAATAAGAAGGTGACTGGGAGCAGCCAGCATGGGTTTTCCAAGGGCAGACCATTCCAGACCAACCTCATTGCTTTCAGTGATGAGCTGACTGGGACTGTGGACAAGGGGAGGGCAGTGGATGTTCTATACCTTGATTTCGGCAAGGCCTTTGACACAGTCTCCCTTAGTCTCATCA
The DNA here is from genome assembly GCF_000737465.1 of Haliaeetus leucocephalus. Lineage (NCBI taxonomy): Eukaryota > Metazoa > Chordata > Aves > Accipitriformes > Accipitridae > Haliaeetus > Haliaeetus leucocephalus. The sequence continues at coordinate 979,299 of NW_010972537.1, forward strand.
CCAAGTTGGTGACATGGGCTGGAGAAGGTAGGAGGAAAATTGGCTGGACTGCCAGAATCAAAGAGCTGTGACCAGCAAAATCCAGCTGTTGACCAGTAACTAGTTGAGGTCCCACAGGAAACAGTACTGTGACCAATACTGTCTAATGTCAGCTGGATGATGGGACAGGGTGCACTCTCGGCAAGTTTGTGAATTACACCAAATTGGGGGGAGCAGTCAACATGCTGGAGGGCAGGGCTTCTATTCAGAGAACCCTGGACAAGCCAGAGAAGTGAGCTGACAGGAACCACATAAAGTTAACAAAAGCAAGTGTGAAGTCTTGCATCTGGGAAGAAATAACTCCCTGCAGCAGTACAAGCTGGTGGCTGTTTAGAAAGCAGCTCTGCAGAAAAGGATCTGGGAGTCCTGGTGGACAAGTCGTCGAACATAAGTCTGCAGGTCCAGGTAAGTGATCCTTCCCCTCTATTTGACACTTGCATTTGGAGTACTGTGTCCAGTTTGGGCTCCCCAGTACAAGAAGGATGTCGACATCTTGGATCAAGTCCAGCAGGTGCCACCAAGGTGGCTGGAGAACATGACCTACAAGGAGAGTCTGAGAGATCAGGCCTCTTCAGCCTGGAGAAGAGAGGGCTTGAAAGAGCTTTTTGTTGTCTACAACTTTTTGATCAGAGAATACAGAGAAAATGGAGCCAGACTCTTCTTGGAAGTGTGCGGTGATAGGACAAAAGGCAACAGAACAGGTTGGAACATAGGAAATACTGATTAGATATTAGGAAAAAAAAATTATTCTGAAGGTAGTTAAATAGTGGAACAGGTTGCCCAAAGAGGTTGGTGGAATGTCCATCCTTGGAGGGGTTCAAGACTCGACTGGACACAGCCCTCAGCTACCTGATCTAATTAGTCCTGTTTTGAGCCAGTGTCTGGACTAGATGATATGTTTCTATAATTCTATGGTAATTCATTGGATTTTATAAACTTGTTCCCACTCTTGGTATCCAGTTACAAAGGGACAAATTGTGAAATTCTTGCGAAGAATAAGGTCTCACTCCACACACAAAGTTTTGCTAACACTAATAGAGATAAATTGAATAATGCAAGAACTGGTTCCTAAAATTAATGAAATGTGGTGTCTATAAGTAGTGAAAAGAACCAGTCACCTCTTCTCATCAGGCTGCAACAAGTTTTCTAAAGCATCAGTAACACTCAGCTACACTCACTGTACTAAAAACCAACAGATTTAGTTTGTGAAAAGTGATTAAGAAGTTTTACTAGAACATTCAAAACAGTGAAGAAGAGCCATGCTTCTAGTGTTACAGCATCTACTCCCTACAAGCCAGCAGAAGGGAGACTACATTTTTCTCTTATTGTTGTTTGAAAGTAAAGGGACATTAGGAGTGACTGTCAAGGTCCTCATCTCCCCCTTCCTCACGTTTGTAGTGAACATTAGTGGAAATCACCAGATGACCCTGAGGAAAGAAGAACATATAAAATTACCTTAAATTTCAGACGGACATATTCAGGATCAGTATTTTGGGACAAGATCCCATGGTAAGCCCCTCAGTAGGGCAGGAGACAAGAGTGGCTTTATGCCTCCTGAACTTTTGTTAGCTTTAGGGGAGGAATGGGCTCTGATGTAAGTTAATAAAACCCTCCAGAAGGCTGAGTTACACCACTGAGACACTCAGGTTGCCTATGAGCCTTAGTAGAGAACGGTCATAGTAGTGAGGACTCACGCACTCAATGCTCCTAAGCCCTGCTGGCATACCCCATGCTGGCATACCCCGAAGGGCTGGTGGACCCTTTATAACCCACAACTGCTAGGGGTGGAGGGGTAGAGGGCTCATTTTTGATCCAGAGTGTGGATTTTGTATCTAGTGTACAGTTAAAGCTTTACTATTAGCAACATTTAGATCTACCCAACATAGGAACACACACAAATGTGTCAGGCCTGAAAAAGAAGCAATATTCTTTAACAAGAAATCAGACTTCTTACCTGATTCATTCTTATTACAGGTCTAGTCAGGGTAGTATGGGCCAAGTTAAGAAGAGGAAATCCTTTTCCTAGTTTATCTTTGGAAAGGACAAATATAAATACATTTGAATGTAATAATAAAATGCACTTCAGAAGTATCTTTCTCAAGGAACTTGATTTGTTTTGCAATTTCCCTTTAATCAGCTGTCCTTGTGCCTCTCAAGGGAGCTATTAATCATATGTGCTAAAAAGCAAAAAATCCTGTGAAAAAGTTGCATACAAACCTCTTAACAGTCTCTCAGCTCTCTGACACTGGGATTTGACTGCCTTTGCTCCTCTCCAGATATCTGCCCCACAAGATCCGAGTTCTGCTGTTTCCCACTATGACTTATTCTCCGTCTTCCTTTCATTTTCTTCTCTACCTGATCCTCTAATCCTGTCTGTCCCTCTTATTCTCATCTATGACTACCTTCCTGGATCAAGCCTCAGCTCTATTCCTATTTGCTTTTCCAGATATCTGACTTTTGCATCCCTCCTTTTCATTCTCTTTCCTTTCTCCTCATCAATAGCTCACTTCCTTCCTCAGCAGTCTCCTCACCTCCGTTTACCTCACAGGCACCTTCTGTCCTCTTCCACTTGCTTCTTTCCACCTTCACCTCTTTCTTCATCATCCCTCACTCTCTGCATCCCACTGAACCGATTTTCTACTTTGTCCTGCCTGTGGCAGCAGGTGAAGCACAAAGGCAGAGGGAGGTGATAAAGTTAGAGATGTCACCCCGAAGCCCCAAGAAGTAAGTGTGCTACTGCACTTCCCCAGTCTGGGCCATTCTCCGGTCATGGCTTGACTCTGCGTCAGGACAAGACTCAAGCTTATGCGTCAGTTCTGCTGCCACGCTGCAGCCAGTGAAAAGGAAACCCAAGCCCGCTGTTTGGAAGGGAGCCAAGACTTGCTCTGTCCCAGCCCCTGATCCAGGTGACTGAGGGACCAGCACTGAAGTCCAGCACAGAGCAGACCTGTCCAGGTGTAGCCAAACAGTCAGAGAACCTCCCATAACCCAGTCTTTAAAGGTGGGCACTCCCTTTTATGGTTTCAGTCTTGCTTTCCCACCAACTGTGCTCAGGAACTGGCCACAATCCTTACCATTGATTACTGGGATCACTGCACTCCGTAAAGCATAAGACAGAAAATTCTCCACCAGTGAAATCTGCTGTGAGGGGGCAAACACATTTGGTGATTATTGCCTGATGCCTATGGGATTGCAGCTTGACAGGGGAGATGGAGGGTTAGAACCGGAGTGACATGCAAAAAGATTGGAACAGAGCTTAGCAGAGAAAATCTCAGGTAAAAAAGATCTTTTTTTGGTTTAAGATGCAGCTGAACAATGTAAAATATACTGGCAAAGAGGTGTCGCATTTTTCTTGCAGTAAGTTAAATTGAAGGGTTTTTTTTTCTGTATGTTAAGTGTCTGGGTTGAACCTTAACTTTAGGAATGAAATCTGTTCAAGCCCATTTCAGCTGCCAGGACTTACTTCTCAGAAGTGAACTGTTCTCTGGGTGGCAAGAACTGCCCTGTCCTCATGCTCTGTCTTATGCCAATGCAGTTAGTGTCCTCCTCCCTTCACTTAAAGATGTAGGTTGGGCTAAGCTGTGGCAGAGTCACACTGACCATTTCTTAGTCTACAGTGAATGATCAAAGCAGTGGCATGGTGTTCCTTTTATCCCCTATTTTGACTCCCATTTTTATGGTATTTGGTTTAAGTGATTCAAGATAATTCCTGAAACTAAGCTTAAGCCTGACTTTGTATTCACTCCAACTGGTGCACCTACTCAATCCAGCTGTGAATTCAGGCTGGCTGTCAGGAACAGCTAGAAGAGGTGCTAGCCCCATGCCTGCCTTTGTGCTGCTGGATACAGAAGTGAGCAGAATCAACTATGATGGCTTGCTAGGTCATGCAGACCCAGGCAAACATTTCTCTTTGTTTCAATTAATGTTACACAGTAATAACTCCATAACATTTGGAGCCTCTAATGAGAAAAATAAAAAAACCCAAACCAAACAACACTCCAAGAGGTATTTCCTCTTACTGGAAAGAAAAAGAAAAGCAGAGAATATACTCTTTCAAAACAGAAAGAGCAGTGGCAGATGATATCCCCAGGACAGACTAAGAATTGTCCAGCAACAAGTTCAGATGAATTTCTTTTCTCTCTGAAGGGCTCAGCTACCTTTCCCAGGCACTGAAACGGTCAGCTTACCTCAGAGAAGCCAAGAATGGAGTGCAGCAGGGAGAACTGGAACCTGAGGAAAAGATGTAAAAGAAGAGGATTCACTAGAAAGGATGAAGGCACAAGCTATGCACACTGCGTGAAGATTCATTTGTGGAATTTCATACCGATTTCATGCTGATTCGCACATTTAATTTTGCCAAAGACTCCTTGATTCCCAATGGCTTTTAATTAAAACTGGCACAACTACAAATAAGTTCTAGAATCACTGGGATCTTTCTGATACCAATCTCCTCCTACAGTCAAGTGTAGTCCTGGGCTTTGACTATAAGACTTGGGAAATCAAATTTTTCTGGAACTGCCATTTCCTGCAATGGCTGAACTACACATTCCTCAAATGTTCATTATGACTTGAATAAACTCATATCCATTCTTAACCATTATTATTTTCTAACTTTTCCCACTGATGCCTGTAATGCATTCTCAGATCACTGTAAACATAATCTTGGGGAAAAACAACATTTTTAAGAACAGAAGAACACATTCTTGTGTCAAAAGCTCTAAGTGAGTGGCACCATTACTTCTTAAACTTATACTGACAGGCTCTGACCACTCCAAGTCCTCTTTTCCTGTTAAAAAGGTCCAGTGACCAAAACTAAGAAAAGGCTGCTTACATTTTCCTTTAACAAAAATGTAATAGGTTAAAAAATATGATATATTCTGGAATTCTGCCCCAACTTGGAGTACAGAACCAACAAGAAGAAACACCAATGTGGGCTACTTGCCTGAAAGTCTGTGCTTCAACCCAGCTGGTGCATTTAGGGAGAAGGGGGCTGTAAACAAAGCCCAGCTTGAAGTGTGAATAAAATTTGTTGTAAGGCAGCTGAGAACACCCATAACTGTAGGTAACCACAAAACCAGCAAGGTCTAAGCAAAATCTAAAAAGCTCTGAGCTTTGCTTCGAACTACAGACAACTTTCTAGTCTCATTTGTTTGATGGCATGGTGTCTGCTGCAGTCTGTATTATGTAGTCTCACTTTTCCCTTCCCCTCATGGGAAGGCATACAGAGAGCTAGTTACAGTGGTCCAGTGCAGTGTTTGCACTCTGGTAGTTCTGTTTATGATGCTCAGACATGGCATGGCAGTGATATTTAGAGGGTTTCAAATAAAGTACTGAACTTCATTCTCCAACATCAGCACAGACTGAAACAGAGGCCTTTAAAATAACCAATAAATTGAACATTGTCATCTGGAAAGGTATTTAACCTACAGAAAGGGATAATACCACGTTGCACAAGAGACATGGTTGTTCCACAATATTATTATATTTCATCTGCAAGATTTAGATCAACCAGTCAAAAGTATCTTAGAGCCCCTGTGAGAAAGAAGGTAATTAATTTTTTCTCATGGTGAAACAAGCACTATCAGGCGGACACAATGAAGTTCTGCTGTGTCCTAATGTTGGGATCGTTAATGTTGCTTTCTAAATTTCCTCTGGTTACCTCTTCAGAAGTAATGAGATAATCAACTTCCGTTTGGTTATTGTCAAATTGCCTCTGGTACTGGCTGTCTGCAGGGAAAAAACCAGAACAGTCTTCTGTGACCGTATACACAGATAGATACTGTCTTAGATACAGGCACAAATGCAATTGCTTTTGTGTTTGGAAACACAATGTCTAAACTTTTTATTTGGTCAATACATGTAGATAGTGAAATAATTTGTGAATTTGCTGCTTTCTGCCAGCAACCGAGATTGTGTGAGCAAAGTGATAATACTGGCTTGATTGCCTCCTTATCATTAGGATCATTTAAGTCCTTGCATGGCTGACATAATGAACTCACTTTCAATTTAATGAAAAGATGTCTGGGGACACACTGAACTATTTTATAACAAACAAGTTAGGAAGAGTGGGCATCAGATAATCATGTATTTATATATTACAATTTATTCTTGAATAATCAGTCAACTCCCACAAGGAAAAAAGGGCTTTCATAAGTAGCTCTCTGCACCTGCTTATTAAATTGTACAGTATGTGATGCATGTTTCCTCCCTGTGAAATGCATCAAACATTACGCATATTTGTGGCAGACCAGTATATGCTATTTTATGCTGATCTCTATGATTTTCAAAGGATCTGGAAGATTACTGTGTGATTTGTTCAGCCCTAGCACTGAATGTTATCTTCTACCTCATGTTACTTACTAGATTCCCTCTAAAGATGTACTGGGTGGTTGAATTTGGCAGAACAGCAAACACTTCTACACAGCCAGTGATCTGTAAGATGCATCTGTCTGCGTTTAAACTGACCGCAGGTGGTGATGTAGCCATCAGCTTCAGCAGCACTGGGCATGCTGTTACATAACTTAGAGCAATCTGTGGAATTTCAGAGGAAAAAAAGTTGACTGCACAGTTTAGTTTTTCTTAAGCTATAGTTTCTGTGGCTGCATCATAATTAGGTGCTATATACCAATCCTGTTGTTAATTAACCTATATTAAAAATACTTCACTTTAATTACACCAACTGAAATGACAAAATTAGCATTGCATATACTCTTCAGTTTCAGAGACAAATGATGAAGCTTTAGACGCACTGATATGGAACATATATGGAGAAATATTTAAGGGTTGTTCCTGAAAACTGTATTTCAAGAAGAGAGAATTGGCACCGCATGTTAAAGAAATGAGGGACATAAGTGATTAATGCCAAAAAAAATAATAAGCCTGACAATATAAAAAATATGGAAAAGAGGCAGCCTTCCAAAAAGCCAATCTTCTGAAAAATAGAGAAACTCCTAGAGGACAAAACTTTAGTTTGCAATGCCATAGATGCTAAATCTCATAATTTTATAGTAAATGTTGCCATATCAGAGATTTTTAAAACATCTCATAGTATCTTAATTTCTTGCATCACATTTATAAATTTAGCTCCTCATGACTATTACTTCTTATTGTATATAATCTCCAGCAGCCATAAATCAGGTATATTTTCATAGAGAAGTCAGGCTACCAGTAGCAAAGATGCCATCACCTCAAATAGAAATAAAATGAAACTGATGTCACCAACGCTGTCTGCCACTTAGTCTTTATAACTGTTTCAGAGACTGAGAGCAAATCTAGCACTTAGCAGGGAAACGAATGACTAACGAGTAATTTGATACAGTTAGGAAGAACATGGAGTTATGATGGGTGGACATATATGCCCACTAATCATAAACCAGCTCAGTTTCCTTGTCTCCTCCAAAGTTTTGCAAATGAGCTAGTACACAGATAGTACCTGTAAGAAACATTTAGCTACTGCTCACTCTTAAAAAGCCCATACAAGTAAAAGTACCCACCTCAGGAACAAAATCTTTGAATAAGGCGGTATTTAGGTTAAAAGTAGTAGCAAGCTGTAAACAAATGAAATAAATTAGATATTATATCAGTTTGAAAATGGGAATTTTTTTTTCCCTTGGTGAAAAAAACCATATTCTGTTTACTTTAGTTCTAGATAATCTCTGTTTTGATTTATTATTCCCTTGCCCCAGAATGATTCCTAGGGAAGCCACAGTGCTCTGTGGAACAGAAGAGAGACAGATTTCTCATGGACATGTTTCAGAAGCACGTACCAGCGAACAAGCATTATTCTTTGAAAGAACAGACCTGGCATCCTGCTTACTTCCTGCCTTTGGGACTTTCTTAGATGAAATATACTGAATCTGTCGGAGGCAGGACTCAAAAATCTCATTTGCCCTTTTGCTGCTGACCACTGTGATGATGTTTGTCGGCACCATTTGTGTCACCAATTTTTATAAAGATGCTCTTAGCACTCTTTCAGTTAGCAAAACTTCTTGGAAACTCTGACTACTAATGTCAGTGTGGAAACCACTTCTGAGAGAAGTCTTGTATGTTCTTCACCCACAGCTGAAAGCTTCGTGTCCTTGTACCTGCTTCTTTCCTTGTTCTGCTGCTCTGTTAAGTCTGAGGGTTTACTCCAGCTCTCAATACAGCCGATAGATACATTTGTTGTGGGCCTCTCTGCAGCAGACTGTGGCTTCACTATACTTTTTCCTGTCTTGTCCATTCCTCTCCTATGTGGAATCCATGCAGAAAAAAGCTTTCTTTGGTTCTTTCTGCAACCCCTTGCACACTGACTCTGTGACTTTCGTACCTGTCATTCCTTGCCTAGAGCTTCCAAGAAGTTCAGACTTGGGTCTGAGGGAGACTTGGACTATTTTAAATGATGACATATAGAATGAATGTCATGGATCCCTCCTACAAGTGGTGGAAGTGTGACCCAAATCTGTGTGAAATGACAAACATAATGTGTCTCCTTTGCTGACCATCCATACTGCTGATATTTGTAAATCTATTACATGCAAATTATACTTACCTCTTTGGAGATGGTGATGTTAAAGACCCCTGCTCTGTAGTAAGCCAGTGAAGCAGACTTAATAAAATAACTTGAGACTCCCAGGTAGAGCATGGAATCACCCTGGTTTGGGAAATCAAATGGAGCTGGCACAAAGGGAGGTTCTGTGTGACTTCCTACTGGATAGACTGTGCCCTGCAAAGAGTCATTATCAAGTATTTCTAGATGTAAATATTTGTATCTGTCAGAATGCATTAGTAGTGGTTGAACAGAAAGAATTCTTCCTAACATGAAGAAAAGCTTGACATTAAAGAAAACCTGAAGTAAGCAAATAAGTCTGTGATATGCCCTGAAAATCAACAAATTCAGGCTCTTCTGGAAAAATACAGGAATCACAGAGAAAATCTGGCCTCCATCCTTTCAAAGTTTGAATTTGAGCATTCAAGCGAGTAATCTGAACTGCAGCTATGAGACACAAAAAAATCCTCTGGACCACAGCTTGCTTTCTCTTGTGGCAAAGACACATTTGTTAATTTAATTCTAAGGGTGACATGTCAAGAAAACCTTCAGGCAAACCCCAAAAGCATTGGAAGTTGCTTAGGACAGGGACACAAAGGAGCCTTTTATACTACCTAACTCTTAGCCCTAGTCCAGCTGCCAGTCCTCCAAGACCTAGTTTGAGTGCTGCACAGGTGTGGGACCTTGGTTCAGTTATACTAAGAAATTAGTTCTTAAAATGTGAGAAGGTATGTGAGCCAAGGCCATGTAAGACAAGAAAAGTAAGAACAGAGAGTAAGTAGTGTAATTACTGACACTGTAATGGTTAGTAGCTGAAAGATTCAACAGGAAAAATACTGACATGGAAAGGTATAAAAGCCTAAGAAAAAAAGTTGAGAGTTGGAAGATGGCAACTCATAACCATCCAGAATCAGCCTGTTCCAAGGAGCACTGAAGACCAGTAACTTCCTTAACTGATTAATAACTGACTTACAAAGATTCATCCAGTATACCATTGCGGCGTCAGCATGTCAAAGCTTAGCCTGTAAGTTCTAGTTAGCTATAGTAGCTGACAAATAATTGCTTAGTACTTTTAAGCTATGTATATCCTGCTTGCGGAGCGTTTTTTTGTGGATGGTAGAAGTTGCTTGAACAAAATAACCAAGAGGGAGAGTTTCAACCATAGCTCTAGCACACTTTTCTTAACTGAAGTCAGTTCTGAGAGCCATGAGGATGCTCTGAATTGCAAGGACTGTTGAAGCTGCTGGAAAAGCTGGGCGTTGCTGAGATATCTCTTGCTGACAAAGGTGAAAAATAGATAAGAAAGGAACTGCTGCGTGCTGCTCAAGGACTGTCTGTAAGAAGTCTTTTGTTGGGGTGTGACCTGTACATATACAAGATGCTGAGTCATCTCAAAACAAATGCTGTGGATTGCAATCACATTGGTACATATCAACGGTAACAGGCGAAGACCAAGCAGCAGTGGAAGAGCTGTGTACCTAAAGAATACTTTTATGCTGTTTATAAAGCACCTCTGAAGGGTTTCAACTCTGAAATAATTTAATTCTAAACAATAGCTTTGGTTAATTAACGAATGCAGTTAATTTATTAAATAAACAGTCATATCTGGTTTCCAAAATAGCTCTTGACCAAAATGTCCAAATGTCTTAGTGCTTTTATAATTAAATATTGGAGAGGCTGAGTAAGACTGTAGTGAAAGAAAATGAATCAACACAAAAGGGAATCAGAAAAGTCTTAGAACGCACACTAATATTAAAGACAAATTACCTTCAAATCCAAGTTAATGTGTGATTTGAAGACTGCTGGAGAACTAACTAGGGAATAGTCTATTTGTGCAAAGGCATCAATCTGGCTTAAGACTAGAAGAATGATGGACAAAAACAAAACAGCCGTTATTACAAAAACACATCACAAACGGTTATTGTTTAGTTAAAGGCAAAGGCATTATAGAAATGATGAATCTGAAGAAGAAGAATGATGGGAGATGGAAGAAGAAAATTAAAAAAACTTGTTATAAGGGAAAAAGTGAGAGTATTCCCTCTGGGGAATAGGGAAAGTCATCAATTCCTCCTGGTTGAGGCCTTGTTCTCCTGTTGTTCACAACTGAATACACTCCTCAGAAATCTCTCCCATGCAGTGAAAGAAGGAGTATCTGGGGCAAAGTCCCCTTTTTTGTTATGTGTTTGCACAAGAGAACTAAATTCTCCTATATGATTAGTGAAATCCTGGTAAATACTAATAAATACTTTGGAAGATGACATTAGCACATTTTTATGCATATCAGCGTTGAAGACAAGGGATGTTTGTTCACAACAATAGAGGGCACTTTATCAGACAGTATGATTGAAGAATTTTTCTGACAGGTGCTCACATGCAACTTCAGTCTGATTGTTATTTTTGATTGGACTGTAAGGTCTGTTCATACTGTACAAAAATAAGAGGGGTTTAAAGAGAATTGGTGAATTCACACAGAGATTATGAGCTCCTCAATATGACAGCACAGCTTGGAGTGCCCTTGTGCCTGAAGTGTTTAGGTATGTGCTGCATAAGAAAATGTTCCTGATGACCATGATTTTTAGTAATATTTGCCACTGCTTGGCACATGGCAGGTCTAGGCCACTTTAGGAAAACTACAAGTCTACTTACTCTGCTTCTGAATAGCAGAGCAGATAGTAGAAATATCCACAATGCAAAGTGCAGAGTGGGAACAAACTCTCTGACCTGAATTATATGACTTGAGTGAATTAAACGAATTTGACTTGGTGTAAACTACAAATATTATTAGTCTTGGAAAAAAACAACAACAAAAAAAAAGAAAAAAAAAGAAAAGCTGTAGGATTTATTATAGAAATGAAAATCTTATGTGTGTATATATATATATATGCTTTTTGGACACAGATATCTATTGTCTTCATGTCTCTGCAAGAGTGACACAGGAATTGTTATCGGTGTGAAGAGAAGCATGCTTAGTGTGTAGTGTGACATTGCTTTCCTGCAGTATCTTGTTATCTCACTGAACTCAAGTTCAGAACAAGATGTGCTAAGTTTACGAGACCTTACAGGTATGTTTGCTAGCTCTTTAGTGGATTACTGGTAACTCAGGTTTTCTCATGTCCGCAGTACCAAGAGCATAAAGGATCAGCATGAAAACGTTCATGTCAAAAATCTAAGGAAATAACACAGGTCAGCTACAACAGACTGAAAGATTACAGGTGACCTGCTATGGACACCAAAGAAATCTGAATGTATATAAGGTGCATGCAAGAGATTTCTAGGGTAGACTCTGTAATAGGTAAATGCATAGAACAATGGCTGTATTTTTCTTCCTTGTACTTCCTTGTACTGTGAACACAGGAAAGGTTTGGCATCTAATAAAAAAGGCTACAATTTGAGCACTATGAAAATTACTTAACAAAAAGCTGTTATCAACAACTCACCCTTATGCTTTTTTAGCTGTGCATCCATCAGTTGGACTTTGTATTTGATGTTTAGGCATAGCTATATGAAAAGAGAGACAAGTCAGTAATGTAAGGGCTGTATTTGAACTCCTCCCTTCACTAGCTGAAACTGGATTTGCAAACTTACATTTTTATCCAATTTGGTGTGAATGGGCTTCTCCAGATAACCAGACAGAAAGCTGTAGATCCAGCTAAAGGAAAAGAAATGAACACAATGACTTTTTACCATGGATTGAAATCCTTGAAATATAAAACCTGGCAGCCTGGGATGTCAATGTCATTTATATTAATGAGATGCGATCACAGTGATATTGGTAGACTGCAGTTGACTTTTTTGTTAATTTGTGAGTCTCAGACAAATGCTAGGGGTTCTCAGTCTCATAAGAGCTATTTAGAAGGCAATCTGCAAAGTAGTCAAAGTTCATATTAATGTGTTGATAAACAATACTCAATTAGCCACATTTTGTCTTCCAGTAAGACAAAAAAATTTTCTAGGAAATCAGAATGAGGAGAACTACAAGCATTGTTTCATATTCTCTTTTGACAGTTTTATTCTGAAATTGTAAGTCAGCTTGTCAAAAGGCATAATCAGTCTGGACCACCTTCATATCTGCAAACCTCCATTTGCAGTCTTGTCATATTTAATATGCCCAAATGGCATTTTTTTCATACGCAGTATGTGTGGTCAGCTCATTTGTTGGCACATGCACAAAGAAGTGTAGATTAACTGTACTTCACACACTCAGCAAAGGAGCCTGGTTTTGAAAACAGACCTTTAAAAATCTATTTTCATAGCCTTCAATAGTTAGTTATATACTGTAACTGGATCCCTAAAAGTCAAAATTTGAAAAGTGGCCCTTATGCTACAAACCCTGCTACCTCCCACAGAGTAATTAGAAAATCTACTGTACATACCTAGATCCTCCATTTAACTTGACTTTTAAACTATTAATGCTCAGCTGGCAATTGTGTAGCAATATGGACAAGCGGCCTGTGCTATCCCTTGACACTTTGAAGATAACTGCAATGAACAGTCCTGAGATGGACACAGTAATTCCTCCTTGGTCTTTGCTGCTTGGAGAAAAAAAACCAACTCGGTCAAGGAAACATCTGCTTTAAGGGAACAATTTAAGAAACTACATGTAAATCAAGTTTGAAAGGACTTTTTCCTTTTATCATCTAGAATGAAGAATGGGTTTTCTAGGGATTAAAGTAGATTAGGGACATGCATGGTATTCAAAAAAAGATTATATGCATGAGTTTCCAGGACATGAATTTTCCAGTGTTGTGCAGGATTTGACAAGTTTGCAAAAACGTGACAATTTCACAGCAACACAAGACATTCCAGTCCTTCATGACAGATACCCTGAAGGCTTCTGGGACTGCAGCAGCAGAAGCCAGTTAGCTAATAAATATATAACCCAGTGGTTCTCAACTTTGCAATTGTTCTACTTTCCTCTTTCCTGTAACAATTTTCAATAATCCTTTAAAATGTATGCATTCCTCCATTCTTTGTCCTGCCCCAAACCCATTCATTCTGTCTCCTTTCTGTAAAAATCCCTTCTAAGACCCCAACAAAAATATCCTTATACCTAAATTCCAGCAAATGTAGGTATTAGGACTATGGTTAGGAGTTGTAGAAGCTGTAGACCAACCAAGCAGCATGCAGAGAGCTGAATGGATGTTAGAACAGCCTTATAAAAACCTCATTTACCATAACAGAATTTGCACCGAAAGCATCAGTTTTCACCCCTTCATCCTGATTAACCAGGTTTTCTTTTCCCAGGCATTACTACAGTGGCTGCACCACACCACAGAGAAGGAGCCCAGCCCAATAGGAAGCTCAAACCATGACTGTCTCAGCTTTCCTCTTTATTTTTCAGGCTAAGCAAAAATCGTGGGGAAGGAGGTTGTAATCCTGAAAGATTAATCATAATCCAGCCCCAAACTATAGACTATACCTGGCCAAACCAGTGAACAGTATTGCCAGTCACAACATCCCTCCTACCACCACTGCCATTTTCAACCCCACCTTTCAGTCCGTATATGTGCATTAAGTGGCTATCTGGACGAAGCACCACTCTTCAGACCCTCATTTTCTAGACCCTAACCAAACCCCCATCCCATAAGCCATTAGGAAAAACACTTCCCCAAGGAGGATTGTGCAGCACTGTGACAGATTACTTGGCGAGGTTGTGGCATCACCATCCTTGGCCGAACACCACCAACAGACAGCTGACCTGATCTAGTCCAGTGACTGCTCTGTTTTGAGCAGGAGGCTGGACAAAATGACTTAAAGAGATCCTTCCAACCTAGCCTTACCCAGACTTCAGTGACAGGGACCATCGCAAAAGGATCTCAGCCCTCCTCCTCCTTTTTTAGGGCTGCTTGGGAGATGGGGAGAATCCCAGCTACTTAGGTCCTCTGTTCCTGCACCCTTATATCTGCTCTTCTTCAGGAGGAATCCTGATTCTCTGAGCAGGGTCTCAGCTACAGGCTTCCAGGAACAAAGGGCCTGCCAGGAGATTTTGTGACTGGCAGAGTGCTCTGGGACATGGTGGAGAGGAGGGCTGAAAATGCAGGGATAACACTATTACAACTAAAAAGTTGTGACAAGACCCTGGGAACAGCCCAGGAGGGGTGGGGTTGCCAATGGTCTCCCTTGGAAAGCTCATTTTCAGCTGCCCCTCTTAGTCTGCTATGCTGAAAGCAACATGTAGGACTAGGGAACAGAGGGGATGAAGAATAGGGCATATTCTGGATATGTCTAAACCTACAGCCATTCACAAAACATCATACTGAACAGAGCAGCAGAGATTGTTCCTTCTGGCCCTCAAAAAGGCATGAAAAACCCTTCACCCCCTAAACTCAACCAAAGCTGGCTTTCACCACCTCCACCACGATCTGCTCCGCCAAATCCTGCATACCAGCTCCCTGCCTCTCTTGCCATCTGTGAAGTCTTTGGGGTTTTATACATCCGGGGTCTCTCCAGATTTTGCCCAGGTCCTTATCCTTCAGCAAGAGGGAGAGGAGGCTTCGTGTTTGGGAAGAGCTGTTTTGCCCTGCTGAACACAGTATCCTTTTCCTCACAATACTGGTATGGCAGAGGGGACAACAGACAGGTTGGGGGCACAGTGACAGCAGTTTCCAGCCACCAGTACTGAGACTGAATGGGAAACTTGCAGCCTGGTGATCCATTTTGCTGTACTATCTGGGTTGCAAACAGAGCAACGCCTGCTGCTGTTACCAGTTACTCCATTAACCCCAATTGTAGAGATTAGCACCTTGCAAACTTTTCTGATATCCCAGAAGTTTTAGCCCTACCCCTGCCCCCAAGAAAATCTAGACTATTATATTAAAATTCTATAGCAAAAATGCTGAGGAAAAACCAGTATGCAATCATGCCGTTAAAGACAATCTCATAATGCACAGGCTCATGAAGCTAAGTCAGTTTTCCACAGCGACCCAAATTCTGGAATTTCCAAAGTTCTGAATGTTTGGCATTGTAACAGTGCCCTTCCTTTAATAGAAGCACTTTGGAAGACAATATACACTGTACCAGCAAAGAGATAATTAGGTATAGAGTCAACCTTCCAGTTATACTGCACAAAGAAAGTAACGAATGTGGCCATTGCAAACTCTGTGGTCTTGAATATTCATGTAATACCATGTAATATACAGTCTGGACAAACTGAGCATGCTAACAAATGTCTGACCTCATACTCCCCAAAGAGACAATCTGTGGGGTAGAATAATTAAAAAAAAAAGAAAAAAAAATTAGTTGGCAGGGGGTGTTGCCTTCTTAGGAAGTTTATTCAAATAGATTGTTGTTAAATGATAAGTGTATCTGACCTGAAAAATAATAATTACCAACTAGATTTCTGAATTTCATTTGCAACCCTTCTCCCAGAACTGTCCCGCGCACCTGCATCACACTGTACAATACTTACAGCAGCCACGTGTTCATTCTCCAGTCTGCACTGATCGTAGCAGAAGCATGTGCCACTGACAGACTAACGCCAGTGCCAGGAATAAAGGAAGCAGAAGTTTCTGGGAAATCTACAGCGTTAATTCTGAGCCTACAGAATACAGAAAGGGGGATATTAGACTGCACGTCAGAAGGGTTAGATGGACTCCCGGTCACTGAAAACCCTTCTGCTATAAAAAGCAAAGACTATGCTTCGGTAAAAGAATTTTTCAGAAATGACTGACCCTTGTATATTTTAGGAAAGAAAGACACTTGTACCATTACACTTAGTAGCATCCTTGGAAAAAGAAACCTTGATATCTGGCCAGGGAAAAAAGGATGCCTGGCCAAAAGAAAAACCTCCCCTTGGGAGAAAAACAAACTTCTTAAAGTGAAATGTCCTTGCTGGGGGAAAGTAAGTCTGTATATTATCCCAGTGGCTACATCTATAAATAAATCCAGGTTGTCTGAATGCTAGCATTTGCTGAAGAACATCGAAGTTTCTCTTTCCCCGTTCTGTATCCTCTCCCTTGCCTCAGCAAAGGGCTCTGGAGAGGATGCATTTTTCTAACCAAAATCTTACTTGAAGATTTCCCTGCCAAAACAAATGTTTCTGATACTCAAGGATATTGTCTTGTAAATGGGTGTGTTGAATTGAGCTGAACATTGTAAAGATATCAGCTGTAATCTTATCATGTAGTATACATTCCTCATTGTTTCCTGATATCTGGCAGAGATCTCTGAAACAACTGCCTTTAATCTACTTTCCCCAGGGCAGAAGGCACCAGCTACTTTTAGTTAAAATTACCATAATTCTCCAACATCTTGGGCAGCAGTAAGGCTGCCTCAAGTAATCTTGTTTGCAGTGAGCTAAAATCAGACTATCCACTGGGAAGATGGCCAATTTCAAGAACTATGGTTAGGAGAATGAATCGGGGCTTTGAAGATCATATAATAATTTAGGTTGGAATGAGACCCCAGTAGATTTTCTGGTTCAATCCGCTACTCAAAGCTGGGCCAACTCAGGGGCCCTGCCCACTTGCATCTTGCACACCTCCAAGGACGGTGATTCCCCAACCTCTTTGGGCTGTTGTTCTGGTGTTCCCTAGCATTTTTTCCTAACTTCTAATCAGAACTTTTCTTGATGTAACTTATGTCTGTTGCCCATCATCATTTCACTGTGTACCTCCAGGAAGAACCTGGTTGCATATTCTCTATAATCACCACTCAGCAGCCAGTGGAAGACGTGCAATAAGACACACATGCCTCTCCACCCCCATAGTCTGTTCTTCTCCAGCCTGTCCAAACACAGCTCTCTCAGATGAGCAGGGATTAAGGTCACAAGGATCGTATAATACAATGAAGCCTGATGGAAAGCAGGCTATTAGGAAAATATTAGGTATAGATAAAGGATGCAGGCCCTATCCAGCAGAAAGTACATGAAGTCTCCCAGATTGGTATTTCTTGCCCTGGGTAATTTGTTAAGAAAAGGAAGTAAAATGCTACCGAGCAGCAGAGTTTGGCTTGATAGTAATATTAAAAGACCAGAAGTTTCTGTTTTTCTGTTTATAGCCTATTGGAAGATGGGATTGAAGGCTGTAGAAAAACCTGCTTTAATATTAGTCTCCTTATTTGGAGAAATTGTAGGAAACCCTAGAAGACTGTTTTTTTCTACTGGCTGCTCTTGGTACAATGATTTTCCTCAGCAGGAAATAGGTGTCAAGCCCTATCCAATCAAAATGCTGATTTACCACTGTAAATCCATCCAAAAAGATTCTGTAAAAGTCATCTTCCTGCCATGTTAGTCCAGATACGCCATTCCTCTGCACACATTTTCATTTTATCCCTTTGTCGGCTTTTTCTCATCAAACACAAGTTATTTTCACTGCTACAGGTCCTTCATAGTAGCAGACTGTTAATAACACCAATTCTGCCCTCTTTCCCACCCATTTCCCCTGCTGTATCATAGCCATGCTTACACCTGTCTTGCCCCAAACTCTGATTCAAACCAACTAAAAAACCAGCCAACATGGTCCTTCAGAAGCTTTCTAAAGCTCATCTCTGAGTGTGGTAGAAGGAAGTACTTATAAAACCTATCAGTGTTTGGGCCGTGGGAACAGAGTTAGATGAACCATTAACATTTTACACTGAAAAAACCAATGACTCCATTACTATTGCTATGCGGTAATAAATTGCTGTTTCATCCTCAAACTTTAAAATGTATTTCCTTTACTTACCTTGAAATGACATAGTTGACCTTAACAACCGAGAAACTCTCCTGCCCACTCCAGCTTGGGAAGGTCTCTTTCAATAGTGCTTGCTTCAGGAGCTCCATCCCAATCCTGCTGCCTACAAGGGGACAGAGGAAAGCACATGCCTTGCAGATCGGATTCAGGCACCCAAAGGTCCTGATATACTGCTAAATAATTTAATCATCACTTTTAACATAGTTCTTGAAACACTGATTCTATGATCCTTACCTAGACCTCCTTCCAACTACTTATATGCCCATTTGTAACTTCTATTAGCCTCACGAACAAATTATTTAACCCAAGATCAAGATCACCTATTAGGATCATTTCGTCCGTGAGTTGTATTTTATATTCTAGAACTCTTGTCAGGTTTCTGAAACTGTTATACTTTCTTCACTTCACTCACAATGTGCACAGCCTTGGGAAACACTTGGTCATCACCTTTACCTCAGATTGTCTCATACTTGTTGGATGAAAAAGCCAGTTAAGAAGTAGCAAGATGACTTCTGTATGTAGTGTTTACTTATGGAAGAAGTGTGATATATGCACCTGAAGTGCTGGTATGTCACATGCAGAACTATTTGGATTGTTGTTTGTGTACAGGAAGTTGTCTGTGGTTTAAAGACAATCCTTTAAAATGTTTTCTTTCCATTCCTTTCAGAGTACATATGTTTTACCACTGCACCTTATCCATTACAGCACGCTGCAGACCTCTGATGTATTTCCTTAGCTTCTCTCCTTGCTTTAAGGAATCCCTACTTTCTTGAATGCTTCAACTGATAATACACACAGACCCTATCATCAACAAACATAACATCTTTAAACCCCAGATTCCTTGTGTCTTCCTTCTGTTTGCTTATCTTTGATGAAGACACTGCTAAAACTTTACTACTGAATGATGTCCCACTTTCAGATATTTTTAGCATAAGTTTCTTTAGCTTTCGGCCTCGCAGTTACCGAATACAAAACATCTATTTTTTTCTCCCCCAGACTTCAGTGTATTAAAAAAGTAAAGCATTGAAATCAACGATAACTCAACACTGGAATACCTTTTAATAAAATGCATCTTTTATGAAGGAGAGGTAAATTATGATTCCCTGGGAATTCCTGCCTCCAAAGCAAAATATGGGCTCTGACTGTAATAACTTAAAGCTCTCTTACAACTGTCAGTAAAGGCAGCCAGTGATCCGCGGTGGAATTTCTCTCAAGGTTCTTGCAGAAGGGAAGGAACATGCAGGCAGGATCTATTGCCTCAGCCTTCATATCTTATATTAAGGGAAAAGACATGACAGGCACCGTGCTCTTCAAATACGAGAAATACCTTTGGGAGGCACACTGTTAAATGTCTGTTCTTACTACTAATGCAGGGGTGTGCAAACTTAGCCTGTTCATTCAGCACTTGAAGGCCATGCTGAATGTCACAAAAAGAAATCACTGAGAAATAGCAGGCTGAATTCTCATTTCTAAAGGCATGAGAGACCCCTAGGGAGCAATTTCTCCTGTGTGTCACAAAAAGATATGGAGATCAGTTCTGTTTTGGGTGACTGATGTTTGCCCTGCACTTCTCAACTCCTCAAAAGCCTTTAAAACAATGCTCATACAGAGAAGTAAGTGGACCTGATCCTTGCTTTCATCTCAAAGGCATAAACCCTGAGCCTCTACTTTTCATCTCACAAGTCCATTGTTTACCTGTCAGCATGTTCAGTACATAAATGACGATTAATCCTTAGCATGACCCAGCCTTTGCTGAATTTGTGCCTTGTTAACCTTTATTATTATTATTAATTCTGTAAACAATTGAAATCATACTGCGTGCCCTCCACACCCGTGGAGTAAGACTTAGCTAAGAGACAGTGAAAGTTAGCATGAATAGAAAGAGTAAGGAAAATACATTGTGGAAATTGCTGATATTCTGTTAAAGGGCAGAATTATGGCAGACAGTTACTAGATTTTTTTGAAAGAATGGCACATGCAGATGCTATCCCACGTCAAATGGAAGAATAAGAGTAAAGTGTGCAGCTACCAAAATTGTAACCTTTTTTCCAATTATGTCTTACTATCTTCAATTAAATATTGCACTTTCAATCAGGTTTTTGACACTTTTAAAAGAGGACCAATTATATGGCCATCTCATTTTGGTTCTAAGAAAGTAGATCAATACGAGGAATGTAGTAGAAACACTTGTTAGACTGTAGGAGAATGCAGTCACCAAAGCAAGGATAAATTCACACCTGGGGTGCACAGAAAGGAAGGAAATAATTGAGAGAAGAGACAAAGGGTGTTCCTGGTGTGAGATGACAAAAGGAGTTTATTCTATTTCAATATTTAAGGAGCTTGTTTCTACATTGCACCTTTATTAAGGAACTATATTCTGTGCATAGAGTATTTATCATGAATTAACTTCTGGCGACATTAGACATACCATAGTCCAGCCCCTTCTGAGTAATCCTCACTTTAAGACCAGGATTAGCCTCAAGCCGCAAGGACAGACAACACAGCAGGAAAGAATACCATGTCTTTAGCATCTTCTCACCTTTGCCACAGGGACCTGTTAACAACATTTATGATGCAAACATGATCATAAATGATGCATACCATGAGTTGCAAAAAATCTTACCTGTATCCATCGCTTCCCTCAGTGAAACTGGGACAAGGGTAGATAGCCAATAGAGGTTTAGCCAATGATTTTACTGCATGAAGCAGTCAGTGTGGGAGAAGACACAGATTTCTGATTACTTGGATAGCACTTTGGCAGGCATTAGCTGTTGGTGAGACTGAGTGGTTCTGCTCCACTACTTGATGTTTTCCCTACACCCATTTCTTGGCTAGTTTATTTTACCATCTCTCCTACCTCCTGCAGAGTGAACATGACAGAGCAATCCCAGCCAAGGAGGAGCAGGTCTGTCCTCCTATAGAACAACACCCTTTTCATATACACACCTCCTGGGATATACTGGATTTGTGAGTCCAAAAGTTTTTCAACTAAATCAGCTGGTCTAATAAAATACAGTAGGCCTCCCTACAAAACTTGCCTCCCTGTTACACACAAACCTCTGACTTAGTCCAAACACTGATACGTGAGATTGACTAAATCAGGTCACGAGAGAAAGGTAAATTCAAAGCGAATGTGAGAATTACATGGTGATAACACAGGAACAGAGAAAAGTGTCCCAGCATGAGCCTGCAGCACGGTGTCTCTGAGTGCAAAGCGAGACTGTGAGCCACTGTGTGGTGCGACATAACCACATGACACAGCTTCACAAAAGCTGTGACAAATAATTTCTTTGTTACACATTCCTAGTACAGAAGTAAGGTTTCTTTGTTCAAAATTCTTGCATTCATCCTGATTTTCACTACCACTGACAGCCACTGCTCAGTTTTCTAGAAATAACAATACTGTTTCTCAAGACAACTTCAAGTCCTCTCAGTGCTGCGTTAGGAAATTTTTTATTAGGGACCTATGGTAACTTTACTCTGGCCTTACCACTGAGGGGAGTGACACATCCTCTTCTAACATGTCTCATTGTGATCATGGTGCCTGTCTATGTACAAAACCACGCCAATTAATAAGTAGCAAAAAGGTCTTGCTAGTTTCCCAAGTATTCCAGCCTATAAGGTCATTCATGGATTTCTAATAAGTACCATATTGCCTTGGACAATTTATTCCACAGTCTACGAGAAAAAATATAAGTGCATTTAAAAAACCCACAGACCCTCCCCTCCACCAAAAAAACCCCAAACCCCACCACCCTTTGGTAGTCTTACTTCTGTGTTAGAATTAATATTATTAGGTCAGACTCTAAATGGTTGCAAATCCAAGATCCACCCAGTACATTATAAAATACTGCTCTTCAGTGGATTTCTGAATTATAAGACAGACAAAATGCATTATCTGATAGAGTTCTCTAAGGAATCCTTACAAAGTTACTCCAAGTCACTATGGAAGAAAAAGTGGTTTCAGGGAAAAAACATTCTGAAAACATAATCCACATTTTGACAAATTTTGAAAATCCCCCCCTTAATTGGTCATTCTATCTCTAGTTCTTAGGCCTTTTTAGTTTTCTCTATTTTAAGCAACTCAAAATAAATAATTACTTTAAGGTAGCAATGTTATATTATGCAGAACAGCCAGTGGGAGTCACAAATCTTAAACTTTTTCCAAAAAGTGTCCCAGCTTTTCCTGCAAACATGCCACTTTCTATCCTGATTATTAGGGGTCAGTTAAAAATCAATATAAACTCAGAAGGACAGATTTTTCTATCATTAAAGTACATAGATATTTACTAGATATTTATCTAGCAGGATGACTAGAAGCATTAATGCAGGTGAGATACCTCATTCTCATTGAATTTCATTCCCATTGAGGAACATAAAACAGCAATCTTAGTCACTACTGTGCTTTGTAGCTAATACGTTCTTGCTTGGATCTTAAATGTATGCCAGGTGAGAAGCTGAAAGAACAAACAACTGAACTGCCACCGCAATAAAAGACGGTATCATTTCATATTGCTTTCTCAAACCAACAAGCTTTACTTTTGCACTCCAAGGCTGATATTCTTGGTTTCATCAAAGCCCCAAACCTCTGTCAGATGTTAGGATTGATTGTACAAGATTAGTCAGATGACTGAGACAGACAGAGCTAAGGAGAAGGAACCTGTCAGCTGCCTGATAGTCTAAATCAGAGCTGCCAGTTGCATTGTCAATGACAATAGATGGCAGACAAATTGCTCTGATTTTTATCTTCAGTAACTGAGGCCCCATCGACCAATTCCTTTATGTAAATCATTCTCTTAATTCTTTTGTCTTCTCAGAGATAGCATATTCAAGTACTTTAAATAGAGGAAAAGATGAAAAACTCATTTGTTTCAGTCTGTGTACCTGTCTCACCCTAATGAAGTACTCTACTTACCAATCTGTAGATATCACATTTGGTGAACAGTCTGCAAAAACTTTAAATAAAACTTGCAATAAAGATTACAGCTAAAATCTGCCTAAGAACTAAGAAAGCTTCTGATGAAAAAAAAAAAAGTCACTGTCATTGTCTTGTACAGGTTTAACACAGCCATAAAAACACACTGCCTTAAACTGACCAACTTCAGAAATAGAATAGAATATCTCTGAAAAAGAATTTTGTCCTTGACTTGCCTTGGTCCTGCACAAAACTCTCCACTTGCAGCCCACAGAAGACTTTCTTTCACTTCCAAAAATTCAAAAAAGAAACCTCACTAGTTAACAAACACAAGACAAAAAGTTCTCAAACATGATAGCAAATATAGTGTCTACCCAACCTGAAGTCCAGAGAGAGCACTTCAATTTCACAAATATCTCTGCTGTTATCACAGAACTGGGACTGGATTTTTCAGTTGCTCCCTTGCTCCATTGTCTCTAGTTACTCTGCAGCATGCTCAAGAACAGGTAGGCTTTCTGCAGCTTACTCAACAATGTCAAATCAAAAAGGACCCAAGAGCTTCAAGATTTTAACCCTTCCTATACACTGATATTTCATACGGAAAATCACCTCTGAGGAAAAGGAATAAAAAATTTATATGGTTGATAGGAAAGAGATATTGGCAGGAACACTTAAAGAAACCACCAAATGATACAGACAGGAGTTTGCTAAATGACATAAAAGCAGGTGATCTCCACCTTTCCACAACCACTGGAAATACCCACGGGAAAAGAAAAACTCCAGTAAGTTCCTGATCATGTTTCCTCCATTCAATGTGAAAAGTAATGCTATCCACTTCCCAACTTCTGAGGCAGCAGATGATCTAGCTCAATTAAATCTTCAAACAGAATCCATAGGAGGCAACGGCCACCCCAGTCCCCACAGGTTTTATTTGTGAGTAGGTCTGGGACCCCCCCAATCTTTCAGAGGCTTTGCAAAGGCACTGTGTTACCACAGCTTTTCCTGAGCATGGCTTGCCTACTGATGCCCTTCATAAAGGCTTTCAAAGCCCTGGAGAAGAGTTGCCAGAGAACTATTAATCTGTGCCAGGCTGCAAAATAAATAACATAGCTGCAATGCCTACACAGAATCCATTAACAATAGATAACTGTGTTGAGAGGCAGTTGTCTGATGAGGTGATGGAAAAAAACACTTTCCACTGTTTAGATCCATTAAGTTCATGTTGCTGACCTCTATAACTGCCCTATCCTAACACATGAACCAGGACTACTAGGTTCATTTTTACCAAAGTACACCTAGCAAAAAAAAAAAAAAAATCAGCGTTCTTGTTCTAGCTCTGCACTGCACACTGCCCTCACAGCTAAGAATTGCAAGGGTGCTCTTAAGCTGGTCCCCAAAAAGACAGGGGGAAGAGTAAGAAATACTGAGACCGTCAACAGGTATGCAGTGGGCATTATTTGTCTGGGATCTGCCCAGATTCAGATGGGTCCATCATTTGCGTAGGTCTGCTCTAAGCTTTCTTCTCTGCTTTTCTTCCAGTTGTTTGGCACACTCATTAGTCTCTTCTACAACCATTCAGTTACTTTCATGGAGCTGACAGCAGCGTGAGGCACTCTCTCAACCTATGCAGCCCCTACTGTGGTTTTGCATAAATTGCAGTCCTGCAAGAAGTCACCACAGATTCCTAGAAGGCAGGTTCAGTAATCTCACTAAGAAAAACCTGACCCCTTTGGTTCATCACAAGACATAGGAAATCTTCCTCTATGGCTGGAGCCTCTTTTTACTACCCAGAGAAAGGTGATTTTGGTCTGCTAATGCAAAGATATCAAACTCTTGTCTTTGATGTGCCACTTCAAAGACTTTTGCTCCACACACAACTCTCAGCAATTCAATACTGTAAAGAAATATATAAATCCAAGAAAACATGGTGGTAGCTAAAAAGGTATAAAGCAAACTGGCAAACCCCAGAAAACCCACTGAAAGGTTCTTTGCTACATATGCCAAAGATTTTCATCAGAAACAGAGAAGTTAAGAGCCACATGAGCAAGCTTCAGACACTGCTTAAGGGTCATCTGTGGATAGCCAACCTGGGATGGTGTAAAGCAGAGCTCCACTAAATGTATTAGCTATAGAGCACTAGCATAAAGGGCTTTAAAATACCTTTTAGGACTAAAGTTGACCACCATCAAGCTGCAAGAAGTTAGGAGGTTCTTCTACTGGCTTTGATTTGAACCTCCTCCCCCACTGGCACACTTAAAATGGTACTTCAGACTTCCACAGATCTCCTGATGATACTCCAGCCTTCATACCCTTCTCCTGCTCATTCCACCATCTCTCACATCTTTCAGTGTGACCCTGGTCATTCAAAATATCAGTATCATAAGGGTTAACATATACACATATATATTTATTTATACATATTATAAAATACACTCTTTGCGGTGGCTAATACAGAAAGCAAAATAATGGAAGAGGTCCACTGGCTCACAGCTTTATTGCTACACTCAGCTTTCAAGAAAAAAAAAATAGTAATTCCATGAGGTGTGTAACTGAACCAGAGAGACCTTTACTTTTCATATTTCTCCTCTGCCATGGGAAGTTGCAGGACTACAGCTATACTAAGCTTCAAATTTCTCAAGAGAAACCACTAGGGCTATCAATAGGGTTTTACTTCTTTGGTGGAATGGGTTCTATTGCTTGTGTTTTAGGCTGACCATGTGGGGGAGAAAAAACCTCAATGAAGTACTTTGAGTTGAGAAACCACATTGTCTTTAACAACCATTCTGAGCTACTGATAAAGAGCTTTCTTTTGTCACCATACTGTATATTATTTTAATGAATTAGACTTTTAAAAAATTCACCATTTCTGATAAGGGTGAAATATGCTGAAAACCAAAATTATTCTGCATACAACCACTTCTTCAAGTTTGTAAGCACACAGGTTTCCTGTACTATTTTGACAGTGCCCTTCCCAGCCTGAGCTCAACTTCCTATGTGGCCATTGGAAGTCTCCTGCCTGCAGACTGAGACAAAACGAAAATGGTGGAGAAAAAATATTACTCATCAAACAACAGCCCTTTTAGAAAGATGTGTGAGGGGAAAAAAAATGATGGTGTTTTTGGGTCATTTGGAATTTGCACAGGCAAACCTGAAAGCTGTGGAAAATGTTTTAGCCTTTCATCATGATTGGTTCTTAAGAGGTTTTCCTGTTTAATACTTACCTCTGTGTGGAGAACGTGTCTAAACCTTACATTGTGGCATGACTCATAAAATTCAAAAGAAAAATTAGCAGAATGCCAGCAGAAATGCTCACTTGTAACTGGCGTAGCTAGTTACCTAACAATGACTACTATAGCCAGCTCCTGAGAAACTGAACCATTTTATTTCACACAATTATTTTAGCTTGTGCAAGCTAGTGAAATGGTGCTTCTGCTGGAAGCATCACAACTGTGGCCATGAACATTTCTCATACTAGGCAAGCCTCCTCCACCCTTCCTAAAGAGCGCAGACTAAGCTGCCCTGGAGCCAGTGGGAACACAGGAGGTGGCCAGGACAGGGACAACACTGAAGGACAAACCAGAGCAGGATGTCCATGGCCAATGGAAAATGGTCATGACATTGAGGCAGCAACATGACTCACTTTGGATTCAACCCTGTTCAAGAGGAAAGCAGAGCTCCTGACAGGCATGGTGCTCTTGATCCCTCCGCATGTGTTCTCCTCCCTCCTATCATCTTTGTCCCTACCTTTGCCACTTCCACTCTCATCCCCCTCTGCCGCAGAAACCTACTCTTCCGGATTTGTCCGGGAGGTGACCCCATTTGATGATGACTGCATAAGCACTTCTACAACTAGGGCAGTGGCAAAGGGCACAGCATGCTTCTCAGGAAATCACTTGTTTTAACGCTCGCAGTTGAGGGCCCAGTCTGTAACACCAAGCTGATTGTCATGAGCATCAGCTCTTCCATTGTTCAATGAGTAGTACTCCATTTCAGTAGTCTCTTTGCCTTTCATCACCTTCATCAATACAAGTCTCTCCTTTCCACCGAGGAATTTACTGACATGTTGAAAACAGACAATGGCTGCCCTTCAGTTTGAGATGTATTTAACAGCAAACTATGAAGTGAAGTGAAATTTAGCAACCACATTTACCTGGGTTGGATGACCATGTTTGGATGGCATAAAGGAGATTGTGCCCGTAGCCCAGGACAGAAATTTTGAAGTTTCTGTCTCCTTTTTCTGACTGGCCCCCTGAGTGCCAAAAGGACACAGACAGGGCTGCTGCTATGAATGTAGGGTTAAGCAGTCTGAATAGTGCCATAATAAGCAGTTGTACTTGGTGGTACAAGCTAGGCCTTTCAAGTTCACTTTGCCTACTGTTATTTTAGTATTATATTCCTAGTAAGTACTCCAATTTTCCTGCACCTCGTACTTCTCATATTATTCCTTGTGTGGAGAAAGGCTAGGTAATTAAATTGTATCATTAGAAGGAAAAACAAGATAATCTGAGAATAAGCATTGATCCAAGCTACCTCTGAATTCACTTTCTCTGAAATTTAATGTAATTCATTAAACAAAGTAAAAACCTGAATTGTGCCTTTTACATTTTTCCATGAACATTATACTTCTACAATGTGTGTATTTCTAGAAGAAGTTGAGTATACTATTTGATAAGGTCTAAGGTGTGGGGAGGAACCTCTTTCCCAGTACGACAGATGAAGGGGAACTAAAGCCAGTAAAGTCAAGCTTGTGACACTTTGTACTTTTGGTGAGATTATTTGACTGCTGATAAAACATTACCTCCGAGACAACAACTCTGCCTTGTAAAAAAACATGTTCCTTTACAAAACTAAGTACTTTTGGGGACAGTATCCTCCTTCTACCCTTCCCCTAGCACCTGTTTCCATGAACTCCGCCAGCAGAGTTCACGCTCTCCTCGACGTTTTTGGTTTCAGAAGACCATCTAAACCAGTACATACACTGAAAAGGAGGGAGGAGAGAAAAGCGGCCCAACCAAACCCCTCCGCACGGCAGGCAGCCAGCGCGCAGAGATCACTCCCGCCAGGGGCTTACCCCCTTCCAGGCACGGCGGGAATAAACCGCCGAGGCGCACAGGCCCACCGCTGAACAACAACAGCAAAACCACCTCAATGACGGAGGCGAACAAGAACCAGCCCCGCCATGGCCGCCACCCCGGGGTCGGCTAACTCCTTCCGGCGCATGCGCGGACGCAGCCCGAACGCCCCAATCATCGATCGCCGCCGCGCGGCGCGCCGAGCGCACCGATCGGGCGAGCGGCCGGCGGCGCGTTAGGAAACGCCTCAGGCCCCGGGGGCGGGGCCAGACCGGGGAGGGGGCGTGGCCGGGCGGCCTGAGGCGGTGCCGCGCCAACCAAAACAACGACACGCCCCGGCAGCCCTTGCGCCCGCTCCCCTCCCGCCACCATCACCATCGCCGCCACCCGGCGGGGCCCGCTTCGGGGGCGCGAAGGCGGGCGCGGAGACCCGCCGCCGCCATGAAGCTCCGGGTGCGGGTGCAGAAGCGAACGGCGCCGTTGGAGGTGCAGGGGGCGGAGCCAACGCTGGGGGAGCTGCGCGCGCAGCTGCGCCGGGCCCTGCTGCCCGCCTGGGGGTACAGGTAGCGTGCGGAACGAACCATCGCGG
>NW_010972537.1:1008336-1240301 GCF_000737465.1 Haliaeetus leucocephalus
GGGGCCGTGGGGCGGACGGTTCGGCTTTTGGCCGATCGGGAGGAGGCGGAGCAGGGGAGGCAGAGCGACCGGGGTCGAGAGGCACCGAGGGCTCCGGGGTGAGGCCGGTGGCGTGAAGGGGCGGTGGTTGGGTTGGTAGGCCCGTGTGCGGTACCCCGGAGCGGGGGGGGTACACCGCGGCCCGTCACGGCAGCTTCTGAGGAGATTTTTGCTTCGCCGGCTGTTCGCTGCCGAACAGGAAAGTAAAACTTGCTTTGGGAAACGCTGAGCCGTGAAATAAGGGTTGCAGCTCGGGCAGAGCTGACTTAAATTTCCCCGTGGGTTTTACATCACTAAAATTCTTGTAGGTTGTCTGTTTTATAGTTTTGCTGTCTTCTTAGAGAGCCTCTGAGGTCTGAATTTCGTCAGCGTTTTATCTGTGAAGAACTCGTGGCAGCCTTTATAAGAAAGTCTGCAAAATCAATTTAAGAAATACCTATGCAAGGGGCTCATTTTCCGACGGTGGCTAAAGGGTTTGCATTGCCAAACTTTTAATTAGGTGCGACGTACTGATGTTCCACTGGTGACACGTACATTTGGTAGCACTGCACTCTGCTGCATAGCAGTGTGGGCAAGAGAAATCTGAAGTTGCTGCTTGTCTTGCCACAGTGGGTGTGTTTTATAGCTGATGCTGGGTAGCTGCTTCTGTGCTACCCAGCTGCATTTCTGTTTGGTTTTTTTTTTTTCGGTAAGTGCTTGCCCTGAAGCATCTTTTCTTATTACCCTCATTTGCAATTAGCATGCTGTAGGGCAGCTGCTGACCTTTTGAAACGAATATTTTGCTTAATCAGAGGGCAAGATGGTTGAGTCTGCAAGAATATCTTGTTTTTAAATAATCTCAGCCAGTAGTTTATTTAAAATTTATTTTGCTAGGTGTGATGTCTTCTAATTTGGAGGGCACTTGTTTGCTTTCCTTTGTAACTGTTTTATGAACAATTACTGTAAATGAAGTTATACCTACCAAGCAGCTGTGGCTACTTAAAATGTACTTGGAGAGAAACATGGGGGAAATAATTTCATACCATTTTTTTTTCCTCACTCTTCCTTTAATAATGGATTAAAACCGGCAGCATAGTACTGTTGTAGTATGCAGTATGCATTTCTAACTATACCTCTGTGTGCAGTTACCCAGGTGCAGCCAACCATGCTTCCTTTTCTGTTTTTTTTCTATTTTGCAGTTCTGATACTGAGTTTTCAATAACATTGAACAGAAAAGATGCTCTCACAGAAGATCAGAAGACCTTAGCTTCATATGGGATTGTTTCTGGTGATTTGATATGCTTATTACTAGAAGAAGCAGATGGACAACCCAACCTACCTCCTCCTCCTTCTACTCCTCCCCGACTTGAGAATGGTCATGAGCCGTCCACCTTGATCCCCAACAAAAGTCAGGCCAACAGTCCAAACAAAGAAGGGCAGAATGAGCAATCTGAAAACCAGAAAGCTCAAGTGGAAGTTCAAAAGACTGACGAGAGGGTAAGTACATGAGAATTGCCCTGCACAACACAAGGCAAAAACCAAGGTATCTTGTTGTGTCAGGTGCTGTACTATATAGTAGAGAATCTTTACAGAATAATTGGTTCCTTATACTTGTCTGATATATAGCCAGTTACTTGGATGGAAATTTGTCTCTATTCTTTGTTTATTAGCTGTGACACACAAGCTAGTTCAGAGAACCTGAGATGTTTCAGGTCTGACATTTTTACAGGATTTAATGTTTTTGCTGGAACATGCACTTTCCGTAAGGTAGTTAGGAGTGTGCTTCTTACCTGCCCCAGTGCTGTCTTCTCAAGGAAACTGATTCTAGGTACTGAACAAACGCGACAGGCACTGCCTGTCGGAAACACCACTGGCAAGATGAGTGCATGATTCCTTTCTAATGGGTTATAACAGTTCCCTGTGATTCAGACGGCCTGCCGTAGTGTGAGACCTGTCTGTCTTGTGCATGGAGGTAGTGTTGCTGAGATAGCTCCTGCCTCATGCTTCGTAGGTGTACATCTGTATGACCCCGAATGCTTCAAGCAACTAATAGGCACATTTTTTCATATTACTTATTGGTTTGTTTCCTGTGTGACAGTACATATGATAGTTAAGCAGTGGTTAATGGCCTTCCTAAAGGAGGCTCTGCAGGTACAGCCTAGTGCCACGGTCTGCCTCATTAGACGATCCTGTCTGTTTTAGGCAGGAGCTTGAGAAGCTGGGAGGAAATTGTCTTCCAACATTCTTTCAAAGCAAGTATTTTTTTTGTTTTGGAATGAATTTCAAATACTAAATGTCCCTTAATACAACCTTTATATGAGGTCTTTTAAATTTTAACGTATGAAAATTAAGATTTAGGATAAAAAGAATTGTAAAATAATGAAAGAAAATGTAGTTGGACGATTGTCTCATTGATTCTTGTTGGGAGCAATAACCCTTACATGATGCTGTGGGCGTGCAAGCTCCTTATGTCTGTCAGTCAGACCATAGTAAAGCTGTGCAGAAGTATCTGTTTCATATTTATTTAATATTTGAAGGCAAGATGAAGGATTCTCACATCTTCCTCCAAAATTGTGGTGAAAGATGGCAGGAAAATTTCTAAGCAACTAAGTGTCATTATAGAAGAGCTCTAGAAGTCTGAAAAACTATGTTTAACTGGGGCTACATCTATTGCTGTTAATGAGAGAAGGGAAGTTCCACGGGTGGATGGCCATGCCAGCCTCATACAAACATAAGGGTGTCTTGGGCCATTGAGCGTAGATGTGGGGGAGAAGTACCTACAGCTCCTTTAGACTCTTTTTTCCCTTTCCTCACCCTTCCCTTAGATAAATCTGCTTAAAGTTTCCATTCGCTACTTTTTTTGGTAATGTATCTGTGGGTGGTTTTATAAATTACATAATAATATGCTGTGATTTTGGTAGAAGCAAGGAAGCCACAAAAAAACCACAGTCCTCCTCAAGTGGCAGCAGATACGCTCCATTGATGTTTTTTTTTTCCCCAGCTATTTAGGCCTATTGTGTTTCTAAGCAGCCTGAGTTACCATTTTGGTTACTTGCCATGCATGTTGGCTAAATTTGAATAAATGGTGATACACAGGAATAATTTACTCACCATAGTATGTTGCAAAAATTCTAATGAAGGTTTAGTTTATTATTATCACTTTGTCTTCAAGTAGTATATGCAAGAAAATGAGAGATCCTTTTATGAAGGGCTTGCATCATAAATATTAAAAAATACAGAGGCTATGTGTATAATCCCAGTCTCCATCTGGGATGCTAGAAAATGGAGATGTAATGAGTCTGTGCAACTTGCATGAGAAATCAGTAGAGCAGACTTGGTGCCTGTGAGGACTGGAATAAGCAGATGAATAATATTGATGTATATAAAGGTGTAATTTTCTGAACGAAGGTGTGTTTTGCTTTCCCTTGAAGGCAGGATCCAGTCTAGAGTTTCCTTCTGGATTAGTCCCAGAAGATGTTGACCTGGAAGAAGGTACAGGTTCCTATCCCTCCGAACCCATGCTGTGCAGTGAAGCTGCTGATGGTGAAATACCACATTCCTTAGAGATGCTCTACCTTTCTGCTGAGTGTACCAGTGCCACTGATGCCTTGATTGTTCTAGTACATCTTCTCATGATGGAGACAGGCTATGTACCTCAGGTAGGTGCACAACCAATCAGGAAATTCCTTGGTCAGTATGAGAAAGCTGTGTAATATTGTGGGAATGTGGGATACAAGATGCATCTGAAGATCCACTTCTGGCTTTGTATATGTCAGTCAGCAGCTGGGGCTACTGAAGTATCAGCTTCTCTAATTTGCCTGACCAGTAAGCATTAAGGCTAAAGACTAGAGCAGCTTTTAGGTGTGAGAGAAGAAGCATGTCCCTGTGTTTCTTTCAGTCCTCAGCCTCACTGGGACCCAGCTGACAACCTCCTGTTTCTGCTTTATACATTTGAGCTTGTGTAGATGTGCTTAGATTGTAGCACTTCTTTGAAGCGCTGCCTTAAGCATCAGTATCATCTCAATGGTATCCTGTTCAAATGGTGGTTAACAAGGCCTAGGCCTGACAAAATGGTGTCTCCAGTTCCTTATTCACTTCAGCTGAGTTCAGTTATGCTTTGGTTCTGCTAACCTACAGAGATATCTAACTCGTAGTCGAGCATCTATGGCGATACCTCTGTATGATGTATGAATTCACCTTTTCCCTTTAGATTTTCAGAGATGTGGCTGAACATGCAAAACAAAGATTTGCCCTCAGGGAAGGTGTTTAAATCTCATGTGTTTTCTTGTAGTGAGGTTAACCGAGCATATGTAGGGGGTCAGTTTAGGTTTCCGGTTGACCAATACCAGTTTAATAAATCTGCTGAGGTAATTGCATTTCTATAGCCTGAAATGCTATCTGAAGAATACATTTGCCACTGGGAAGAAAGTTTGTTTATGTCAGTCAGTAGGCTTGGAAGTAGGGAAGATGATTGCTGCGCAGATTGAAGAGGAAAGAGAGAGAGTCTACTTGTAGTTGTGATTATGTTGTGTCCCCCTCTGGGATTCCATCTGAGCCTTTTCATGCTGAAATTGAAGGGAAAAACTGTTAGTCTGCTCAGATTTTTGAATGGATTTCAAGCTATGATTCTTCAAGCCCTGTCAGACCTCATAAGTTCGCAGAAAAGGTATGATGACATGTTTTTCATGCAGTAAATTAACGTACATGCAGGAGTTGTCAGAATGCTGGAACAAATGACAGAATGAAGTACATGTCTCAAAGAAATAGGTGTGAGTCTGCTCACTGAACAGCCTCCCCTGTCACACACTGGGACAGGATAAAAAATTACTAAACTTCTCCTTAGATTTTTTGATAGTCTTGGGGAAAATAGTATATAATCATGCAATTGTAGTCTGTGTCATAATGTGCATTGGGACTGAACCAAGATTTGAATTGCAGGCAGCATTCTGCCAGTTCCTACCTTTTAATTCTCTTTTTTCACCTCTTAGTCTTGCTAAAGTATGGCGGTGTTATCTGTGTGTATTTTTAGGGGACAGAAGCCAAGGCAGTGTCTATGCCAGAGAAATGGAGAGGGAATGGTGTTTATAAGCTACAGTACACTCATCCTCTTTGTGAAGAAGGTTCTGCTGGTTTGACTTGTGTGCCTTTGGGAGATCTTGTTGCTATTAATGGTAAGTTAGTCAAGTTTTTATCCTGGATGCACATTGCTAAATATCACCATTGTTTAGCAAGAGAGGACTTAAATGTGCTTTTGTGCACTCTGTTTAGAACTGCACCTTGATTATCCAGGTTGCTGAGGTGCAAGACATGCTACTTCCTGATGCTTAATATTCTTGGCATTTCCTGTCTCCCTGTTAACTGTTTCTCTCCCTCTCATCATAACAGATCAGTCCTTAGAGGATTCAGCTGGCCTTTTCATTGCAATGTTGTAGAAATCTGTTTCTTGTCTCATTTCATGGGAATGTTTGTATACATTGCCAAACATTAAGAGAGGTAGATTGGCTCCAGCTACAATATTTTGTCTTGTCTCATGTTCTTTGCAAGACTTATAAACAACTTCCAGACTATGTATTCTTTAGCTTTAATGTATAATCTTTCTTGTAGCACGCCAACAGTTTAACTGTGGTCTCAAAAATTGTATTTAGTTTAAACTATTCAGTCCAGAAAATTTAGGGAAGTCTAATTTTTTGAGGGAACTTCCGTATCACTTGGTGGTTTTTTTTTAGTTTTGTTTGTTCATTTGTTTGGTTTTTCATTCTTTTTCATATTTTATTTAGCATTCGAGCAATTCCACATTTTTGCAGAACCAACACTAAAGTGGGTCTTGATTGTAATTTCAAGATACCATTGATTCAGATTTTTATGTTTATTTGTAAAACTTGTAACTGATTATGCCAATTTGTATAAGCACATATGTTTTCTCAGAACGTGTACACATTTTGATCAAATGTTTTGACCAAGTCAGGTTAAGGTTAGATTTAGGACAGTGTAATGACTACCATGCATATAGTGTTCCTATAGTAAGCTTGTTGAATCTTTCTCTAGTTAATATTTCTTTAATGACTGGGTTATAATAATGGCTCGCTGTGTACCTCTTCTAGCTGTGTTACATCTCTTTCCGCGTGACACAACTGTGGAAGGCAATGCTTGGTTTCTGTCACCCAGAACTTTGTTTATTCCCTGCTATTTTAAGTCCCATTTTATTTTTCTGAAATTTTTATTTGTCTTGCTGCTTGCTATAGTTAGGTATTTTCCTTGAGCGGATCTGGTAAGGGAGGAAAGTAAAACACCTCCAAAGGGTAAGGCAGTATGAAGTTGTCTTTGTCATCTCTCAATGTGTTTTAAATTTTGAAATGTCTTTTTCTTACATTTGCAGCAACATTAAAAATCAACAAAGAGATTAAAGGTGTTAAGAGAATACAGCTATTGCCAGCATCCTTTGTTTGCTTTCAGGAGCCAGGTATGATTGAGCTATGATACTCATAGTAGTAAACTGAAAGTAAAGAAGTGACACAGTGAATAAGGATATTTAGTAGGGGTCCGAATAGGTACAGAATAGCAAAAAAGAACAAAAATGTGGTTATCGTTTAGGTTAGTGATAGCTCTGTGGTAAAAGGAATTCAGAGTGTAGCCATTTACTCACATTTTGTTTTAAATTTTAATTTCTTGGATTAACAGTGTAAAGAAAGAACCTTGCAAAGCCCAAGTCATCCTTTGGCCTGTATGCCTGTTATTTATGAGGTCTTAAGCATATGTGTGAATCGCTGGGGCAGCAATGCTGGATTATATCCCCTTTCTGCCTGGCAGTTCAGGACTTCAGAGGCTGATGGTACCTACATTCTTGTTGTGGCACTGTAATTGTTACATTCTTTTTGTCAGAAAACATGTGCTGACTACATAGCTCTCTCCAGAATGCCAAAATTAGAGGGAAAAGTAAGGAGGCGGCAGAGGAGAGAAGGGCAGGTAGATATGGATCCTTGTGAGCACAGACCTGACTAGCCTTTTTGTTCTCTGAAGTATATGAACTGCTTTGTTGGCAGTTGAGGCTCACTCAGTGTCCTGCACTGTGTCCTGGGTAGCCCTAGTTGCTGATGTACAATTCCAGTTGACAGGCTTTGGAAGAATTAACTGAGCACTGAAATGTATCTGATATAAAGGTAGTCTTCTGGCTCCTCTGTCTTCAGAGAACAGAATGGAAAAACATTCCTGTCAGAAAAATGAATATTGCAGGTATTTACAACATAGGTGCATGTTACACGTGAGCTCTGAAATCTGACAGAGGAAGCCCTGACAGCTTGAGAGTCAGTTTGTTTCTGAAGAACTCAAGTATTTCTCTTAATGGTGTAAGGCCAAAGGAAAGCCTAGCATGACCATGGAACTGGTCTGTAGTTTGTCAGTGAACTACTTATTGCATGATTGTTACACTCTAGCTGCAGAGTTGCTCCTGTCAAGATGACAAGCAGATTACAGTTCTGCTTACAAGAAACCCATAATTCTTCTGCTCTTATGTACTTTTTGCATTATAACCTCCTGAAGTTAAGCTTTTTACCTCTCTTCTTTGATAGAAAAGGTTGCAGGTGTTTACAAAGACCTTCAGAAATTATCCCGTCTCTTTAAAGACCAGCTGGTGTACTCTCTTCTGGCTGCTGCCCGACAAGGTGAGAGAAAATGTTTACAATTAGAGATGGTACTTCATTTTTGAGGATGGAAGGGAGCGGGTCTATCTGAAGGAGCAGTGTTAGAAACAGCTGCTCAGTGATGGGTATATAAAGAGTAAGCATAAAGTCATTTGTACATTCTAAAGAAATTATATTAATCTTTGCATCTCAGCAAATGTTAATATATTGATTATTTCCTGGTTTTTTTTTTCTGATTGCTCTAGTTACATTTAAGAGACTGAAGTGGAGTGGCTGTTATCCACACTTGGCGATGAGAAAATCATACCACAATAATTTTGTGGCAGCAGTTCTGTAGTTTTGATCCATTTCTTTGTCAAAGCAGAAAAATTTATATAGCATCATATTTGGAAGTCTAACCCCAGGAATGATCTTCTCAGTAACTGGTCATTGAGGGCTTGGAAAGGATGGTAGGAAGTAACTCAAGCTGGTGTTTGTGAAGCAGTAGGAAGCCAGGCTTTCTCTGCATAGGTATTGCCATAAAAGGTCTCAGCTTTGTATTCTGAAGACTATTCAGTGGAATTCCCTCTAGACTTCAGTGCGGAAAGGTTTTATGTGAAGCATGTGCTCTATATTTGATGTGTTTTTTGTGGGCTCATGAAATTGGGCAGGTCTTTTTTCTTTTACCTATTCCTTTGTTCTGTAGCCTAAAAACATAGTTAGGTGTGTGGAATGTTTCTTAGGCTTAGTGGCCAATAGTGGTGAGTATGAAGTGCCATTTGCCCTATTTTGTGCACTCCATTAATGTACTTAAGAGTTGCAAGAGATCTGTTTTATAAGAAATCATGT
Source organism: Haliaeetus leucocephalus (assembly GCF_000737465.1). Taxonomy (NCBI): domain Eukaryota; kingdom Metazoa; phylum Chordata; class Aves; order Accipitriformes; family Accipitridae; genus Haliaeetus; species Haliaeetus leucocephalus. The sequence continues at coordinate 1,016,820 of NW_010972537.1, forward strand.
CACAGTACTTTCTGAGAAAAGTGGTGTAACTCAGGCATCAAAGGGAAATGATTTAAGGGAAAGATTATAATGTCCTTTCTTTCTTTTAGGGTCTTTAGAGATAGAGTAAACTCTGCACCACTTAGGTAATGCTTCTATTTTCTCCACTTTGTAGCTCTGAACTTGCCAGATGTGTTTGGGTTAGTGGTCCTTCCTCTTGAGCTCAAGCTTCGGATTTTCAGACTTCTGGATGTCCGTTCACTCATCTCTCTTTCTGCTGTTTGCCGTGATCTTTACACAGCTTCAAATGACCAGCTTCTATGGAGGTTTATGTATCTGCGAGATTTCCGAGGTAATGTTGAGACACGTTTTTCTAATTACATTCTCACGTGAGCAGAGGGATTGGGTCTGACAGATTTTGTTAAGAGGCTCCTCAGGCAACCGCTTCTGATTTTTAAACACTGTGAGTAAATGCAGTCATTTGTGATGCTGACCAGTACAGTTGGTCAGGTGTAATTCAGGTGGATGCGCGGTTTTCTGCCAGGAAAACTGGTGACAGTCTGCTGAGCCATTACTGATGGACTACATAGTTCTTCCCATTGTGTGGCACAGACTTTCCTTGTTTTCATCTGTTTCCCTGGCTACCTTGGTGTTTTGGCTATTGCAGATATTGGGAAGTGGAGGGAAGAGATATTCCTGCTATAATTTCTCACAAGAGATTGAAGGAATAAGGTGATCAAGGGAGGTGCTGTCAGAAGTCAAAGGTGGGGACAGTGTTTCTGGGATTTCTCTATTTATTCAGTAACTTTTGGAGATGATGCTTTACATAGAATGGGCATGCAAGCATATTACCTATTGATTGGTCCTGGAGCTTTATATTTTTTAAGATGCATTATCTTTATGAAAAATGTATTGACCCATCTCTTGATTCTTCTGCAAGTTCTGACAAAACTGTGGGCATCTGTGGCATGAATGCTACTTAAAGGTAAAATAGGTTGCTCTTCTTAATTTTATGCTTCTCTTTGTAGATCCTATTGCGAGACCTCGTGACACAGACTGGAAAGAAGTAGGTGGCGTTTTTTTATATAATCTCAGTGAGATTAGTCTCCATGGGCTAGTTTGAGAATAAAGCATAGACATTGGGAGGCAGTAACTTTTGAGTTAAATTTTGGTGTAAAAGTGTGGTGTTCTGTGTACACATGTTGAGTTTGGTCAGAGTAGGAGAAAACAACATCAACAAGTTACGTGGTGCATGCCCAAATAGTGGGTTAGAGGTCTTCCAGAGATGCTGTGTTTGGTCTTTGGCAGTCAGGGGAGTTGCTATTCTGGGTTTTCAGACTGGTGAGGAGTGCTTTTCAGAGAAGTGCTGCAGAACTGAATGCAGTTGCTGAAGGTGGAACACAAAGCATTTACAGAGCTTTAAAATGCCTTTGTTTCTGTCTGCAGCTATACAAGAAAAAGTTGAAACAGAAGAAGGAGACCCTGAGATGGAGGCACATGATGTTTCTGCCCCCTACACCTCATCCAATCCCCTTTCATCCCAACCCATTCTATCCTAATCCCTTTCCTCCCAACCCATTCCCATCAAACCCAATCTATCCCCCAATGATCATTGGTGGAGAGTATGACGAGAGACCAACACTTCCTTATGTTGGAGACCCAATTAACTCACTCATTCCTGGCCCAGGAGAAGCACCAGGCCAGTTTCCTCCTTTCAGACCACATTTTGACCCAATTGGTTCCTTGCCTGGAGCAAACCCTACACTTCCAGGACGAGCTGGTCCCAATGACAGGTTTTCACCTAGACCCAGCCGGGGCCGCCCCATGGACATTCGCCGTGCGTTCATTTGATTGCTGCTTTTTCCCTCAGTGAGTTTTCTAGTCCCTGAGCTTGCTTTCTAACTGCAGGAGATTGCAAATCCCAGGCACTAACATCTGCCTTCTCTTCAGATTGTGGCAAGAACATGTGTGCATGGTAATGTTTCAACCACAAAGGCTGGGTTTGTTTTATGCTCTGGTAGTACTGTACCATCTGGCACTAAGGTCTGTTTCACGAAGAGCTACAACTTAGAACAGTTTGTTCTGCTTCCCGCCCCCCTTGCCCTTAATCATCTGTGAAGTGCTACTTAGAGACCAGAAGGATACCAGCCAAATATTTGCTGCATCAGATAAAGAGCACTTTAAATATAAAGCCTATACTTGTCTGTCTTATTTGAAAAGTTTTATTAAATTGCCAGGAAAAATGACGATGTGTAAAATCTGCCTGGCTAATAATCTCTATTGACAAAAACATCTACCACATAGAACAGGATACTACCACTGTTAGATGTGCGTTCATGGAAATTTTCAAACATGATATTTCCTTTTTCCTTTAATGTTTTATTAGGTAAAAAGCATTTTTGTATTGTTACTTAATACACAAAGAATACAGGGAAGGGATTTTTTTTACAATGGAAATATTAGAACACAGATCAATTCGTTTTACAAACAACTGAGTAAAGTCATGCTACAGTGCAACTTGGAAGTCTGAACAGAAGCAGAGCAATTTTACAAAGAACCAGCAGCAAAACTTTTGTCTTTCTCCTTGACTTTACAAATAAGGAGCTGTAGTACATGGCTGCATTTACTGTGTGTGAACTAAAACTGGTGCAAAAATAAATCTTTCCTCCTGCCTAACTTACTTAAGGAATTAAATAAGTTGATCTGGTTGCAGTGGAAATGGGATCACAGCAGGAGAAGCAGAATGAATTCTCACTTTACTGCAGTAAATTCCATTTAATTCCATTACTTAAGTATCAAAATATATCTTGCCAAGAGGAAATGTGTTATAGCACGTTATGAGCACCTTTCAAGTGTTGCCCTATTAACTAATGAGCAACTAACAAGACCACTGTTAAAGTCTGATGATACCTGCAGGCTGATGCTGGAGCTCAATTAAAGGAAGACCGCAATGACTAAACTTTGCTAGAACTTTTCATTTCTTACATATTTTTTTAAGATGGATTGATCTCAGTGTTTCTATAAATGTAAATGGTACTGATGACTGTTGTGACAGCTGATACTATTTTCTAAAATCTTTTTGAAATTCCAGCAGTGGAAATGGAATGACATTTCCTGTTGAATACAAGCTATTTAATCCATAATACTTATGTGCTTTTTCAGGTGATATTTCAGTGATTCATCTTCTTGTTTTGTATAAAGTCGGCTGACTTCAGTAGGGTCAGGAAGTTTTGCCATTAACTCCGGTGGAAGTAAAATATAATACTTTATTTTGCTGTCAAAAGTTGTATTGCTTCTTTCTTCCCTTTTCTACTTCACAGCACTGGCATGCCAGTGCAAATCCTCCCATAATTAAATACCTAAGAGTATGTGTTTAGGGACAGTGGTTTCACTTCAATACCAAGATTAGCCTTAATTTTCGACATTTGCCTGCAGTGGTTGAATTGCCTTGTTCAAACAGAATTTTCAGTTAAGTGAAGCATATAGTCAGGCCTCTTAGAGCTTACAGTGATTCTTTATATTCCACTGACTATAAAAACGAAAAGGGAAATCTACACTGCGTTGGTCTTGCACTTGTGATGAGTGCTGCAGAAATGCTTCAGAAGTAACTGTGTCATGTGGAAGGTGTAAGGTCTTGTGTACCTGCCTGTCATTAGTGAAAGAGAAGAAAATACCGCTGCAGATATGAGCAGGACTGCTATTCTTCTGAACCTTAGCTTTATACAAGACTCTTAGTTGCATAGGAACGTAAGTGACATTCCTCTTGAAATACCACACCTAGATACTACAAGAAAGTCAAGGTGTTTCTCTGTATCTAAACAGCAAAATGTAAACTAATTTTCCAGGTGGTGGATATGAGTGGGTGTCATAGCTGTGTCCCAGCTCTTTCTTGGGCTGGATCCAAACACGCAAATCTATTCATGTTTCCTGGCTTCCATGTGAAGAAAATTAAAGCATGCAGGACGAAAGGGAAGCTCTGACCAGGTGCTCAATTTTCACAGCTGTGTGAGAAAGATCCCAAGGCATGCTCTGGGACATGTCTGCCCTGTGATTTAAAAGTAGCTTATTCACCAACTTTTCTGTTGCCTTCTTACTGCCCCTAACGCCAGCTGTTATATTTAGGTACCTACATACCTCTTGGATCTACCTTAGTTCCCCATTCATAAAAATGGAGAATATACCCCTTGTATTCCCTCTCTCTCTTGCTTTGTTAGATTGTAGGGATTTTGGAATAGAAACCCTACGTCAAAGGTGATAACCTGAATACACGATGATGCATTTGTGAATCTCCTGCTAGCCACAACATCTAGTGTGTGAGCATCATAGCTGTAGATTGAAGCGTACTGTTGGAACATTTATAGGACGCAGTATAGAGTTTCACCAAGCTGTGTGGTGCAGTCGACATGCTGGAGGGAGGGGATGCCATCCAGAGGAACCTTGATAGGCTTCAGAGGTGGGCCTGCGCCAACATCATGAAGTGCAACAAGGCCAAGTGCAAGGTGCTGCACATGGGTCAGGGCAATCCCAAGCACAAACACGGGCTGAGACATGAGTGGATTGAGAGCAGCCCTGTGGAGAAGGACTTGGGGTGTTGATTGACAAAAAGCTCAACACGACCCAGCCATGTGTGTTTACAGCCCAGAAAGCCAACTGTATCCTGGGCTGCATCACAAGAAGCGTGACCAGCTGGTCGAGGGAAGGGATTCTCCCCCTTTACTCCGTTCTGGTGAGATCCCACCTGGAGTACTGCATTCAGCTCTGGGGCCCCCAACATAAGAAGGACATGGAGCTGTTGGAGCGAGTCCAGAGGAGGGCCACCAAGATGGTGAGAGGGCTGGAGCACCTCTCCTATGAAGACAGGCTGAGATAGTTGGGGTTGTTCAGCCTGGAGAAGGCTGCGGGGAGACCTTATAGCAGCCTTCCAGTACCTAAAGGGTGGCCTACAAGAAAGCTGGAGAGGGAGTTTTTACAAGGGCATTTATTGACAGGACAAGGGGTAATGGCTTTAAACGGAAAGAGGGTAGATTTAGATTAGATATAAGGAAGAAGTTCTTCACTGTGAGGGGGGTGAGGCACTGGAACAGAGGTCTCTGCCCAGGATGCCCCATCCCTGGAAGCATTTAAGGCCAGATTGGATGGGGCTTTGAGCAACCTGGTCTGATGGAAGGTGTCCCTGCCCATGGCAGGGGGGTTGGAACTAGATGATCTTTAAGGTTCCTTCCAACCCAAACCATTCTATGGTTCTATGATTCGTCATTTTAACCTAGGAAGTCAGTGCGGTGTTTTCATTAAAGCACTTCTGTGTATACAACTGAAGATGCTTTTCAGGAACTGTAGCATTAACCAAGTTAAGCTGAGAGTGCCTGTTGCTTTTAGTTGTTTTTGCAAGCTGGAGCTAGGAGGAGGGGAGATGCCATTCTGTTTGTCCCTTGAAAGATGACAGCTGGGAGCTGTAGGCAAATGAAGAGATCTGAGTCACTGCTGGGTATCTAGTCCACAGTGCTATCCTGTTACTGTGGTCCATTGGAGGACAGCCCTGCTCTGTTCAAATGCAGCATCAGCAAATGATCCAGCCGTTGTTGTTTCGATGATGAACTGGGATTGATTTATGGGGCCATGCCATACTAGTCACTAGTTACTTATTTTTTGTATAGGTTGTATTGGTAAGAGAGACGTAAAAAGATTCAGGGGATAGAGCAATTGAGGATTCTGGCAGTAAACTTTTATTTCTGTCTTTGCATCTCTAGTGACCATTTAGTAGGGAAAGGCATAAACCATGCTGAAGGAAGTGTTATAGAAGGAAATTCTCTCCCACCAGAGTTGTATTACCTCCTCTCCATGTAGTGGAGCCTGTTAATCTGCTATTGTTCTTGCCAGTGGGACAGTGCTTGCTCAAGGCCATTTGTCACTCTTTTATTGCTCCTGGAGACTGCAAAACAGCAGGGTCTGTTTTTTTTCTCAGACAATGACATATAATTATGATGCTACATTGTAAACTGCTTAGCAAACCTGGAAGGATAACACAGAACTGGGAAAAAAAGAAAAAAAAAGATAAATCATCAGGGAATAGGGTGGTTCTATAATACTGAACTTGCGGTATAAATCATTGATCCAGATGAGTCTCTTGAGAGCCTTCCATACTGGAAAAGCTATGCTGTTACTTGCCTGAAAGTGCACAGGTCACAAAAGCCGTTATATGTGTAAAGGCCTGCTCAGGGGTAGGTCGTACAAGGTCCAGATGACTGCATTGGATTTAGATGTTCATTACAGGTGCTATGCAGGAAGGAGTTGCTTGTTTGAGTTTATTCCCACCAGTGAATCGTAAGATCCAAGATGGCAAATGCTGCTGTTGCTCTTGCTGCTTTGGGGATCTCCCTGTTTAAGTGACAGCAAAGATCTCTGCCATTGGCTCAAATGTTTTTAATTTACTGACCTCCCTGCTTCCCTGGGCATTTCTAAGTGTCATCAGGGTGAAGTTGCTAAGGGAAGCACAAAGCCAAAAGTCTGGCCTTGAAGCTGTATGCACGGTTTGTGACTAAAGTACTTGAGAAAACGTGAAGTCAAGTCGAGGAGGTGGGATGGGGACTGGCATTAGGTGTGTTACAAACAGAACTAGCACGGTGCAATGAGTAGGTTCTTGGCTGGTAGAAACAGCCATAGATACATTGATTTACCCATGCCAGTTTTTTCAATCGTGAATGTAGCTTGTGTCATTCCTGGTTTTTGCCATGTCCCAGTTCTAATATATGTGCTCATACACAGCTTCATTTTGTGTTGCAGGCTTAGAGGAAAAGCACGTCTGGCAAAGATCCATCTCTGTCTTCTCTGGAAGAATAATTCTTGGGGGTGGTCGGGGAGGATCCCATACATGTCCTCCCATGGCTTGGTGTCTCTGGATGGGCCCCAGCTCATCCTGGTTGTAAATGAGTTTTGTTTTAAAGGATAGTTTTCCTGTTCTATTGCAGGTTTGTCACCTTGCATTCATTTTGCACTCACCCCAGTGAAGTCAATGGGAGTTCAAGGAGGGAGACAGGATTTCACTCCATCTCTCTGTCCGTTCGGTATTATGGAACACTCAGCACACCAGTATGTGCACTTCATCAGCTCTGCTATTAATTAAGCATATTCCTGGGGGACATACTTAGCCAGATGTGACCAAGTCACCAAAGTGCTGGGAGTTTAGCTGGGTTTTGTCTGGAATTTGTGTGAACTGTGAACGTGAACTCTCGTGTTTCCAGGGGCAGGGGAAGAAGTTGGTTTTCGTGTGGAAGGCCCATTTCACAGGTTATTTTTGAGCTAAGGCTACAGGGTTAGAACAGGACATTTTTCTCTCAGAACTCAGGAATCACGTGCAGGGAACATAAATGCAAGGCATGAAACAGAGATATTTTATCTGCTATGAGCAGAGTGATCTGCAACAAACCAGCAGTCCATCTGGATGACCTGCTCATGTGATCTTTGGCGCTTACTGATGCCTGGTACCATATTTAACTTGAATGTAGTTTTGCTCTGAAAAGTGACTTTTTATAAAGTTGGTATCATGAAGTTCCACAGTTCACTGTGTTTCCATGCTCAAGCATGCTCACTTTATCAGTCAATGAATACTTATTCTTGACTCTGTCTTTGCACATCTGTTTCTGAAATAAGCCTATATTTTTTTTTAGCTCGGCCTCAACAAGGATTCGGTAATTGGAAGTTAGGAATTGTATTGACTATATACAAATTGAAATAAAATCTGGTTTGCACTGTTATAACTCTGTTGACTCCACAGGGGTTAGCAAGAGTAAAATTTGCTTTACAACTCAGTCGTTTGAATAGATGTGATTCTGATTATGCACAAAAAACAATGAAATAGTGCCACTTTTATATAGTCACTTTTCAGACCGTTATTAGAATATTTTCTTCATATTAAACAACTATAGCTTCCTAAATTCCCTTTACCCAGGTGTTAGTTGTAAATTGCTGGGTACCACTGGGCGTATTTCAGGATGATGTCAGGTACGCTGATATGAAGAGTAAGGGCTGACAAAAGCACAGATCCGGCTGCAGGGCTATTAATCGGAAAACAGGCTAGCAAATGATTTCCTCAGGTTGCGGATGGTCTCAGCTTTTGCTTCGTCTTCATTGGCATTTCCCCGCTGAGATGATTCAGATATGCTGAAGGTGTTTGTCAGTGACTGTGATTTGCTGAAATGGAAAACAGAATTCAGACTCAGCAGGACAAGGTGGTAGTTCAAAGCTGGTTACTGATGCTTTGTGTTCCATCACACAGACAAATTCAAGGATAAAAGGAAAGGTTAGCAAGAAGAATCTCCATATGCTAAGACATCTAGGAATGGGGGAGGCGGGGTGGGGTGGAAGAGGATGGGACACGGACAGGTGGCTCCAATATCACAGTCCAGAGTAGTAAGTGTTTATGAAAACATCTGACTAAAAGTATGCAGTTGCTGTTTGGTGCGACTGTTGTGAGGAACAGTTAAGTTCTTTTGCTACTAATACAGAAGAATGGATTCGTATTGAGGGTTACCTGTCTTTCATCAGCCGTACCATGAATGATGGTCCTGTTCTTTCAGATGTGAGAGCATGAGAGGTTCGGCAAGTTGGTAGCCATGTCCCCTGCAACGTGTGCTGTTGCCTGCCCTCCCTGGCGTGTCTGCTCTGACTGTCAGCTGTGTTATGCAGATCTTTTGGTTGGCCACACTGCTCCTGCTGGGTGTGTATCTGCTAGCATTTAAGTTCAGATCAGGACTGTCCTTTTGAAGTAAATTTCCCAGTTTTCCCCGCTACCATGCTTTGTCACTGTGTGGTTTCTCCTGTCAGTACAAGACCAGACTCTGAACTAAAGTACCTGAAACATGTATAGTGTGGTGACTGCATCCTTAGCACCAACATTTTGATCCTTAACTACACTGTTCTTGGTTTGCCTTGCTCATGTAGACATCATCATTGAAAGCCTGTTCCAGAACATCACTCCTCTGCTGCCTAGTAACTGTCTTCTCATTCCTAGCCTATATTTTGTTCTGGCCTGTTCATACCAATTTGCTCTTGTGTCAACTTTTTGTTGATGCCAAACATTTTTTTGCCAATCTTTCCTACCACAGTGCCAGCCAGATACGCTCCATGAAGGGTGGGAGCAAAGGCTGCTACCAAAGATCCACAATAATTCAGTGGTGTGCTCTGCTCCAGAAGAGCGCTTAAACATACAGTCACCATCTGGAATTTTATATATGTAAGTAGTACCACTTCCACTTCCCCCTGCCCCCCTGCCTTTTTGCTACCAATTGCAAACAATTGCCTGGTGAAGAACCTTGTGTGGCTCCTGCATTCAGGGAATAGTGAAGGAATGACTCTTGTTGAGCTTTCTGGCCCATAATGCGCCTGTAAGGAGTGTACACCCTGCTGGGAAGGTAGTAGATGTGTTGATATGGGTGGGGTAGAGCATGTGATTAACAATGAGCACATGAACAAGAGGAAGAATGTGAAATCTTCGAGATGTTGAGTACAACTTGTTCTTCCTGACAACATGTCAATGGTGGCCTGTTATGCCCAGGCTTATATACCTCTGAAGTCACTCAGAATTGTCCAGGCCTTTGTCCCTGGGGACTACTGCCTGACAACAGGTGATACATTCTTCATGTCAGCTCAGGGTACTTTTTTGACAGCCTTATTCTACTATCTACAGATATTAGCAGTTTAACAGGGCACCTACTTCAGATGCGGGTGTGGGGTGGCTTGCTGCTTGGACGTTTCGGTGGGGCTTGGCTGGCTAGGAGCCCGGCCTTGAGCAGGAGGTCTAGGCTGCTGTGGAGGGAACACGCCTGCCTTGGAAGGCTGGACTGGAGAGGACCCAGTTGCCGATCGGACTTGCTGTGGAGATCCAGGTGACCTTTGCTGCTGGGGTGAAGTGGACTGGGGACTCTGGGGCTGCTGCCCTTGAGGAGAGAGCCGCTGCTGTGGAGGTGCATTTGTCCGTGGAGGCTGAGATCCCTGAGGCTGGCGTGGTCCGCCTGAAGGGGAGATGTAGACAAAAACATGAGGAATTGCATGTGGTGGACAACAAGCAAGGAGCATCTATGTGGAAGAATGGGTTTTCCTAAGGGGAGAGACTCTTCAGAGTAGCTTCATGCAGAAGGATAAGGGAAAACCTCTCTTGTAGGCCTAAAACTGGCATCATGCCCATGTCTCTAGAGTTGTTGTCCATTTCTCTACCTCCTTCAGCACTGAAGAAGCTCTGCCACTCTCCCCAAAGGGAGTCACTTCAATGTGCTGTACTCTTCCATGTGACTAATATTTCTTGTCCTTGGCAAGCAATTCCTGCACTGGGAAGGAAGAGTTGGTGGAGAACCAACTGTCTGCAGGAAATGAAAGCTGAATCTGCTGGTTTGGGTCAGCGGTCCCTTCATGGACCCAGCAGTTTGATGTGAGACTGCGTACCCTATCGCTATCCATACACCTCTTCCAGCATTGTCTTCAGCCATATTGGTAGCAGACTCTCAGGACTGAAGAGGATGTGGAAAACAGTTGGATGTGACATGAGAAATTGCTGGACATGACAGATAACAGTGTGAGAAGCTGACAAAAATTACAGATAGTGTTGTGAGGGCTGGCTGGATTTCACAGTTGGTCAAGGGGGAGTTATGTGAGAAAAAACTTCACAGACAATTGAAGGGGAGTACTGGAGACAGATGGGGAGTGGTATCCTGCAAGGCCAACAATTCATATCAGTAATACCACCTAACACCAAGATTACATAGATGCATTTGGTATCATAAATACTAAATTTTTGGATACACCAAACTGTGACTGATGAGGTCACAGATAATTAGAGGTGGGTGTTAATTTGGTAGGAGATTAGGGTGGAGAAAGGAAGGGGCAAAGGTAGCAAAAAGGAGGGTCTAATCGGTTATATGAATTGAGTGGTTGGTGTGGTCTGGGTACCCACTGGGCAGCCCTGCGCCTCATCACCTCAGCGTAAATTGGGACAATAAAGCAAACCTGTTGTTCTGACCAAGCCACATGAGTCAAACCTGCTTCTGCTGTCAGGAGGAGCTGGGGGTGTGCTCTTGCTGACAGGGGAACACCTGGACAGATGGGTCAAGGATCCTGGCATCATTATGTTGGTGTCTGTTCCAGGCACTAACATCTTCCCATCACTTCTTAACACTTGTAGCTGCTACAGCTTTGTGCAAACACAAATACACTCTGTGCTCAGAATCCTGCGCCAGTGCCAGTTCATGTGGCCTCGTTTTGCTGAGCCAAATCCTACCACAGTATCAACTGGATCTGTATCAAATTTTCATCCCACTTTCTGAGCTGCTGTGGAATATGGCAGAAGCTGCTTTGACAGCATACTGAATTTGCTGCCTGCTTGTCAGTGAATTGGAACAAGGAGTGAAACCTTTATCCTGATAGCTTTTATTTAGAAGGCAAACTGTTAGGTTTCACAGTCCACACTGTCATGGGACCCAAAAAACTGTACCTTGGGGAGGAGGCCGTGGTTGGGACAGTTGTCCAAGCTGAGGTCCAGTCTGAGATTTCATTGACGCAGGCTGAACTTGTGGAGGCTAGAGGAAAAAAGCCATTCCAGTTAATACAGAGTCCCCAAAGAGAAGCCCTGAGGTAGTACAGGAACTGCGGAGTCATGAAGTGTTCCTTAAACACACATACACACACACGCTGCATCTGGCTGGTAAAATCTCATGGGACAAAAATGGAGAGCTGAGTAATAAAGAGCACAGGAGTTGTTTGCTCACAGGGAATAACAATGAAGTTACAGTTTAGAATGGTTTTTAGGCAATCAAGAATTACCAAATGTGTCAGGCCCGAGGGGGTCTCTTAGTCCCATCTCCCATTTTGGACAGTTGCCAGCACCAGATGTTCCGAAGGAAAGAGGGATGAACCATGGAAACATCTATGGAGCAATCAGCTCTTTACCCTAAGGGGTCTCCTCTTGATTGCTAATAAGCAAGGGGCAGCTTCAACCCTGAAACATGAAGCTTATTATCTGCTCCACAAAATCTTTGCATCAGTTCCAGATATTTTGTTTTGATATTTACACCCAGACCCTTTGAGTCTTGCTCAGCTCTCAGCCTCACTGCCTTTCCCATTTGCTAACTCCATTGCTTTGTTCTGAGTTTTGGGAGTAGTTCTCACAACCTGCCCTTGCTAGGCCAGTCATTATTTTGCTTGCAAACCTTTACTGCCCTCTCTCTCATTCACCTCATTTCTAAAGCCAAGAGACTGAATCCCTTCGGTCCTTCCATGGGAATGTTTCCAGGCCCCTAATTGTTTTCATCACCCACTTCTCTTTGCAGCTTTGTGATTCCTTCTGCAGATGCCAGAGGCAGGTCTGCTTACATTATTCCAGATGAAGCAGTATCTGGGTTCTCTGTATACATCACCAGCTCATTTCTCCGGCATCCTCATTTCCTGCTTCTCCCTTGTCAACACAACCATAAGCGTAGCAATGGTTTTCATTAGCCTGTATGTGACAAAGTCTTCCTCAAGGGGAATGGCTAGTGCCACTTGCAAGGTCTACAGATTGTTTATGTTCTTTCTCTCTCTCCCCCCAGCTTAGCTTACCTTTCAGTCTTCCATAGGGAGCTTCACTTGCTGTTGTGGTGACTTAACATACATAGCTCCGACAGACATTCTTCACTGCCATCCCTGGTCCTGACTAATGCAAATAAGTTGGTGCCATCTGCACTTTCTTCTCTCTCACTGTTTACTCTTTTTGACAGATATTTTAATAAACAGATTAAGCAACACAGAACTGTTGCACAAAGGGCCGGTCCAAAGTTAACAAAAGTCTGAGTAAGCCTATTGCACAAAATTGTTTATGAAAGCAGGGGAAGATGGAGACAGATAGGCTGGTACATGCTGGATTATTTACATGGAGAACACAAGAAAAAAGGGTCTTCAAGGCTCCTGGAAGACCAGGAGAATGAGCTAAGTGATTCTGGAAATGGGAAGAAATATTTCATAGTTGGAAGCATTGAAATGAGTTTCAAATGACTAACATAAATGTGATGAGGTTGCTGGCCCATATTTTACAGTATTTATCTGGGACTTGCAAATGGACAGGGAGGAAAATCTGGGAATTTTCCATTCATGGCTTCTAGTCCTACATAGCTTGGGACACTAAACCTTGGTGTTGGTGGAAATGTACTTTCCTAATGCTGTGAGACATCCTGTTAGACCAGCCAAAGAAGGGGAATCGGATCTCATATTCACCTCTACAGCCTTTGCCTACAGGCAACCCAAGGCTTCTCAGAGATGAAGGCAAAACAAGATTTTGAGGCTCAGACATGAAGGGGTGAGGGCCAGCCCAAGGTCTTCTGCCTTTGGAAGGGAAACAATGAGGGGAAAGGATGGAGGTGAAGCAGAGAGGTGAGGAGAGAACCGCAGCTGTAACCATGAAACCAGGTTGTCACTAACATCTTATCCTGTCCTGGGCTCAACCAACCCAATTATCAACACGACCAGGCTTAGCGTCCTTTAAATATTCTCTCTGCTAACTTTGCAAGAATTAACATCTCTCATATCTATGTCTTTATCTGAGGCCAGCTTCTGCTCCACAATGAAACTTTGCCTTTTAGCCCCTCCCTGCTTGCTTTCTTTAATAGCTCTTGTTTGTTACCTTGCCTAAGGCTTTTTGGCAGTCTAGCTACATTATTTTGACTGATTGCCTGTTATCTACCACTTTATGAAAGAATTCTCAAAGAAACGAGGGGAAAAGAATCAGAAGGAAATTTTTTCTTCACAAAAAAAAAAATGTCATAGATGGTCTTAAGCCGTGGTTCTGTTCATTTATTAGTCTTCTGTGTTATTCTTTAAATTATTGTCTGAGATAATTCTTAAGGTCCATGACTCGTCTACATTTTTCTACATTACTCTTACAACTTTTTAAAAGCATATTTTGTATTTGTTCTACACCAGTCCTCTGGAGTAATAACTGTTTCTAGTGAAATGGCACATTTTTTCTTGGCAGCCTAGTCACTTGCTAAATTCAGTTCGTTGGGTGTAGCCATCTGGGTCTGGGGGCTTAATAGTTTTTAAAGGTATAAGTCATCACTGATTTAATCACTGTTTTTGTTCTCTTCTCTGTCTTTCTGATCAGGAAAAACTATACCTAGTTTAAGAAGTTCCCCACTTCCAGCAATTAAATTTACTAGAGTCACAACACTGTCCCTGTTGTCTTCCTTTTCTCCCTTGACTTTGGATGATCCATAGAGCCCACCAATTCTTTGGTGCGGTTCCATCTTCTGATGAACTCAAAGTATTTGTTTCATTCTTGCCTCTATCTGCTCTTCAAAATCAATTTCCGTCCTTTTTACGTTCCCTTTTATTATTTGCATAATGGTGCATAAAGGTCTTCTTAAATGTCAGATTTCCAAATTTGGAATTTTTTTTTTTTTTTTTTCTTGTCTTGAATGTCCACTATCACTTTGCCACTTAACTCTAGAAGTTTGTTTCTTGCATACCTGGTTCAGGAGCAGATCAGAAATGTATATACACATTCTGGAAAACAATGGTCTCTCAAATAACATCCATAGGGTTTTAATGCCAGGGAGTTGATTAATTTTCTTTTTTTATTAAAATTATCTTTTCTAACTGCTTGTGTCATACCGTTACTTTTTGATATCACATCTGTCCCTTGGACATCAAACCTAATGGTACATATTCACTTTCTGAATTTGTACCTGGGTGTTTCTTAAGGCTAGTTCAAGGTGTTGTTTCCTATCGCGCTTGAATTTTGCAGTTCCAGGAAGCAGACACCTACAGAGATGGGGAACTCCCTCTGAATTGCTGTCCCACTGTGCTATTTGACTTGCTTCTTGATAGCTGCAGTGTCACATTATTATGACTTGTTGCTTCTTCCATCTCTGTCAATGCTGTGCACTCAGTTTCATGATTTCTCAGGTTTTTTTGATCCAGAGACTAGTATAGACAGCTCTAAAAATATCTATAGATATTCTGTGCATACCCATAGGATATCCAAGGGTTCATATTTCTATGTATTCAGTATTGCTGTCCTTGTATTCAGAATTGTTATTTTTCTTTGTTCTGTGGAAGTCTTCACCTGTAGCTTTAGCTCTGCATCTCACCAGCGTCACATGTAATTACTTCTCTCTGCACATTTGTAACTATGTGTTATAGCATTATATCAGTAATAGTAGCTTGTGCAGTTTCTGCAATGTTCATTGTACTGAGGTCTTTCTCTATAGCAAAACACTCTACTTAACATGTTTGTGGTTTTGATTTTCGTGATTTTGTATACAGATATTTGTAGGTTGTATTCTTGATGAAGACCCTTTTCTTATTTAACTCTTCCATTTGACAGCCTATCCCTCCAAGACCATTTTTTTGGTTCTTATTTTGGCCCTATTTTAGGTCTGTTGTAATCCAATCCAATCCTGTACCAGCGTATTACAGACGTAGGAAACAGATGCATCTGTCCATGTTCTCAGTTTCTGTTGGCTTCCCCTTTGCTCTTAGTTTATACACTCTATATCTTAGTTATTTCAGATGGCAGTTGTTGATTTCACTTTGGCCAGAGTAAATCCTATCCCTTCTGTATCCCCTTCCCTGCCTCAAAGCATTTTTAGTGTCTATTAAATGTTTACGCCCTCACTCTAGCTAAAACTTGGTTTGGAGTTACCCTGAATACTCTTCATGCTGGGGACCTGGTTTAGCAGGAGTGGGCTGTCACAGGACAAAGGTAGAGAGCCATAAAGTTCTTTCTCCCATTTTTTGTCTCAAGTGGAAAGGGAAACTGCTCCAGTGCATTGCAGTCATTGTTATCCCTCAGCCTGTTTACTCTCCTGTCCTTTCTTATGTATAGATTTGTTGTCCTCAAACCTTCGTGCTTGGCTCCCTGCTGGATACTGAAAGAGGTGTAGCACATACACCTGGAGACACAGATTATATTCGGGTGTGTTTCATTTATACAGAACTGCCACTGGGAAATGTGGCACTAAGGTTAGATGCATTTGATGCTCAAATGAATGTACACAAGAAACATCAAGGGGTCAGTTTAAATGCAAAAATGACAGGTTCTTATATGAATTCAGCATTAGTCAAGCCTCCCCCGATGAAAGGAGTGAAGGGCATCCCCAAAGAAGAAAGGCTGCAGTAAGGAATGGAACAACTCTTGGCGGAAATTCCCACTTTCCGTTCTGGGAAGCACAGATTTTCATCAGGGATGCAAAAACTGGAATGAAACCTATTCTGAAGGATGGTGTTAGATGGACATGGAGTTGGGCGTTACAAGCACCTCTAAAAATGGCTGTCTTCCATATGAATCTATGAATTTAGCAAGCCAGAATGTCTAGACGCATGGCCCACACTACCAGTGTGATGCCACAGTTATACGGAAGGAGGGAAAGGGGGAGAGAGGTGTTTCTTGGGGCACCCACTTCAAAGAGTCTATGGAAGACTTCTTTGGAGGAGCAGGAGTCAATCTATCCAGTACACTCCCATATGGGACTGTTCAACTCACTGACATGTCTGACTACCTGACACCCACAGGGAGGAGAAAGAGAAAAAAAAAGTTCAGGAAAACAACTTGGGCATAAGGTCTCTCTATTCACTCATACCCAAGGCCTCAGCGGTGATGGCGTAGATCCAGCAGTGATGACAAGCTGAGTCATTTTGGAAACAACCAGATCGGCTATAAGCTGTCTGTCCTCTTCCACATGTTCCCCAATCAGGGGCATTGAGCTGTCCATCACCTGCCACGGGAGGGAAAAACAACAGTTAGTAAGGCGGTTTCCTGGTGGCTTCTGCCTGTTTCAACTCACCTCTCACACCAACCTGCTTTGTGTCTCCACAGCCTTGCCAACACCTCTAGTCACCACTCCCCTCCATGCTGAAACATGCTTGACTTTCCTAGGTGTGGGATTTCACTTAGTTTTTTTTGGAAATGGCATGTACTTCCCCCTACTCCCCATCTTCCTTCGCTTCACAACTTGGAAGCCAAGCCAAGACTTCTGGTGGCTGGAGGCTTTCTAAAACAACTGAACACAAACATGCTTCTTCACATGTCCTGAGGAGATGCCTCTGATGGATGAGGTCTCTCTGGCATTTCCCCACAGTATTTGGGGGTGACATTGCAACAGAAGGGGCCACAGGAGAAGGGAAACAACACATACCGAAGGAGATGAGAGCAACAGGGTCTGGAGGAAACCAGGAGACATTTGGAATTAATCAATGCAAAGCACTGCACCCTGAGAGGGGAAACAAACACCACAGATGTGTGATGAATAGGATGTCACCCAAACAACAGCACCCAATGCAGGAAAGTAAACTTATGCTTGTCTTCTTGATATTGTTGCAATACGACCGCTTCCCAAGCAAGTACTACAACTGTGCTGGGGAAAGCTGGGAAGCAAGACTGTGAGGATGGGGAAAGGAGAACTATCAAAGGGTCTTTGAGGTAAGAAATGGTCTGACAACAACAATAATAACGAATGCACAGCAGACCCTCAGCTGTATAGCAGTGCTAAACATAATTTTCAACAGTTCATCATAAATCAAGTGCTTTGCAAACATTAGCTAAATCCCACAGGAAGAACTGCACTATGATGAAGTTAAGATTCAGCTGGAGTAAATATAATTGTACCAAAATATCAGGGTTGGAAAAGTTTATTTTATTTTGCTTTTATTTTTAAACCAAACATTAAAAGCCCTGGAAATGCAAAGTTAAAGGTTGCATTGCTCAAGAAAGGCACTGACTCATGCTCAGATAACAATCGGAAGTGTACTCCACCCTGGCAAGGCTGCAAGAGTCCACTCTTGGAGTGAAATGGAAAGTTTTGCACCCTTTTTTTTCAGATTTAAAATAAGGGAAATCAGTGAGGTGAGTTCATCGAGTTTGTATTCTAGTCTCTCCTTGCAGATTAATTTGGATTCTTTTCTATAGGTGTGTCGTATGAGCACAAGAGAAGCTGCGTAGGAAGGTTTAACTGGGGTTTGCATGAAGAGTGGGTTGGTGTTTGTATCCATGGCCCACTTGACCCAGGGAGTGAAAGAAGGAGGTTAGAAAATTAGATGGCAGTGCTCAGCTAAATACACAAAGTGGCTTTTCATTCCACTGTCCACTTCACTGTTTCTCTGTTAAAAAATGAGGTGGGGAAAGGCGATGTTTCCTAGCAGTGGCAGGGAACGGCCAGTTCCCATCTGTGTCTCACTAGCCAGGGGCTCCTGGGGGCCCTCCAGCAGGTTCCTGCGCAGGTTTCTCTCCCTTCCACTCCCACCTTAAAAGCATTCCCATTTCATTTGGCAATTCCAGTCCATGCATGAGAAAAGAGGTCTCCCAGCTCCCTGCGAGGCGCCGTGCGAGGGACCTGTCTGACCACCAGATGATGCCATTACTCTGCTAACAAGCTGGCCAGCCAAGCCTAGCTCCTGACTCCCTAACCCTCTCTGTGAGTAACTGAGACACAGCTCTGGTCCAAACACCCCAAACGCCTCATTTCCCCATCTTAAGGACTGCTTTCCCCTATTTCTGTGGCAGCAGTGGCTGGAGAGGAAGGGGAAGATGCTGTTTCATAAAAAAAAGGCACCGGGGCAATGCACCCTGGAGCAGGTCCCACCCGAACCAGTGAAGGTACACCAGGGATGATGGTATCTGCTGTCCTGCTGTGTAGTGTCTGGCAGGGGAATGTGAGCTGTGGGAGACTGCAAATATGGGAATGAACAATCACATGCATAAAGGAAGGCCTTTGAGAACGGCAGTGGCAAAATGGGCAAAAGTGGGCAAAATGACACAGCTGGTTGCCACTGAACTGAAAAGGAGCATGAGATGTCACCTTGTCTGTCCTCTGGGAACTGGGCAGATGTGAATGCTAATGCTGAAATAAATCAAACGGCTGAGAGGGGTACATGAATCACAGACAGATTGCACTCATCTCTTCCTGGGGAGATCACAGAACAGCTGGGCAAGACAAGAAGACGTCGGCACATATGGAACCGGCCTTTGTAGCTGCCCAAGGTCAGTAGCTGCTCCTGATGCAGCTGCTGTTGCCTGATAAGGTGTACGAGGGGGGAGCGGAAAGCAGCCGGGCAGAGAAGAGACTCAGGAAAACCCTATCCCGGTCCTCCCCCTGCACCTATCTGACACTGAGGCCTGAAGGCTGGACTTGTTATTCCATGCTCTGATGTGCAAGAGCAGAGTGTTAGGTGATTTTTAGGGAAGGAAGGAAGGAAACAGATGATTAGACCTATCAAAAGAAATTATATGGCTGTGCTAAAGGGACAGGCAGGACTTCTTGCAGGGCAGCAAGGCGTATGTCTAGTAACCCAGCTTAGCTGTATGGCAGGTAGGGCTTAGCTGATGCAGGAGGAAGAAAAAATCACATGGATCATTTTTCTTGCCCTCTACTTGCTCCATATTTATCAGCATAACAGACATGTGGAAAAGGGTTAGATTACCAAAAAAAAGGGTGGGGGGAGATTATTAAACCATACATGCTGCTGAGCTCTTTTGAGAATCTGGCTGCTAACAGGGGTACTGAACTTGCACCGTTTTGAGGATCTGGCCTTCTGATCAAGTGCTGACTATGCATGCTGAATATTTCCTTAAAGTGACAAAGTTCATTAAAGTAGAAGGAAAAGAAGTACCAGCATTTACCATTAAATTCACAGCTGTTTTAATAGAATGAAACTTTGAAGAAATCTATTGATTTCTTCAAAGTTTTCAATACAAGCCATGAAAATGGTACATAAGTGTGCTAGTGCTTTGAAAGGGCAGAAACGTACTAGATTCTGCTGTTTGCCATGGGAAAAGAAAAGAAGGTGAAGTTCAAGTAACAGCAAATACCATGGGTGCAAGATTACTCTTGTGCTGGGTTGATAACTCATCTGTCTTAATCTGATGATTCTGTTTGCAACAAACCACTGTGATAAATTTCAGTTCATAGAACTGCCCATCACTACCTCTGCGAATCTTTCCTAGAGAACTGCTTTGCACTGTGAAAATTAATTACTGCCTGCAATTGCATTGTGCAAATTCCTTATTTATTCAGCCCATTTAGGCATACTTTCTTGTAAAATGTCACAGCACACTGTTCCTTCTCACCAAGAAAAATACAACTGTCGCACTGTCAAATAACTTTTTTCTCCCACTGTCAAAAGAAAAAAGCAAAATAAAGGATCAGTTTCAGACCAAGAAAAGTACCCCAGAGTGTAGGCTGGAGGCAATTAATTACTTGTCAGCATCTCCTTCAGATCTGCATAAAGTAGAAAAGGTGCCTGTTTGGCTTTGTTCTGCTCTTTGTATTGCACTGCTCTACTCCTTTCCCTACAACAACGTCCATCAGCCTGACGTCTGAATGCCTGCTAGATATCAGTACATCAGGTCTGCTCAGTCATGTTCTCTGCTGGGATAATTCAGCATGACCTATCTGAAGTTCACGTGTTTCTTCTGATTTGTGTCATATTAGATCTATTGCTTTTTACCTTGGTCTCAGAGAGTGGAGTATTAGCGTGCATTTCTCTCTGTGTGCAAGCTGATGATGGCTGTTAGCGTACGGATGTGCTTTTCATCCCATCAGTCACACACGGGGGCAGACGTGAAAACCCAGATGTATACCCAGACAGAGGCATTAACCCTTAAGCACAGAATTAGCCGTGTGTGCACGTACATGGGCTTATGTGCAAGAAGCGATGCAGCGATATGAAAACCACATCTCACATCTGAACATGTATGGACACAGTCCACATGTCCTTGCAGTCGTCTCTAGCAAGACTGCTTTCTTGCTCTTCCTTTCTTAGCTACATGTGCATAGAGATATAAAAGTGCATGGCAAGGAGACGGTCTGCTCTGGGGGATGCTGATGAATTACATACAGGAGCAGACCCATCAGCCGTGGCCCCATCACTTCGGGAAAGACGGAGGCTTGCCAGCGCTTGGTTGCTGGCAGCACGCTTATATCACATGGCCTTTGACAGGTCACTGCTCCCGGGAGAGTGGATACATAATGCAGGAATGCACAGTTGCTGGAGGGCTCATGTGGTTCTCATCAGCATCCCAACCCTCAGCGGGTGGGACTGCTCTCCCACACATAGCTTTCCAGTGTGTCAGCACCCCTGCATAAAGCCATAGGCTGGCTCTGCTCATCTTCCTCAGCTGGCCTGTGTTGGTGGAGTTTACAGCAGGTCAGATGCTGTGCCTTCTTGAGTCACATAGTGACAGAGGCACTTGCTTACTTGCCAGATTTTCTCTCCCCCAGAGTGTCTCTTAAGTTTCCACTTTGATTTTCTGGCCATCTTTTCCTTCTCTGCCCTGTTAGGATGACCCGAACGTGCTATTTACCCCACTCCCACATCTGCCGCCTGGCCTGGCAAGGAGCACGTTGAACTTTAGCTCTTAGAGCCACAGTCTGTCTAGCTATGAACACAAAAGTTTGTAGTCCACACTGCCCATAGTAACACTGTGCTGCTTTGTCTTGCTGGTCTGTTATTGTAGTGAATACTGTCCAGGCAAAAGATTTTAGAAAATACACCTGTTCTTTAAATTAAGTTGTTCCTGATACTTATGGACCTTTTTGCTACACTCATTTATTTTGCTCTTTTAAATTAGATGCAGCTAGGATTTTTGTTACTGAATTTCCCTTTAAAGTGATTGGAGAATGACAGGTTCATTCAGAGAGAAACTGAGATTTTTAATGGACTGAATCACCTGCCGGACCTCTGTGTAGATAATTGGGGAAGGTTAACATGACTAACATGCTAGCATCATCTGGTGTCTGAATTCAGGTTGGGCTGAATATGAGGATGTTTGTTCATGATGTTGTTGATCCTACTAGCAGCTGAGAGATGCATCGGCTTTGCAAGTGCTTAGCCTAGGAAGGATGGTTCTGGGGCACTGGTGCAGAGACATACCAAACTATGGATGGTGCCAGCAGCACTTGCAGGCTGTTATGTGCTCAATAAGAAGGCATCTGTCCCATGCTGGTAACATTCTGCACTGTGGGGATTTATCAGCTGGAAAGCTGGGGTGGCCAAGCAGTCTGTGGCTCTCCATTTCCTTTCACAGTCCACATTGAGAAATGAAGGCACTTCAGTCCTGACACTTTGCTGCATATCTGCCAGTTTAGCTGGGACTCTAAATCAGTTTCTTGCGTATCGGTGGGCCACAGCTTGGAGGATACAGGTGGGCACAGAGGAGCAGGTGACTGCTGGACCACGCACCCAGGGACAAGCGAGCACATTGGTGCATGTGAACTCTGAGGGAGCGTGTTTGCAGATACACTTCCCAAAAGAGACTTGCATTCAGTTTCCCCATGCTCTCACCTCAATGATATAGTCTTTTCCATCTTTGCTGTGGACAGCTTTGACAGCGCAGATGTCAAGACCTCCAAACATTTCCGCACAGGCATCTGCCCAGAGTCTGTACCTGCAGAAACCACAGAAGCATGGCCTAGGATTAGCTGTCATTAGGTAGTCCACCAAATACAGCCACCCATCCCACTGCCCACAGGAGCACAAAGAGATTCGGGAGCCCTTTTTATCACAAGGCATATTTCATATGCTCTGCTGCATCATTGCCTCCCTCTCTTGCAAGGGAGATGGAGCAAAAAAAAGAATCTTGCCTAAAGCTTCCCTTCATTTCAGATTGTTTCAATCCTGCCGTCAAAGCCACCTTAAAATGTTTCTTTCCTTCCTTGGTGTTTACATCAGATCTCCAGTTGGTTGTCATTTAGCCAAGCTATAAATATTTAGCTCATTTAATCTCCCAGTAGTGTTGGCCCCTTAGCGTTTTTATTGGCTTTGCCTGAAAGCCCTCCATTATGCAGGCAGCTTTCTCCTGATAAGACATCCTGCACATTGGGGATAGAATAAGATCGGAAAGCGAGTGCAGAATTTAGCAAGGAGTAGCCATCCCCTCCCTGATCTGTAACCCAGCAGCTCCTGCTTTTTTACAATTTACTCTTTCAATTTCATCCTTTAACAGTCTCCTGCCTCCCTTCTATCCCCTGGGCATTGCTTCTATCCAGGCAGTCCCATCACGTGGACCAGGCACTATTTTGTTAGAGGGAGAGCTACAGGCTGCAGCCCTTTTCTCTAGCCGTCCCAGGATGGGAACGTGAGCTGGTGCCCCCTTAGCTATCCCGACGCCAGAGGAGGAGAGAGAATGACAAGAGGCGTATTATGGGGGGACTGCATCCCCCCGCTGTGGAAACGAGGAGGGAATGAGGTGGCCTGGTTTTATTTCCTGTGCAGCTGTGCCGCAGTCCTGACCATTTCAATAAAAATAATCTCAGAACAGCAGATCTGTAAGCAGGACTATGACAAGATGCGGAGAGGGGAGGGAAGGCCACGGTCTCATGAAAACGCTGACATTTTGCAGACCCTACAGGGACTGGGAAAAGAGCTGTTCTGGCCAAAGAACAAGCTTATGTCCCTGAAGCCAGACAGAGTCCCCATAGCTTGACGATATAATGATCAACTTGTGCGAACACAATGTCTGTGAGAAGAAACAAGAATATGGCTTATATGACTACCGGTGCTCTCTTATCCCTAATGAGGAGACCAAGCACATACGCCCCAGCCCCCCTGAGGAAAACAGAACCCGAAGAGGAGTCACTAGCATAAGGAGGAGGAGAACTATGGACCCCATGAGCCAGGCAGGAGGCATGGCGAGCCCCCCTCGTGCACTGCTGTGGCCCCACACCCTGGGACACCGTGGTGGGAACCACCTCTCTTCCTGAGGGATGTCTCTAGGTGTCTGGGTTCAGCAGCCAAGCTCAGGGAATTGTTGTCCATGCCAGAGACCCTGATAGCTACATGTCTTCAACGTTGCTGGCCCTAGGTGAGCACTGGGAGGCGTCAAGGCTGCTGGGGTGGACAGAAGAGCGTACTTATGCATATGCGTCGGGGTAGCATTTGCAGAGGATTTACTGCCATTTTGCCTAGTATTACCTGAACTTGTCAATCCTTTGGGCTACCGTTCAGTACGGTAGGTACTTCAGGTTGCTCCTACTCATCAGAACATTTCAGCACACTCCTGCCTTGTTGCATGCACTGACAACTCATGGATTTCAATGGGATTTGTTGCATTTATGGCTGGATAAGGCTAGTGTGGTGAATTGTGGTACTACAGTTATAAAATGAACCTTCAAAATGCAGCGTGGCAGGCTGGCAGGAACCTGGGTTTTAGTCCTACAACACTGCAATGAGGGAATGTCTACCGTTTGTCTCTCTAGCTTTAACTGTGTTAAAAACAACTGGGATGCATAATAATGTGCAGTTCCCACAGTCCTATTAGGGTCTTGCAGAGTCACCTTCAGCATCTGATTTGGGGCTTGGCTTGGCTTCCCTGTTTCACAGAAGTAAAGGTGCAGAAGGGACCTTAGATGATCACTTGCACAACTCTTGTACCCCAAAGAGGAGACATTTCTTTAATCTGGTCCAAAAGAGTGCAGAGATTCCCCATCTCCTCCAGGCAATC
This sequence comes from Haliaeetus leucocephalus, assembly GCF_000737465.1. Taxonomy (NCBI): domain Eukaryota; kingdom Metazoa; phylum Chordata; class Aves; order Accipitriformes; family Accipitridae; genus Haliaeetus; species Haliaeetus leucocephalus. Next base: position 1,041,253 of record NW_010972537.1, read on the forward strand.
CATTTCTGTGCTATGCGATCCTTACCATTAGGAAATACAGGAAATGTTCAAACAAACCTTTTCTGCTATAATTTAAGCCCATTATTTCTTACACTACTGTACTAGTAATATAGGGAGTGAGTAATGCCCTATTAGTAGCCTTTTACATATTTGAAGAGCTTGTGCCCTGTAAGTTTTTTCATCTTTGGATTGAAGTGGTGCTCAGCTTGTGGACAACTTCTTCCAGCTCTGTGACAGCTAATGAAGGAAAGTCAACCTCTGCACTCCAGGCATAGATTCATTATGCATGAGTCTACACCTCTACTGGAAAAATATCAGTGGTCTGCTAGCTGAAAAAGGTGGTAAAATTTTTCAATTGTTTGCAATTTTTACATGCTTTTCTCATAGGCTGATTATGTTTTCTTTGAGTGTTCCCTTTATTGTCCTTTGGGCTTTCTGCAGCTCCTTGCTATCTCCTTCAGATGTGGTACCCAAACCTGGACAGACTTAGAATTAATCATGATACTGACAAATTGGGGGTATAATCTGAAAAAATCTTAGATTCACTAGGGATGAGTGCCTACATGTGATCTATGGATTCTATAAATCTATGAATAATCTACTTAAATAGGATGGAGAAGAAGTGACTTGATAGCAGTTCTGCAGAATACAGTCTGGGAGTTACAGCAAAACTTAAGTTACCACGTCAACAATGTCATGCAGTTGCAGTATTAGCAAATATCACAGTGATTTGAATATATGGAAGTACAATCTGCAAATTTTAGTCTGTAAAATGCTTGAGGCAATTCCTTCTGCTGTGTTCAGCAGTGAAAAGACCTTAGCTAAAACAGTGTCCACTTTGGGGAGGCTAATGCAAAAAAGTGCTTTCAACACTTCAGCTGACAGATTTTTCCCTCTGTTGAGCAGAAGAAAAACACTTTTCTGTGTCTGCCTCTCATTAGTAATGTACTTAGAATAACTTCTTGTTACTTCTTGTTTTGTGCTGTGACCTTTCTGATTTTATCCATACATGTTTGTGCTCATGTGCTTGACCTTAGCATGCTGGTCTTGTTTCCTGTGGCTACATTCACTAAAGATCTAATGATTTAGCAATGTTGGTCTCTAGTTGTACTTCCAGTCTGTTCTCCAAAATAGGACAGTTTGCCTTTGTGCCCTTAGTATTTTTATAAGGAAACACTCGGTCTTTTAAACTCCTTTATCCAGCCTCCCGGGAGACCTCACTTACCATTTCCCTCAATTAACCAAAGTCTGAAACACAGTTCCTCCCTTCTAACCCAAGAATAGCTAATACTGTCTTGAAACCCTCTTCCTTACCTCTCTGTCATTGCGATCTGTTCTAGCATCGCAGAACCTGTGTTTGCCTTCCAGTTTCCAGAGATGGACGTCCTCCTAGGAAAACAAACCAAAAACATAACCAGAACATGAAAATACACTCCTGCCCCATCCTCCCCCATACTGTAGACCTTATTCTTGACTCAGTCCTTGTACAGGAGGGGATGAGGTGAGGTTTCTTCCTCACAGAAGCCTTTGCAAATCCTGCCTCAACAACACTCCATACGGGATATGTTGTTCAGACTCATGAAAAACTGAATGAGGAGTTAGACAGGGAAATCTCCAAGGAATCTTGAGTACACATCAAGCTCTGTGAGTACTTACTTTCTTTATACATCAGGCCCAGGAGAGCTGAAATGTCTGTAGAAGATCTCTGGGATAATCACCTTTGTGTTCTGCAATGGGCAGCATCCTCCGTCCATGGAAGAGTGACTCTCCAGGCAAACATCTGCCTGAGCAGCTTCACAAATGTCAGCTCTGACATTCTGGGTCTCCTTTGATTTCAATCGTACTGGTGTCATGGAATATATGATTATACCCTCTTTTCACTGACTTTTCATTGACCTGTCTGTGGCTCAATGTGTCTGGACTTGGAAAATTTATAATTGCAAAATTGTTGGAGTCTTGTTAGCTGCAACTGATGGTTCATTTCCAAAAAAGGTACTGTTGCTGGCAAATCCTGGGTTTCACCAACATCCATCAAGGGGTAAAAATTTTCCTTTTCTTGACCTTAGGCACAAGGCAAACCTTGGACATCCTGCTGTGACAATACTGTGCAGATAACCCTGGCATAGTGTACAAGCTAGCACAAGTCAACAAGCTGACAGGATACATCCAGGGAGAGTCTCCTTGCCAAAGAAGATTTAGGTAGAGATTTATGAGGGGAGTATGAAGTGTGATCCAACAGTTCAACATGGTGGTTTTGGGAACCCTCGCTGCCAGTTCTCTCACCTTTTCAACATGATGTGGAAAAGAGACTCTGAACTTGCAAAACTATGTGAAGCAGTGGTAATACTGATGTCCTGCTAGACTATAAACCTGGATCGTTGTAGCTGACTACCTAAGGTTCCCCTTTACTCTGGCGAGGGACAGCCTGCAGTCCTTTTTCCATTTCTCTTCTAAAGTGGTATGTATAGGTCCTGTGAAATTTAAATGGTCTTTGTAACCATATTTAAAGGAGTGGGAGGGGGGCCAAAGGAGCATGATTACTGTGTTGAATAACCGTGTTTCTGTATAGTTGACTCTTGTCCCTTGTTCCCTTCACGCAACATCCATCTTCCTGCCCTACTTCCTAAGCAAAAGAATGGATTCCTCCTCAAGCTTTGACTGTTATGACTGCTTTGATGGCCCGTAAGGTCAGTGTTAAACCCTCAGCCTCTCTTTTTCTTTTGACATGGGATTCTTAGGATTACGTTTTTCAGTTCTGCAATGGGAAGAGCCACTCTTTATTAACATTTAGGTTCAGAAAATTGCCCTGCAGTGGCAGATGGCATCCAGAATCCCATTAGTACTGATGAGAACTCCTGGAGTCTGATTAGTGGCAAGATGATTGGATATCAGTGTTTAGAAAATGTGGCTGGCATACAAAATGTAAGCAGCTGTGTTGTCCCTAAGAAAACCAAACCACAGCTATACGGTTTTACAAGGAAAACTGATGTGGGAAAGCTCCCAAAATTAGAACTCTGCTCTAGCTGTTGGGCTGATTGGTTTGACTTGTTTATGCCTACCCATCTCCAGCAAATACTGGGCATAAGATATAAAATATTTCTCTCAGCTGTATCCTTATCTTTCCTGTTAGGGAACTTTCCTGCTTAAAATAGAAAAGCTTCGTTTGAAGCCCTCCGGACCAGTGACCAAATTCCTACACCCTAGCCTCTGTCAAGATCACTCCCTGCCAAGCATGTCTAAGCAGTTCATGTGTCAAGTGTGCCAGCAAATTCTTCTTCTTCTTTTTTCTTTCCCTTTTTATATTCAACCTGAATACAGAAAGGAGACTGAAGGCAAAAATCTTTCACTAAAGGTGCTCTGCCTCAAACCCCATTTCTCTCAGGGAATGAAAGTCAAAGTGCTTGCAATCATCCTAAACATCAGGGTGCCACAACAGTGTACAGTCAGTACGTTAAAGGAAAGGGCCCCAGGCTTTTAGGGATCAGTTGATGAAGCAGATCTGTGACCAAGACACCTTCAGCATTGCTTAGGATAAGTGGATAGACTAGCAGATCATGGGCTGTTGGTGTCCTATACTCACCATCTCCAAGCTGGGCCATTTCAGTCTAAAAGTAGCTCTAGTTTAGACACAGTTGGTGTTGTATCCCCTGCAGAGCATACTGAACTACATTTGAGGTGACAAGATCAGAAGTCACGCTCATGAAACTAGAAAGAAACGAATATCACCCTCTTACTAAGAGCTGGTGGCAAGGAATATCCCACCCCTGAAAGTCAGCAGCTCCTGGCTTCATTCAAAGTGAACAATATTTCATGAGTCTTAACTGGAAATAATCCCTCTGTTTGCCCACAGTTTGGGTGAGGGTGGAAGCGTAATTTCCGCACCAATTTCCCCTGCCACATGAGCAGTATTCGTATTTTCTCTTCACCAGTATTACAATGACAGTCAAATACCTTTGGTGGAATTTAAGGCATGTATCACACGCTGCTTATCTGCTGTTTTGAGACTGGCCCAAGGCATGGGCTAAGTAGGTGTTTGTTAGTAGTGTATATCTGGAGTCACTGCACTGAAGTCAATGGGAAACTGAACTCAAGCCTTGGGTCATGGGCTGGAAGGAAGTGCATTGAACATCTGGGGTGGGGAGGAATGCATGAGTCACTCTGCAGCATCCTCCCTCTGGCAGATGCTTGGTGCAAAGTAAACATGTTCTGGAGAATTTCGGTACAGTCTTTTCTCAGAAAGAAGGGGGCTTGTAAAATCTATATGTGTGGGTGAAGGTATAAAAACACTGGGAAGATTCCATGGCTCACAGATCAAAGCAATTCACTTAGTATGACACTGCTGCAGATGCTGTAATTGCCTTTGAGGCTGAGATTTGCTAGCATGACTAATGATTTTGAGTCTTCTATTTGAGACACCAGTGAGAGCTCTGATATTTTGGGTGCTTTTACCTCTGTCCTTGGACACAGTAGGGACTTATTTATAACATAGAAATAACCTTCTGTTCTGTCTGATGCTGGGAGAGAGGAACAGCCCCTGATGGGACTGACTATACTGCTCTCCCAAGCTTACATCCATAAATGGCTCTCTCAATATAAGTCAACCTTCTGGGTTAGCAAGTCGCTGGGTGAATTTTGCTGTTTGCTTTCTTTGCTAATAAACTTCATTTCTCATTAAGGTGTTTCCCATTCATGGCTGTTTTCATGTGAAAACATTTTTCATTTAGCAAACAATTGTTTGCGCAGCTATATTCCCAAGTGGGATTAGCTCTTAGTGTGACTGCTTTCTTTCCTCAATCATCTGGTATTATTTCTGATCCCTGTCTGGATGAGTGCAAATAATAAACGGGGAAAGGATATGGTCAGGCTAACAGGGCCTTTGTTTCACTTAGAGGCAGGCTGGGAGCAGGCTCTGGAGCCAAGGCTGGCTAGGTTGGCAGGAACAGGGAATTTTAATTGATATTTTAAACCTTCCTTCCTTTGGCCAATTTGAGCCAGACTCCCTGAGATGTTAATGTAATATTAGGCAACTGTGCTATTGTTGACCCAATCAGATTTAAAACAAATTTAATCTCATTGGGTTCACATGAAGTAGCTGAGTATCCCACAAGTCCTTCCCATGAAGAATGTGACCAGTCGTTATCTAGTTCACTTAAATACCTCTGTGTTAGGAATCCAACTGGGAATTTTAGGTGGCTATAGCTGAAAAATATGTGATGGTGTACATTTGATTATCTTATTTAACTATGTTTCGCCAGAACTATGGCCTCGGGGTTTGTAAACATGGACCCAAAACTCACAGTGTTGTGGGTGTTAGGTAACATATGAAATTTATGTGGCGACCTGAAGAATGCACTGCTGGAGCTGTCTACTTATGCAGAATTTTGTGGCTGGATAAGAAGCTTCTGGAGAAGCCGTGCTATTTGGCTTTTCTCATCTAATGGTTTGCAGTAAGAAGAAACAGGTGTCTTTCTGATTCATGTGGTTACATCTTTAATTGAGCTTGACGACTACTGAAGTTTGGCTGAATGCTTTTTAATATTTTTAAACATACCAGTGTTGAGGGTTGTCTTCATGCCACCTCCCTCACTACCCCGCGGGGCGGGGAGGAGCTTTGGGGCACCCACAGAAATGTCTCTCCTTCTCCTTTCCCTCCTTTGTACGCTTCAAGGAGCACACATGCAAAATGCCCCCAGAAACCCTGCATGCTGGCCAGGCTGAGGCCGTTCATACCCGGTGCTGTGCACTCCTCGTGGCCTCATGTGCTTGCGGTGCCGTGATCTCCAGCTGGGGAGAGGATGGGGTGTTGCCATGGGTTGGACATGGTAGGATTCCATGAGTTACAGCTGGCTCAATCTTTTTTATTGTTTCCCGCAGGTGGGAAGGGGTGGGTTCAGTTCCTACTAGAGGGTATGGGGGGCTGGAGGATTTTGCTGCGAAAGATGAGCGCTTTGACAACAGGAGGGAGAGGTGATAGGTGATGGCAGAGCACAGTTGTTATAGTGGGAACTAACTGAATCTCAGAAACAGGTAGAGAGAGATTTACCTTCCAGAAACAATGAGCTGATGGTGAGTAATGGAGAAGATGACCGGTGGATGAGGGATCTGGGCTCAGAGGTGGGAGGAGAACAGAAGGGCTATTCTTCAAGGAAATTAAGTCAGCTTCCTACTCCTGCCCAGAGCAGGCGCTGACTGAATCACATCCACAGCACTGTCTCCCCCCGTCTCACTCCGGCATAGCCACGCACTCACATGTAAGCCTTGTAGTTGCTGCCGATTTTCTGGATTCGGATGTCGTACTTGGAGTCAATGAACGGCTCGGCGGTGGCATAGGTTTTTGCCATGGCTACTATGCTGGCCATGTCCCGGAAGTCGTGCTGGTTCTCAACTTTGACCTTGATTGCCAAAATCCAGTGCAAAAGTGACAAGGGCAACAAGAACAGGAATACTTTGTGAGCAGAAATCATCTCCGCGCCTGAATAGCACAATGTCAGTTAAAACCCCCACAGACGGAGCTGAGGACAGAGCAGGGATTGTGTGGTTCAAAGACAGAAGTTCCCCAGACCAACCCAACCCAGAACAGATCAACCCCTTTCTCCTTCCTCATGCACAAGCCCTGGTAAACCTGGCACCAGGGAGGCAGCTAGACCTTTGCCCAGATGGCTCTTGCTAATGCTCATTGCTTTTATGACGCTTCAGAAAAGTATTTGATCTCTTAAGGGGCATTACTTCATTCCAACATTGGAACTGCTATTTCCCATATTGGGATGGATGAAAACTGAGTATTTTGGGTGGTCAGGAAATAGAAGCCAATGCCAGGAAATCAATGAGAGCGCTGGTTGTCTGCCACCTCTAGGCTTCAGTTCCCTGGCATTTCATGTTAGCCCCCTCCAGACTTTCTTTGAGAAGCGGTGCAGGTCTCCCGGCTGGAAGCAAGCTCTGAAGGAAAAGGATGTCTCTGAAGGAGCCTGTGATTCTCGGGGAGATTTGTGTGAGCGTGATGCCATGGGCACGTGTGCGGGACAGCTGTATGGGTGTTAGACTTGAGTCGCACTTGGAAATGTGTGTGTGGGGGAGGGCAGTGGCCTATGAACTGGAGTTTTTCTGAGAAGCTGGCTTTTCACAAATTTCTATTCAGTTATGAGAAATGCTCTGTATCTTATTCAAAAAAAAAGAAAAAAAAAAAAAAAGGAAGAAAACAGGACCAAAACAGTAGAAGCTCTAATGATATGATCAAACCTCTACAAAAGCTCATTGATTTGGAAGGGGAAAACTGAACAAGCAGGTAACGAGAACATAGTGGACAACTTCACCTCATTCATACTATCAACCACAGCCTTTAGTCTATTGGCAAAAACTTTTTTGGTGCATCAGAGAAACCCGTGCAAGTCTTGTTCCTTAGAGCCGGACGGATGCAGGAAGGGTGGGTTAATTGGTGGAAAAAAGACCAACACTGTGTGAAAAGGGTGAGCGAGTGAGTGACTTTCTTTACGTATTACCTACACTTTGTAGTTTGGTAACACTTCAAGACCACAGTTGGGGATTGTAATCCTGCTTTGCTAAGTGTCTACTCGCTCGTGACAACCGGTCAGTCTCTGCCCTAGAAGAGCTTCCCAGTTGCGTCACTGTGTGTGTTAAAGGAGGGTGATGCCAGACTATGTGGAGCCAGCTGAAGGAAATGTGTACAATGGTATTTGGTGTTTCTTCGCAAAGAACAAACAAGTGGTTTTACATATCTGCCTTCAACCATGAGAGGGCAGGAGCCATCTTCACTAGAGAACAGAGGACAAGCTTGTTGCTAACCTGTTTTACTCTGTTTAGATGGTTTTCTGTAAGCACCAGCCGCAACATAAGCCAAAGATGCAGCCACATCCTGATGCAGAAAAGCTCTTGAGAACTGGACAGGTTGTGGGGAAGATGAAAAGTGCAAGTAGTTTGACCCGTGACCATTTCTAGATGCCTGAATAATAAGAAAAAAGACCTAGTCTTTGCTTCTCCTTTTGCCGAATGCCAAATATCCCTAGTCCTCCTCCCTTTTGCGATGGTGAGGTCTGTGTTCTCGCTGTTCAGGGACCGCTGAGAAAAGGAGCAGAGGAAGAGACAGTTGTCTGTGGGGTGGGAGGGTAGGAAAAAAAAAAAGGAAATAACAAACACAAAGGGGAAATATAAAGGCAACCATTGCACGTCATCCAGGAGGAGCAGCCTTGCTCTGGGCTGTGTTGTTCCCCTCTATGTCTGAGCGGGGCTGCGTGCGGTGCTGGCTGCTCCTGGTGCAGCAGGGCAGGGTGAGGTGGTAGGAATGCCCTGGAGGCAGCGGGGGGGAGCAGGAGAGGGGAGCATCTCCCATGAGGGGAGCCCCCAGCCTGGGCACGGCTTGCAAAATACCAGGGGGAACAATGCGGGCTTTGTCAGGGCTGGGTACTTGGGTTGCACAGATAAGAGCTGCGCTGGGCTGAATGACATCAAGTGAGAGCGTCCCACCCAGATGAGATGATCGCAGGAGGGACTGCACGGGCAGGCGACGCACAGTGTTATGACACATTCTCCCGGACCCTTTTGGCAATGGGAAAAGACAAAAGCCATTATATAATGACCTACTTGGAACAAGGACGTTTGTGGGATCTGAAACAAAGTGCTGAGCTTGTGCAACAGACGTCTTTGGGCCCCGGCTGAAACGTTTGCATTCCCAGCCCAGGAACATTTGTCCCGGAGGCAGAGGAAGGGATGCTGCTTCCCTCTCCAGACTGGAATTAGACTGTATTGTTATTGCTAGAAAGGGGTTGTATGCTCGTCTCGTTAAATGGGATTTTTCCTCAAAAATACAGCATGCTATGGAAAGGAAGGGTCCATTTCTTCCTCCTCTCCATCGCCCCCCTCCCTATAGTGGAGAGAAAGAAAGCACTTGAAGGTGTTTTTTTCCAATGGGCCTGAGGATTTTTGGCTGGGTAAATAAAGAGGGGGGGACTCACCGAGGACACAAAGTAAGAAATGAAAAACAAAGAAGATGACTCCCACAGTGCTACCCACTGCACAGTCCTCAGGAAACAGCTCTGCCATCTTACCTGGCCTGTGCCAGAGCCCTTCCCATTGACTTTTCAGAGAAAGCAACTCACAGAGGTCCCCTTTTAGGAGATCACGGCCTTATTTCCTACCAGGCATCAAAACAATCACCAAAGCTGAAATCTGAGCCACTGTTTGTTAATTGTTAGAGCTGGCCAAATTTGTCAAAACAACAGCCGTGTCCTGGGTTAACGCTGGTTTAGCCCAGGGTATGATTATTACTTCAGAAACAGGAAGCACTAGAGTTACAGTCAAATTAGATTTATTTTCCTGCCTTATCTATCAAGTCCACCATTTTATTAGCTTTCTACTTTTAAATTTTGTATAATTCATTTCCTCCTGCCTTGTAACCCTTTTACATGTCAATAAAATATCCATTCTCCTAACAGGAGAATAAACCCTAGAGATAACCAAAGACAGGGTGGATGTAGTGTGACAACAGAGGGCATTATTCAAGACTGGGCTATTAAAAACCATTCTAGAGCGAACAGTTACCAATTTACCTAATAAAGAATAAATCTGTCTTCTAAAATGGCAGGTTGGCCAATGTGTGAAACTGAGAAAAGTAGTTGGAAAGAAATCAACAGGAAGCCAATTCTCTCTCTCAATTTTTTTTTCCCAACCTCAACAGGAAGCCATTTTTCTCTCTCTCTCTCAAAATTTTTTTCCCCCCAACCTTCTTAGGATAAATGCAATATCCTATTAGCTGCACAGAGGAGTGCAAACAGCGAGTGCAAACACAGCCCCTGCCCTGGTGGCCTGTTTGCTTAGCTGTACTGGCTGTTTGAGCAGCAATAGACTCATTCTGGAGGCATCAGCTGCTGTTTGCTGTAGCGGTTTAGTGACCTGTTGTGAAGAGTTTGGGCCAGTGTGTTGACAAATGCCTTTTCTGAGGAAGAAAGCTCTCTGGGATAGTCCCTGCTTTCTTTCTGGCTCTCTAACTCAGGTACCGGCCGTGCCCTAGCACGCTCCCTGTTGCTGCATTGGAGAGGGGAGTCTGGCTGGATCCCTGGGGACGTGCCCACACAGATGTGACCGTCCCTTTGCCCTGTGGTGGCATCTCAGAGGCTGATACTACGTGACCTGCAGCTGGTGCCCGTTCTCATCCTCAGCCTGCCCAAGAGGCACTGATCTTCCTGCCCTTGGCAGGAGAGCAGTCCGAGGGACAGATCAGGAAGAAACGCTTCTGCCCCATCCCTGCTGTGGACCTTCTTTTGAGGCCTTCCCGCAAGACAGGATTTTGGATGGTGTGTTCTGGCATTGTTAAAAACCCACCATGGATACTTCCCGGGCAGTCTGAGCCACCCCCGAGATCTGTGTGAGAACAGGTTCCTGCAGTGAGGTACCTGGGTAGAGATTTCTGCTTCTTCTGTCTCGTTATTCCTGAATCTACTGCCTCTTGTATATCCCAGATGTTCCTGGACACTGGGGTCCCAGGGCTGCGGCACTCCTCTCTCATCTTTAGCCTAAGCACTGCAAGGTATTGCCTCACAGTCCCCTTTTGCTTTCATTAGTTACGTGGCCACATGAAAAAATAGTCAGCCAGCCAAAGTGGCATAATTATAGTAATCTGCTAGGACTGCCCTTGCCTTGCCTCTCTGAGTGTCATCCAGAGTTAACTCTGCCTTACACGTTAAACCCACACCACTTTGGAGATGGCTTGCAGAAGCAGCTTCTGTGTCCAAACTGGGGTTAGAGGCAGGTTCAGCTGGAAGGTAAGTGTCCGAGGCTGAGCCAGGGCCGGGCTTGGCAACGTGGTGTTTAACTGAGTCTTGGTAGGCTTGTGAAAATGCACAGCCTGGGTACTTTCTGCCAGAGGAACTGGTGTGGCCACATAAAACTTGTGATTTTTTGTCCATCTTGACCTGCACTTAGCCTTTCTGTAGTGACTTTACCATTTTGGGACAGCAGGTCTTCAGCAATGACTCTGTACAGAGCGTTTCCTGAGTCTCCCCTTCCTTCTACCCAAATTATACTCCTCTTCTCAGAAAATACCCAATCCAACCAACACACATTCAGTTTAGGCCTAACTTTGACACACCTCAAAATAACAAAGACACAACAGAGTCTGCATTTCCTTATTATCCTCACACTGAAGGTCTCCAGATGTTACACTGCCTTTAATGCACTAAACCTTATAATCCCTACTAACTTCCTAACAAAGAGCTTCCCTCAGCCCCAGGTCTTGGTAGCTTTGGTCCCTGGTGGGGATGCCCCGGATCAGTCACCATTTTCTGTGTCCAGAGAAAGCTTCCAGACTGACGTGCAAGAAATGGGGATGCTTTTGCTATTTTCAAGATGGGTGGTACCTCCTCGCTCATGAGTCAGTGGGAACGCAGTGATTGGGCTGCTCTGTTGTGAATGTTACATGTCAAGTCATTATTTGTCCTCTGTAAAAGAAAATATTTGCTCCTTGACAAACCGAGGCAGCCCTTTCCCCTTCCTTTCCTCTTTAGCACGCTGGATTTTTCAAAGATCTCACTTTTGGAACATTCTATTTCCAGTCCCGAGAGAGACAAGGTGACGAGCTGTCCTTCCTGATAAAAAGCTTGCAGTATTTTTACATTACAGAGTGGGTCTGTTTAGTTTGTGCTATATTTATACCAGGGGAAAAAAAAAAGTAGAGAAGTCTTTCCCATCCAGTAAGAGAGAAAATAACTCTGACCATGTTATTATGAACAACAAGTTTTTCTTCTACAATGTAATAAATTCATCTGAGCCAGGATTTGTACTGGGGAGGTGTTTTCATAATTATGGGGCAGGAGGGGACAGGAGGTGACTCTTAAACTGGCCTAATTAGAGAGGTCTAAAAATAAAGTAAGAGTAGCAATATATATATTTATTAAATTCGTATAAATATATATAAAGCTACATGAACAGATACTTATTTTTCCTCTCTTTGCAGATCTGGCAGTTGTTTCCTTCTCATGATCTGATCAGGAAGAGGTGAAGAGGCTCTTTGAGTGTATTTGCAGTGCTGGGCTCTGTTCCTAGGGCACTTTAGGGTCATGTTAGCACACAAGTGGCAGATATTAACACACTCAGAGCTTTATTCTTTTCCATAGGCTCTGGCATCATGAGATCCGGAGTCAGGAAGAAGTGTTATTCCTTTCTCACTGTAGTGCTCACCCTATTCAACAGAGACCCCCAATCACTTCTGGGGTAGGTAGGCTCAAGCTGCACAATGCTTAAAAATGCCTTGACCTCTTAGGAACTGCTGGGTGAACCATAGTTCGGTTCTGCACAGGGAAGGACATCTCTTCTAACTGTCCATCCGTGGCTTCCCTGGAAGAGTCCTTGAGTGCTGTTGACCCCATGAGCCTGGGCAACTTAAATACAACATGAGAAAGGTCATTCTCTGCTGACTCCATTATCTAAGCAGTATTTCTACAGATATTTTATTTGTATCGATACTGTGTTGGACCAGCAGCACACAGAGCACTTGTTATGATCTTCCAGTGCCAGCAAAATATGAAGTGACTCCTAATTTTGGAAGGGGGATAATGATGGTCATGGGAGGGGCTGTGGGGCATATATGCTGGTTTTAGATGAGAAGATTGTCTGGGGCCCCTTTGTCTCTCTGGGTGAAGGCTATTCCTGCTGTCTCTGTTCAAGTCAGTAGAGAGGTCGTTGTTTCTGGATTTCTCAATGGAAATTTCAAAAGATGCCTTTTATTGTAAATTTGTTTTTTTCATCTCCACCTGCAATTTACATGCATGCATAACTTGGCAAGAGCATGTCTATCACTAATGGTATACTGCCACCCCTTTTGGTTCTGACCTTGAATACTAACCGTTCCTCTTCCAAGCTAAAGACAGTCGATAGAGCCTGTTTCTTACAATTCCTAACAAACACAGTTATTTTTCATTTTAGCTTTGAGGATTCTCTGTTCAATTCTCCGATTAAAAAATGTGGTGAGTGAATTTTGTGAAAATGTTATGAAAACAAACAATATGTGAAAATGAAAGTCTATTATAATTATGCTGTTTCTAGCCATTTTTGCAAAATAACAAACACTCAGCACTTATAGTGTCAAGAGCATTATGAACATGAATTAGCAATAAGTATCAGATAATCATTATAATCCCTCTGGTCTATAACACAGAGAAACTGAAGAAGAACTGTGAAATGACACAAATCTCCCTGCAAGTCAATGGTGGAGCTCTTTGGGGAAGAGGCCTTTTCTATGTCCAGAGTTTTTCTGGCTCCTGGCCACTGCCTCAGTTCAAATAAAGAATAGCAGTGTCTGGACTTCCCATCTTTGCTCTTTCTTCTAAGTCCTGGTGCATCCCATTTCATGTGATTTTATCATTAATAACAAGAAAAATGTAAGTACTTCCTTGACAATTTCTGCTGGTAATGAGATTGTAATCTGAATGCTCCCATCCTTTGAAGCACCCATTGCAGGTACAAATACATGGCTTGCTATCTTGGCATCGTTTATTGCAGTAAGTACTATTTTTAATACTCACATGTGTACTTTGGGTAATAGGTTGGTTATTTTATCCTTTGTTTCTTCAGTCCCTACTTTTATGCAAAACATGACCTGATGCAGGTGCTTTATTAACATTTACTTTCTTACACTCATCTAAACCAAAAGCAAACCTCTCTTTCTTCATATTACATATATTTTACATCTAAAGACCTGCTATTTCCTGCTATCATCTCTACTTCCGAAGACCAATGCAAAGAAATCCTTTAGCTCTTTGTAATCTCCTTATCATCATTGGTTATTGCTTTTACATTATGATGGTTAAAACCACTGTTATGTCTCCTGGAATCTTTCCTCTTCGGAATTACTTAATTGGAGGTTTGATTTTTTTTTTTTACCTGTAGGTGTTACTTTCCTAGTATACCCATAGTTCTGCTTATCTGTATTTCTCATTACATTTTCTGTGGTTTCTTTCTGTCAGTCCCACTTGGAATAGAACCCTATTGTCTTCAACATGAAACAAATTCCTGTTACTTGTCTTTTAAATCAACCAACTTGTTCTTTATTTTATTTTCACTTTCTCTGTTCTCTTTTTGCTCTATGTAATAAAATGCAGTGGGACTTCAAGAAGACTAATTTAATCAGTCTCAGCTTCCCTTCAGGCTGCTTGTGGCTGGAGAAGAGCCCTAACTAAAACCATAAGGTCAACAACCCTTCCTTCCTGCACCTTCCCCATCTACTGAACAGAGCACCGTTGAAACTCTGTGCCCACATCCACACTTTGCTAGTAGTCCCTGATTTCATAATGGACTAAAGTAAACTTGGCCTCAGACTAATTCTTTCTTCTAAGATGCTGGCTGTCAGCCTATCTCCATCTGGAACGACTTCCTAGATATGCCCCTTGTACCACTGTGTACAATTGTGCCTGGAATTTGAATAGAAACTTTCTTCCTCTATAACTTATGACAGCAAAAATCAACATCATTAAAGAATAAAATGGGAGGGAAAGTGAGTGGTGGAAGAAATCTGGTGTCTGGTGCAGAAGACAATAGCTAAATATTCTGCTGAGAGTTTTGTCTGGAAACACTGTTAAGATTGGGGTTCTTTTCTCTGATTCTACTCTCATTTCTGTAGCCACCAAGGGTCTTTTGTGCATGAGAGAGACACATGAAGCCCTCCCTACATTACAGGTGAAATTGCAGAGCAGTCAGAGAGATCCAGGATTGCAGGGTCTCAAGGAACTTGAAACCTTTCCTCAGGGAGAGCTTTCTTCCTCCTGGTTTGTCCTGGTTGGATTTTGCTAATGAAATCCTTCCTAGGGACATGTTCAGTGGCTCACTCTACGAGTAGCTATAGGCTGTCCACATGTACTCTTAATTCAATGACACCTCTGCCTGTTTAACATACGCAGCACGGATATTTTAACAAACATTTCCTGCTTATTTAAATGTTTGTGCTTTGATGCTGAAAGCCAACTCCACCACTGGCCGAGGGATCTGAGCCCACTTCCTCTCCAGCAGCTACCATCCAGACAGGGGAACGTTGCAACCAAAGCAAGAAAGATTATGAGAGCTTCCATGTGCAATCCAGAAAGCCAGAAAGGGCTTCTGTTTCCAGAGCGCAAGCAAACAAGCTGCACCAAGTTTAAGTTTGGCGTACCTATATATAATTTTCAGGCAAAGTGTGAGGCTGGGAGGAGCGTCTGCTCTAGGGAAGCACTGTGACAGGGGTATCAGTTACGAAGTCCACGTACCACTCTTTTAGATTCAGAGATGATGCATCAGAATTTCCTGCTCCTTAACAAATCAAGTTTTAGACAGATAGGGGATGCTTTTTTAAAAGGTATATGCAAGAAAGAGGAGGCTAAAGTGCAGCAGGCATGTACCGGCAATGCCTCACTGAAAGGGGAGCCCAGTCACCCCAAGAAACAGGGGCTGCTAATTCACTGAGGGAATAAAGATCCCAGAGAGCCTGGGAAAAACAAACAGGTCCTTCTGGGGAGTGAACTGTTTTTCAGGATTCCTTGGCAGGCAACCAGCCACTCTGCTTTGTAAGGTCTTGTTCTTCCTTGCAAGGAAGAAAAAAATAACTGAAGGGCTCCTGTTTTCTTGAATAAGGTCATCATAATGTGCTCAAAAGGACCAGCGCCACTGCTTCTCATTGTGAGAGCTATGGGGTGTAGCTGCACATTACAGGTGCTTGAATAAACAACATTACCGCTTTCAGGAGAGGAGAAAATATATAAAAGACGAGCCTAATGACTTCAGCCCAGCCAGCTTTTCCCCCACTCTTCACAACCCCCCTTCCCGCATCCCAGACAGCCTCCAGCCCGATACCACTGCCTGTCTCCGAGTGCGTGACAAAGGAAAAAGGCCTTTTCTCCCACAGGAACAGCCAGTGCAACCCAGATAGGCTGTGGGGAGGTTTAACCCCTTCGCTGGCTGGCCACACGCCATGTACGATCACAAGAATGCTGTGCCACATATATCTATGCTGTGCCAAACATCATCTGTTTCCTGAACTATCCGTATTTTTTTTACTTACCTTTCCCATTCCAGCATGAGCATGTCCCAGCTTGACCACTACAGGGAAATTTGGAGTTGTGAGCTGAAAGACAAAAGAAGGACCTCCTCATTAGTTATTTCTTTCCAGCCATTGTATTTGCAATAGTTTACTTCTATTTAGTAGCTTTTATCCTCTTCCTGGATGTTGATGGGAGGATAAAAAGGTCAAATAAAGATTGTCCAAGTGGTAGGACAATAAGCAAATAGCTCATCACTGGGACCCATATGATCAGAAATGGAGGCCAGGCAGAATTCCTCAGATCTGACCCACTTCTGCTGCCTGATAGCAGTAACCTCTAAAACTTTCTTATTTGTTCCTGTTGCTTTTCCTATCCTGTAACATATGGATGTGTGTACACTCATATGTGTGTAAAAAAAGCTGCACCTGCAACCTTGACTAAGTGAACACTTTCAGATGCTGAAAACATCTGAATTGTGAGAAAGACAAAGGCTGTTTGTTTGTTTTTTTCCACACAGACTGCTTTGGCCTTTAAAGTGAGTGTGAGCAGTCCTTCAGCAGCTCCCATTCCCCTCCCGTCAGCAGTGGTGGGGGCAAGGAGAGAGGGAACAGGGGCCAACCCTGTCCAACTCACAGAGTCCATCTATTCATAAAGCCTCTTCCTCTCTTCTCTAAGTTCAGGGGTAGGTATAGGGAATAATAGAAAACAAAGAAGGGTTGGAATGAGCAATAAGAATAGAAACAATTATGCCATGTCTTCTCCCTGGCTTGTGTGGTGTTTACCTTGGGCCTGGTCCTGCCATCTGAGCCATGCAAGTGCATCTTAGTGCACATGTGGGATTTTACTTGGAGAAGTGCCTTCGCTGGACTGGTAGGAAGTGCACATGCCAGGAGTAACCAGGATACATACACCACACCTCCCCTATGTACCAGTTGGTCCCTTTCTACGCCTCTGTTTGACATCCCTGTGCTCTTCATCTTGCCTGTGCTCCTGATTCTTGTGGTGTAAATGCTATCCCTTCAGTACATAACCTGTTATTTTTTACCGCATATTTCATCTTCTTTAATGGGAATTCTTTTAAAAGACACCTTTGTCTTTACCTAAATGCCTGAAGCGATGAGCTCTATTCATTAAGCAGTTAACCTGGGGATCTGGCAATGGGAGGAAGTTGAATTTTGACAGAAAATTGGCTCTCCTATTTATTTAAGTTTGAGAATAGATAAACAAATTGTTCTTGTGCTAATTACCAATTGTCTGTATGGACAGGCAGGCGCTACGCCCTAAAGATAGAATGGTGCTGCAGTCTCCATCTGTGGCAGTTCAGTATAAATAACAAAATTAGCAATGAACACTGATATGTTTTGCTATTCAGCTGCTTATGTAAAGAAATGTCACAGGAGAGGGGAACAGTGAGTGCATCATGTTCTCAAACAACCTGTGTCACTTGTGAGGACCTTCTTTGGGCAGAAAGCTGAAGGATCCTCTCTGGACCACAGAAGGGCACACAGCTGCAATAAATCACAGTCCTGGCACAGGCAGGGACCAGCACCCACTGTTTCAGAAGAAGAGGCAAGAGACTGTGATAGGTGGCCATCCTGAAGCCCCGTAGTTAAGCATATGTCCAGGCACATGTGTTTGTGCTCTATTTCCCCTTCACTTCTCTAATTCATTGTAAGAGCCTGAAATTTAATTTGCTGCTGGCATAAATGAATCAAATGGAGGGCTGCACCTGAGGCTTACTGAAGATAGAGCTATGGATGGACCGTGCCAGGCCTTTAATGCTGGAAGATGAAAGGTAACCTAGTAGTCAGGGCACCCACCTGCTCAGGCTCTGGGATACCTGGCTCGCTTCCCAGCTCTCTCATCCATGCCCCACGCACGCTGTTTGAGCCAAAGCGCTCGCAAGCCCCGGACTCTGTTCCCTGTTTGTGAGTGGAGGCAGCAGCTGTTCCTACTGCACGGGAAAAGCAAGCTGCATGCTGTGAGCCAGCCTGATACCCTGGCAAGGAGGCCAAAGAGATGTGCGGGATAGATAATGTTATATCCCCAGCTCAAAGCAGCCGGAGGCAGGAAGCGATATCTCTGCTGCCCCGGTTTTGTACCCTACCTGCGAGTTTTGTGGAGGGAGCCTGGCTCGAGCACGAGGCCCGGGAGTGGGAAGCATCTGTTTTCCTGTGTACATGCAAAGAAAGTTTGGGATCCAATAAACAACCCAAGTTTACTGCCAGCCTGGAAGAAACCACCGGCAATGACAACACTCTGCTCAAACCTCTCCCTTTCTCTTTGCTTCTTGGAAACATGAGCTCAGCTTTCTTGGTAAAGCTCAGCCTCATCCCGTGTAGGGGTGACTGGCTGGTGCCAGACCACGCTGGAGTCAGCAGCCGCTTGGCCTGGCCATGGTGCGTGGGGCTTGGGGTGAAACACAGATCCAGACTCCGAATGTGTGGCAGCCTCACTGGGAAAGCTGCAGCTCCAGGGAAACGCTGGAGCATGGTTTGTCAGGAATCTGCTTCTGCCACTGAAACCCCACCAAATTTCCATGTACGTGAACCTGCCTTACGGAGGAACCAGTAAGAGAGAGCGGCACATACACTTAGCTTCAGCTTATAACGGGTTTATCTAGTGCCAATGGAGTGCCTTTAGTCTGTGCTGAAGTTAGGTGGAATCGAAAGCTCTCAATAGTCCACAGGACTAAAGCAACCAGAGTCCACAACCATCCGATAATAGAACTAGGAAGCCCTTGCTGAAGTAGTGGAAGCGGGCTAAACTCCACTGCAGTCAACGGGGATACTTCCAGCTTCCACCAGAGTCTCGTTGGGACTCAAGTCCCACTTCTGTTGCTAATAAGGTGACCAACCAGCATACTTGGCAAGCACCCGGATGGCTAGGGAAGCCGAAGGAAGGGAGGAATACACGCAACTATGAGGCAATTCACACACATACATGGTGAGAAGTTCTGGGGGTGGCCACAGCCGCCACAAGGGCAGATGCTTGAGATGAGTATTCACACATACTTAGCCATAGATTTCCTGGGAAAGAAGATGCTTATATTCAAAGGATAGCACCAGAGTTTAATAAGAAAAGCATGTTTTTACTGAAATCATGCAAAGAAGTATGTCTGTGTCTTTCTATGTGTTTGTTTATGTGTTGTAAGGGCTCTTTTTTCTTAGAAAATGGGGAAAAACACTTTGATGCTTTTAAAATGTGCATGAACTGTTGACAGGGCTGGTATAGATGATGTCTGCAGGTTTTGGGATGGGACTGTAGCACTGCAGCTTGCTCAGCGATCAGACGCAGGGTGTTAGTTCATATGCGTAACTCAATCCTTTGAATTAAAATCCTATAAATGTATTCCCAGATGTTGTCACACAGAAGCCTTGAGATGGCAAGGTTTACATATGTGTCTAGAACTTGGTGTATGAAGATGCCTGTTTAGAGTCAAGCAGGAGTTTCTGTCCTGAACTAGGAGCTCAGCAAAGCCATCTTTGCTAGGAGTGAAGGGAGAGTCATGAAGTTATTTCCAACTTACAACACTGGTGGACCAAAGTATATCATTTTAGCCCCTGATTTTAAGGCCTCTGCTCTGTGTGTAGCGTCACTGCAAAGATCACTTTGCAGTTAATCAGTATTTTGGCACTGGTGTGTAAAAAGTGAGTGCCGGTATGCATACGTTAGCCTCTATTTGAAAACACATGGCTGTAAACTATGACACTTTCCCCTTTACCCTCTGCCCCTCCTTTCCAACAAATAATGAGGTTTTCAACACTTCTTGTAAATATATGAATGTTTTCTGTGTTTATTGCTGGTGGAGCAGGAGAACAGAGTTGGATCTAAATTGATCTGAAGGGAGGAATCTTAAGTGAAACCTGATCTGTCCCATAAATACAATGCTCTCAACCTTTTGTTTCACTGAGGCCCTCAAGAGAGATGCTGATCGTAGGTGTGTGATTTTGTGTACTGTCCTGTAGTCCATAAACAATGCAGAATGTCTCTTTTGATTTCCTTCTGCCATGTTTAGTTTTGTGCATTAGTTCACATTATCCGTCTCATCTCATACAATGCACTTCCAGTTTTCAGTATTATTCTTTCTTCTGCAAAGCCTTTCCAGTCAACGCTAAAATGAATAGTCCAGGGTGCAATGACATCATGGATAATATTAGGAAGGATATGGGGAGAGGGAGACACTAAAACTTTGGTGTCTTGGCACCAGTATTGTATTACCATAGCGGCTAGTGTTTTCAATCAGGCCAGAAGCCCCCATAGCACAAGGTATTGTAATTTTTGCTTCACCCTTCCCCCAGAAATAATACTGTGAATTTTTCAAGCTTTTATACTCTAAACCTGACCTTTCTGTTTATTTAGCTGCCTTTACTTGTATGATGACAAAGTCTGTTCTGGGTGGGTACCTAATGGATTATGGGAATGTTGTTCATGCACTTGAGAGCGAAATGTTGAAAGTAATGTGTGTGGCACTTCCCTGGTGTCAATTAAGTTGGAGGAGCAGTGAATATATATAATTTCCTGTAAAAGCAAGCAAGCTGATTCAAACCTACAGGAAAGTAATGATGTCATGACATGATGTCATTGTGTTTATGGAACTATCTTACTGAAAATCTGAGCTGAAGATCAGCACTGGTTGCAAGCCAGCCTTGCCAGGCATGGCAAAGTCAGGGCTGTATAGTGAAATATGGAGGAGAAGCAGTAGTGCTCTCTATTATTCACTTACTCACAAGTCGACGTAATCACCAACTGCACACAGCATGGCTTACTCAGTGGCTTAATACTGTTGTATTAAGGCCCCATGCAGGTTTGTGGTGGCCAGTGACTATGATAGACAAGTTGTTCCCCTCTGCTGTTTATCAGATCAGAAATAGTATAAGAAACAACAAGCAATGATGGGAGAATATGTTGAACAATAAGAGTTGCCAGCATTAACATCTGTGCTCTATTAAAGACATGGGATATGGATTCCTTTAAAACACACACGTGTGTATTCATTACGGTCTTATAATTATAGCACAATGCAGAAAAAATAATTAGTTGGGGAAAGAGGGCCTATGCTTCCAAGCCAGCTGAAGTAAATCCTGAGGAAGAGTAGGTATGCTCAAGGGTCTGTGGAAGAAGGAGGAGATAGGGGTTATGATGAGAAAAGTGATGAGATACTTGTGACAGGAGTTCAATAACAGCTGGATCAAGACAGCATTGTACAAGGTAGGACCTGAAGCAGTATGGGGATTGATAGATGGGATGGCAGCTGGAATACAACAGTGCTCCTTCAAGCAAAAGAGGAGACAGCGTATCATTTTAGGATGAGTTAAGTTTTACAGAGCTTTACTGAGCTGGGGCAATGAAATCACTGCTGTGGACAAGGTGGATGATTTAGTCCACGGTAGTTTTAGTAGTTTGTAAGGGAGGCTTGTAAAATCAAATGGGAATAAGCTAACACACTTGATGCAAAGCACGGTGAGGACAGAGGCCAAAGTTTTAGCAAGCAAGCTAGTTTTGGAGGTGGCACAAAGAAGAGGCAAGAATGAGGCTGCTAATTACAGGGTTTGGGGGGAGAGAAAACATTCAATAATTTGAAGGGGACATCACTGCTGCAGGCCTGGATATCTGTGAGAGCAATGGGAGGACCAGGAATGAGTGCAAAGCAAAGGGTTAGATTTAAGATGCTTTAGATGGATGGACTTTTCATTTCATTTAGCACTGGAGCTGAGACCTCCAGCTTCAAATAGGAATGAATATAGTGAGTAACTAGATGGAGATATTGCATAAATCAATTTGTTCTACTAACTGAAGTCAGCAGTGCGTTAGGTTGCAAAGATCCTTCAGGGTGGTAAAAAATTATCCTTTGGTAAGGATTCTTCTATCAGTGCTTCTAAAAAGCACAACACACACACAAAAAAAAAAAAAGAAAGAAAGAAAGAAAGAAAACCCAACATCAACATGACTTAGTCTCCACATCCTCAAGTAAACAAACCACAAACCAATGTTTCAGGGCTCCTAACACTTGCTGTGGTTAGAAAAGGTCACGGAAGCAAGTGGAAAGGGTTAAGCACGAAATGGAACTTTTTTGTCATTAATTCCACCTCTAATGTTACTTAACTTCTCCTTTACTTGAGACAGGATGCTTTTGGGTTCCCAGTAGTCCCCCTCAGCATTTGGAGGACAAGAGTGTGAGCATTTGATATTATTCTCATCCCCTTGGAGCTTCAGGTGTGAGAATTATATGAACATACCCAGACAAGCAGATGCTCAGCAAAAAAATAATATAGTATGTGTGTGTATGCACATGTGCGTGCTTGTATTCACACACATCTAGCAGTCCTGGTCAATAAATCCCCATTACCACATCTTAAAATACAGGAAGGTTTTTTAAAGGTTGTTATGAGTACATAGAAAAGTTTAATTTCTTACTGCGTGGTGTTCACTTAGCCAGTATTTTGCAGTGTAGCCTTTAGGGAAGCCTCTTGTCTTCCCTTGTTTGCTAGGAGAGTGAATACATTCCCCCAACTCCTTATCTTGAAAAACTGTTTAAATATTTTTTGTGGGATGCAGTGGAAGAGAAGGAGAAACTCTTGAGTTTCCTCTTCCCCCAACCTGAATTGGGTACCTTTTGCTGTGTTTTTCTCTAGTTAGAAAATTCCATTCCCCACATAAACACATTGCAGAGGGAGAGATTCTGAACACCAGTTGTTGACAGGGTGGGGAACTCTCTAGGAATTTTCTTTTGATGGGTTACCTTCGGAAAAAGTGTAGCACCTAAGCTGTAGTAGAAGATACAGGAAGGAGACAGAGGGGGAAAAAATGCTTTATGAAGTTATGCTGGGGTCTTTAAAGACATCTCTCTTCCAACAACACCTCAGGTTCACAAGACGCCGGCAAACAGAGCTCTCTCTTCACTCGGAAGGCTTGACTGTCCCTCTTTTGGGACAAACTCTGAATTCTCACTGATTTCAAAATGAGCAGCATGGGGTTTCTTTGGAGAGGACAAAACTTCCCTGAACTTCACAGTGGAAAACAATCTTCAGCAACAGGCACCATAAGAGTAATTAGGTCTCACTGCAGCTGATCTTTGCCCTGTTACTGCTGGTCTCTAACCTCACCGTGCAGTCTGCTGCAGGTGCTTTCCTGTCTCCAAAGGGCAAAGTGAATACGGTTCTCACCCCAGCTTTCACACAAAGCGAAGATGCGTGCCCTGACTGCAAAGCTTGGGAGAATCACACACGACTCCAAGGGCTTGGTCGTGATTTCACAACCTTCTGTAGCACGTTTGAGAGTGGTGCAGTTATGTCAGTGTAAAATGAGAAGCGGGCCCTGGGCTTATTAGTACATTCATCGAGAAGTGCTCTGCCTGACAGAAATGGCTCTGATGTTTTGTTGTAAGTCTCATGCTGTTGTAACTGTGCCAATGACCCTGTGCAGCCTTGGCTGACATTGCCATGTCAGATGCTGGCAGGAAGAGGGCCACAAGCAATGAGCCATGGATGCTGCCTTGTACAGGGAACAGAATACCATGGTCCACTGGAACGTTTGAAATACCCTCTAGGCTCCTGAAAGCTGTTGGGCACTGGATCACCGCCTCCTTCCTTCTTGCCATTCTTCAGCACTCAGAGCTAGAGAAATAGCAGCACAGAGAACCAGGCAGTCACAGCTGGACTTTTTTGAAAGATCCTGGGTTTATTTTTATACTTTTTTAAAAGCACAGATAGTAATCCTGATTAATGCTCCAGAGTATAAGGGACTTTGGACATAAAGAATAACAAGGAACACGGGAAGTGTCACCCTGTAGCTGGCATATGAGGCTACATCTATACTAGTAAATAGAGCAATGACATAGCAAGGACAATGGCCCTGAACTAACCGCCTGTGTTGTTAAATTGTTAGACTGATCTCTGGCATGTTCTGGCTCAAGCCAAATAGCCTTCTCCCAAACAATTCCCAAGCACAACATGGAAACCAGCAAAAGTCTGCAGCCATACCCCATAGGGTACTCTGGAGGCTAAGAGAGTCTGATAGCACGCCTGGGGTTGGACCATGCCAGAGTTGCCAGAGAATGGGCCTGGCACTGTATGGTTTGCTACTGTTAATGTAACCTCAGTCTGCCTCACAGGGTTGAGCAGGAGAGGAGTTTTTATCTCACATTATGCCCTATCTTTGTGTGCTCTCACATTAATGTTTTATTTTGGTTGTACAGACGAATGGTGTCTCACATTCAGCCATTCCCATATGATAATTTCCACTGACTACCTTTTGCAGACCGAATTCATAGTGGGTAAATTTTCACCTACAGCCACAGATATTTACACCACATATCTTTTGTCCACTGACCTGAAAAGTCAGGTATTACCTCACATGAGAAATGTTTATGCTATGGGCCCAGTTTGTCCTGTTTTACAGCCAGATCTTATTTTCAGCATTTTGAGCCCTGAGGCTCATGCAGGAATTTAAATACTTCGCTAATGTGGCCTGGCAGTGAGATACACAACCTGTACTTTTTGTGCTTTGGGACATAAATGTGGGGAGTAAGTGTCTCTAAAGCCCTATTCCACAGAGCTAACTCCTCCATGGGCTGCATCAAAGAGTTGAACACTGTCAGCAGCTCTTCTGAACCCTGAAGTTGTTGTGGCATCTTTTGTAGGCACCTAGAGCAGGTGGGTGTCACGTATGAGCCTTGTTCTTCCTACCTCCTCATTCTTGTGCTTCACAGTTTCAAGTTTCTTTCTCCAGATAAAAATCTTCTATGTTTATCCAGACTAATTTTTCACTCATGTCAGAGACACTGAGGACATGAAAGGCAGCCATTGTATCCTATGATTGAATTAGCTCTGTGTCTCTTGAGATTTCCTAGGAACTTTCAAATTACATATTTTTGGTAGGAGCCAAAAACTGTAGGAAGGGCTCGATTTCACCATCTCTCCAAATTCAGCAGTTGCTTGGGGAAGAAAATGTGGTCCCAAAGTGCAAACTTCATATTTTCAAAGTTGAAAGTGTCATGTTTCAATGATTCTGTGAATGAGCACTAATTAACTTTTTTTTTTAATCCAAAGGGGAAATGAAATGCTTTCAAACCGTAAAAGGGAAGTTTTTCTGACATGTATTTTATTTCTCCATGTTTCATTCTTGAGGCTTTTTGAGATTTTGACTTTGGGTTAGGGAACTAATCTGAACCCTTGAAACCTCTCAAGAGCTGAGAAAACCTTTTCCCACCTAGGCTTTAAGGGCATGAGCCCACAATGGCACCACGTGGGTATTTGTCTCCCTCTCGTGGCTTACTCCATGAGATAAGATACAATCCTGCTCCACCTGTTTGCTAAAGCCATTAGAGCTTCCAGTGAAGTGGAAGAAATGCATTCAGTGGGTGTCCTGTGTGACTATCCTATATGCAAACTTTGCCTGCGATCTCAGTGCTGAGCGACAACCTAGTTCGCCATCAGGAGCCAATACCAGTAGGGGAGTCGAGCAGGCTCCACACAGGACATAAGCAGAATTATTTTCAGCTGGGACTGGCTTCTGTTTACATCTTTTCCAGCTGTAACGAGAAAGGGGCTCCTGAAGTGAATGCATTCAGAGGAGGACAGAAGAAACCACTGTGTGGATCAGCCTGTTTCATCTCGCAACCACCACCTCGGTCAGCGGCATTTTTCCCCTGCTGAGCACACACATTGATGTATCGCAGGCTGCAGCGGCCAGGAATGGCAAGCAGCAGGAAGCAGAGAAATTCCTTTCGGAGTAACACATAGACCCTCTTCTTTAGCTTGGGCAAGCCCGGAGCGGCAAAGGATGCTGTGGTCTCTGTGAGCCCACTCCTTCTGTTTTGCCTAGAGAGAAAGGGTTCGCCCTTTACTGGAAAAAGAGGTGGAGACCTGAGCTGATTTCATCTGTGAGGCAATATCTCCACTTCTCTGGGATAAATGAGACAAATGTGAGTGAGCTGGTCCACACCCAGTACAGGAAGGTATTTGTTTCTTTCCCAGGCACATTACTGAGGCTGTCATGGGATCCAGGTAGGATTTTGGAACGTGGGCAGAAACCCGCATGGAGGTAAATGGGCATGTGCCTGAAAGAAGGGCATTGGGCTCACCAGGCGAACTCATGTCTGGCAGTCTGGCTGGAGGCAGCACCAGGCGCAGGGGGTGAGGCAAGAGGAGCAGAGGAACCTGTTGTCACCGAATGCGCTGTCCTTCCATCACTGCACGAGCAATGTGCTCGTTCACAGGCAAAGTCTGAAACTAGTCTGGAAAGATGGGTACTTGTTTCCTTATTACAATTCTACCTCTTTTCTTCCCATCAGACTTCATGCCATTAAATTATTTCCCAAAACTGGTCGCTGAAATCTTTTAGAGTGGTCCTGGCTTGCTTTCTTATGGAGGTAGTGCCAGCACCTCAGAAATGCAGCAGCTGAACTTCTCTGCTGAGCTTCTGTGCTGCACAAACAGTTGCTATCAAAATTTATAGACCAAACTTCAGGGGAGTGGGAGCTCCTTTTAAACAATGACAACAACAAAATCTTTGCACTGACAAAGAAAAAATGTTTACTCTCTCAAAGAAGCTAAATCATACCTTAATCTGTTTAGGACTACTCAAAACCTGTAAGACAAAACTTAGTCTCAAGTGGGAGAAGCCAGCTGGGCTTTTCACTTTTTCTTGGTTGCGTTTCTTAAATTCTGAAATCAAACAGAGTTTTATATACACTTATCCTTGTGGGCTTCTCAACTGATGAGTTTTCACCCGTCAGTTGTGGGTGGGACAATGAAGAAAATATTCAAAACTTCCCATGCAGAGGTGGCTCAGCTAATTCCATTCTCCGAGAGTAGCAGGTGTCCAGACTGTGTGTCTGTGCACTTTTGGACTTCGGTAGCAAGAACCTCTGATACTGGACCTTGAGGACAGAGTACTATTTCATATGTATTTTGTAGACAGCCCTAATGAGCTAAATTAGTTCGTCTGCATCATAAATGTAAAGCAGCGCACACTGGATTTGTCTCTAATTGTGGCATTGCTGTGGTGATGGGTTGCAGACTTTTTTTTTTTTTAACTTTCTCATTAGTACTTAGCTTTAGGCATTTGTGAGAAACCACAGCCTCCAAAAGCTCCCACTCCTGTCCTCTTAATTTTGACTCACAAGGTTTTAATGGATGAACAGAAAGCAAAGAAAGCCTTTGGTTCTCATACCATTCAGCAAACCTCCGGCTGGCACTGGCATTGTTTGGGAACCCTTGTGGGGATGAAAGCAAACTCTGTACAGATGTGGCCTCTTCTGAGACCACTCTTTGAGGCCTGTTGATTCTCAGAACAAAAAGCACGTGAGGAGGGTGACTGGCAGGGGATTTCCATGGAGCGCTCTAAGTGAAGTTATTTTAAACTGATCCTGCACCACACAGGGCTAGCGATAGTCCTTGGTGGGAGAGGTTCCCAAAAGCACGAATGCTGCTGTGACCCTTTGTATGCAGTGAATTTTTCTGTAACCTCAGTGGGACGGGAGCTGGCACGTCCGCTCCACACAGCGGGACACTGCGTGGAGATCCTCTGGGCCGATAGGCTCCTGAAGCACATCATGATGCAGGCTCACCAGTTTGGAGCTGGGAAATGTAGAGCTGGATGAATGTGGCAAAAAAGCCACATGTAGATGGCTTATGCAGGGACAGCTCGGGTGTTTCTGTTCCCAGACCTTTCTAGGGAGGGAGAGGGGGGTCAGCATACATCGATCTGGCCACTGTGTCTTTTTGGACCTTGGTCTCCACCTGTGAGAAGTTAATGGGGTGAAGCCATCTGGTTGGGCATCTCTGTGCCTGCCATGAAGACACGCTCGCAGAGCATTTATGACAAATCCTGTTCTTTCTTCCTAAACCCTCACGTAGGGAGTTTATGAGGCATGATATGTGAACCCTACACCATGAAAGGATTAACCAGCTCTCAGAAACTGGGAGTGGTAAATGGGGTCCCTCCTGAAACAAATCCCACTATGAGTACGACCACTGATTAAATTGAGGCCTTGGATGGTAAAACTGTAACCGGGGCAGGAAATTTGATTACATCCATCAGTCCAGCTGTCTGACTTCATGCGGCTAATGCTGTGCTGAACTCATCACTATGGCAGCATGGCACCTCACACGTAAAGACTGAAGCCCTGGCCGCACTGAAGGCAATGGGAGTTAGCTCATTCATTTCAATGAGGCTATGGTTTCTTTTGCAATGTCTGGTAAAGAATGTTTATCTCAGATTCCTCTCCCACCCTGAGGTATTTTCACTGTTTTATTGCTTGATGACGCAACTTTTAAGCAATCCTGCGAGGATGGCGTTTCGTGCCCAAAGTTGAGGCCAACTGAGAGTAGGAGGGCAGCTGAGAGGCTGCAGTCGGTCACCCAGCTTATGACGCAAGGTCCCAGGGGGACATGGACCAAAGCTGCCTCCAGGCGTCCCCGTGGCAGGGAGAAGCAAGCTCTTCCAGGAACTTGGAGCAGTGCTGGGAAATCTCAGAGAGAGGGGAAGCGGCTGACCCCTTCTTCCCTCTCGTCTCTTCCCATACATTTGCGAGGTCTCAGACAAGACCATTAAAGGAAACGCTGGGTCTCTTCCTTCTAGGGTGGCACATCTCCACACCACACCAGTGCTGGCCTGGGACCACGGGCCTCGTTTGCCCCAAAATTTCCAGGTTGCCAAGGTAACTCTAGGAGACACAAATCATTTCTATATGTGATTTCATTCTTTTATGCCATAAGCTAATTGCTTCCTTGTACCACAATATGTTCCAGCTGTCGGTCTTTATCTGTTTCTGGGTTTCTTCTGTCACTCTGGTGCATTGGTAATTTAGAAATGGTTCCCACATTTCCTCTTTTACTTCAAAAGAATAAGAAAACAAAACCACTCACAGGCAAAATCTGCTTGCTCCTAACTGTATTTCTCCATGTGAGAGGCTCCAAGATCAAATTCCCTAAAATATTACCTATCAAAAGGGTTACTTTGCATTTGTTGATGCAGAGCAGAGCTTCTTCCTTGGTGACGCTGCAGACGTAGAAGCCCAGACAGAACCGGGACAAGCTAAGCTGTGCAGAATGTGACAAACCCAGCTTTAATCTTTAATGTGGTGAGACTACTTGTCCAAGCTTACAAAGACTGCCCTGGCTTGGGAGTGAGGGAGAATGAGGACCCTTTAGTTTGTTCGTAAAATTTAATGTGATCTGTTGGTGTCCCCACCAATAGATGACAGTAATTATATTGAATTCACTTCCTCAGATCCATGGGGCTGTTTCAAGAGGTGGTACACAGGACTAGATAGACAGCCAGAGAACAGATTTTCAGAGCTGCAAGGAATCTGTGCAAGAGGTGGATTAAACAGGTCCTTCTTCTCCAAGCACAGCCTCAAAACATTTCCCAACACCCAAGAGCAAGATTACAATTAATGTGCTTTCAAGATATAAAGAAGCATATCAGTTTTAATTATTTTCAATTGCAAATATGTTATGAAGGGAAGAGAAGAGGTATAAGGAGTTGCCCAGAGAGGTGGGTGAACTTGGCAGTGAGATTCAAAGCTGACCTTTTTAAGAGCTGTATTAATCACTGGCTAAGCTAACATCTGACTTGTAATTTCAACAGAAGACAGGATGCAGAGTTTATGGAAAGAGTGAGGGAGAATTTTTCAGTGAATTGGGAGGAAGAAATGAAAACAGAAATAGCTGTATGGGATAGGTGTGAATTGAAAGTGAGCTGGCTAAATGCGGTGAAGCAGAGGCTATTTGCTTTAATTCAGTGTGAGTGTTATGGGAGGCAGATGCCCACGGACATCCTGATCCTTGGTTCCTACCACTCTCCTTTGCTTACAGCTTATTGATGCGAACCAGAGATGTGAAGAACTAAATACCCAGGTGCAAATTGAACCAGCTCTGAACTTCAGTGACCTCTATTTCAGGCTCGTTAGTCTGATCTGTCTTGGGAGTGTCAGCTGGTGGCCAGAACTTCTCTCCCAAGGGAAAGCCAACGAGAGAGGTCTATTGCATGACCACGTTGTTCATGAGCAGGGTGAGTTGCATCACGCCGTTTACAGTGCTGTTGGGCAAATATATCCAGCAATGAGCAGGGCAGATTTAAACTGTGCACAAAATTTTTATAATGAGTGAGGTTTATACTGATTCCAGATGACGTTAAGAAAGCTTAGTGCTGCTGCTGTCCTGCCAATTCCTCTCTGTGAACATGATCAGACAAGCCAGTGGAGAATGGGTACTTCGGCCCTTTGGGTCGTGCTTGGGGCATGGGCTTTGCTGCCAGGTTGGCTATGGGAAGTGTGTCATTTAGTGGAAGTCCTTCTGGAGCATGGGGCCCCAAACTGTATGTGTGTTGGCAGCAGTCAAGGCTGGGACTCTTCTCCTTCTGTGACATGACAGCCCAAGCCCAGCTGGCCAGGCAGTCAAAGGATGGGGACCATGAGCTCACATAGCGAACCTCATGTTAGATGTGTCTCAGTTACATTTGCAAAGGATGGTACAATGTACGTCAAGTGAAGAAAGGAGTTTTAGGCTGATGGCAGTTTGCCTACGTTGGACTTTGTGCAGGTAGAAAAATTGTAGGGCTGACCTGGCCTTTACACTGCTCTGGGGCAGACACAGGCAGCAGGAGGGGAGGAAGCCCCACAGATACCGTGGTCTTTTATAATGAGGGGCTTATACTGACTGTAGATGACATTGAAAAGCACTCTGTCTAAGTGCTGTCAGGTAATAAAGTAACAGCGTAATCCCATCATGCATTAGCTCCTGCTCACCCTCTTTACTGCAAATATAGCCTGAGTTCCCAGAATTGAAGAAGGAAGGCCTTAGCTCTAGGGTTCAATAGAGCTGATCGGTTTGAGAAAATGATTCAGCTAAAGCCAGCACTGACAAAACAGAGGGCACCTCCTCTGGTAACTCCTACTCCAGTGCTGCCAGCTTAGGGCTGAGGTTTTCAATGTACTAGGCATCGTACAAAACTGTAAGGCAAACACCCAGGCAAAACACAACTGGTGAATAAACAGGAAAGCAGACATGTACAGGTGTAGCGGGAAGACGGTCAGCACAAATGAGTTTACATCAAGTTGTGACAGCAAATCATTGCTGCTCCTAAGTAGTTAACAGGCTAGTCAGGGGTAGATCCTGCTAGCCCGGTGTAGCCTATTCTGAGACTGATTATTTCACAGACGGAGATGTGAGAAACCGTCACAGCAAAGCAGGTCCTTCAGCCATTCACACAACACTGAGTTTTTCCAGGCGTGCCGGCCAAGTGTGCTCAAGCCAGAGTTTCTGTCTTACCTAACCCACAGGCCTGGACGTGATCTGTAGTAAAACTCCTGATGAGATTTCACAAACTCCTTAGCTTAGATGAAGTTTAAGGATGCAATGAAAGAGCTAAGCTCTTCTTGAAGATGAGTTCTTGACTTCCAGAATAAAAGCCCAGGGTTTGGAAACCTGAGATCAGCATATTTCCACTGATGAAAACTCAGTTTTGAGCATGATCTGACAGAGCTCTGACTTATTGCCTGTCTGGGTGTGGTGGAAAGTATATTTGTTTGCAAATCCATGCATTGGGAAGGACTTGCAGAGGTGGTTTTTTTCTTGGAGACAAGATGACCTATTATCAGTATATACAATTATAAATCAAACTTAGAGTATACTGTGCTGAATGCTGTGCACAATATACCCTGCTTCAAGCATTTACAGTCAAACCAGACAAGGTGAATTATCTTCATTTTGGGAATGAAGAGCTGAAACACTGGGAGATTAAGTGACTTGCCATGAATCAAACAGGCAATCTGTGGCAGAGCCAAGAATAAAATCCAGATCCCACTGAAGCAACCTAACCAGGAACATCCTTCCCATTGAATAGTTTAATTAACATAAATTAAGCAGCAAGTTGACTCAACATGTTTTTAATTTCACATGTGTACTTCAGAGAACACGATAATTGCATTTTATAACCTAAAAATAAACAAACACATATGTCTGTCAGAAAAACAACAGGCACACAGGAAAAATAGTTCATTCCTTTATTATATTTGGTGTGAAGTCCTTCGTTAGGACTAAAATTGTGCTGTGAAGTGAAGGAAGAAGGCAGAGAACTATCTCCTTCTGCGCTAGTTTATTAGAATTAAAAATAACCCTTCTTTTAGGTCTGTGCTGTCTGAGTGCCAGGGCTCTGTGCAAACAGAAGAGCCAAATGATGGATTCTTTAAGGGCAGATCCTGTCAAATCCACCACATCCTCAGTCAGCTCAGCGATGTTCAGCAGGCAAAAGGCAGAGCTGAGAATTTGCTAGCACCTAATATGTGCATTTGAAAGGGTCCAAAAATGAAAGGAGTCTGGAAAGCACCTGAGCCCTCCCATGCGCTGAAAGGGAAGATGAGAGCAAAAGAGATACAATAGCAAATCCCTGTCAAGGGGAAGATGTCTTTTAAGCTCAACAACAAATCTGTCTGTTCTTTGAAGTTGGCTATGCCAGGCTTCATTCCCAGACAGCAGGGTGAGCATTCCTCTCTAAAATTAAGACCCTGGCAATTGCTCCCCCCAGGAATAGGCATGTACTGAGTGTAGGAAAGCTACACATGAGTGACAATAGGATTTAAAGAGCAAGAGAGACAGAAGAACTGATTTAGACCTCATGGGAACATTCACGGAGCCTTTTCTACATGCAAAACACTTGCATTGAATTAAGCTAAATCAATATAAGCCAGCTGGAAACCGATCAACGGGGATGGCGTTCACAGGCAAACAAGAGATTATTTTGCAGGGGCTGCATACCAGCCGAGGGCCGCGTAGCCCTGGTCAGCACAGATTCACGGGGAAGGTCAAAAGGCAACAGCTCTTGTGGTAACCACACTTGCAACGCGTGCTGCAAGCGCAGCCGCATGTCTGCACACTACAGCCCTCCCAGATCACAGTAACATCACCACCCCTGACAACAGAGTACTGAGCCTGGAACAACTACCCCTGCAGATGAGAACGTATCAGCTGGAGCTCGGTGCTCTGCTAGAAGGCTTATGCATCTCCCAGTCAGCCTAGAGCACATGCTGAACAACCACAAGTCTGCTCGGTGCGTGTTTTGTATGTAGATCAGCCTTTACTATCTTGGGGTCTCTTCTGCAACTCTTTTCCCACAGTTAAAGGGAAACTAGAAAATTTGGCAGACCCCTGGCTTTTGTCTACAGACCTGAAAAGGCACAACACTCTCTTCCTGTGACATTGCTACCAGTATGACACAAACCCTGCTATGGTTTTCACTGGGGCAATTTTATGCACTTTTTTGTCTGTGAGGAATGTCAGGAAAACGTCAGTAATATTTGATGCATCCAGCATTATGTCTAAGATTGCACTTTGAGGCAGAAACTTGGCAAACTAGAACGTGGTGGCTGCATCCTTCCAGCCGCTGCATCCTTTCCAGGAGAAACTGCTCCTGTTGCACTGTGCTTTTCTTCCATGATCAAAGCTTGAAGACCTTTATAAGGTCTAGATAGATCCCACTGCTGTGCCCAGGTTTATGTTACTTGCTGCTGAAGAGTTGGGAATGAAAGACTGAATAAAGCAGGCCTCTGTCACACTCCTTCAGTGAGACACTTCTCACCTAACATTAGACACCTATGAATCTCATTTTTACATCTGTAGCAGCCAGTCTGGACAAACTTTACAATCAGTGGAGGGAAATTGGAGGTTTCAGGGCATGATTTGCCCAAACTATTTGAGACATGTGCCTCAGGCTGAGAATAGCTGCTCCCCAGTAATGTCTGTGTTTCTCCCCACTGATGACAAAGACAGTGCTGGTGACCCGGTCAAATACACTCCTGCGTAATACATGTCTACAGGATACATGTCTGCATTTAGTTAGGTGAACTCTAGCCCTTGAATGAAGCTGATTTTGAGCAACACCCTGCTGTCCATAGGTAAAAAAAGCTAAGAAAATGCTCTGACTGGGAGAATGGAGTCACTGAAACTCTCACCTTACAGGAGGTGATGCTCTCTGGGAGTATGGAGGATAATTGGAGGAATTTCAAGCAGGGCTTTGCTGTCTATCAGCAGATACTGGGGGCCAAGGAGAAGGAGGAGCCTGGTTTGCTCTAAGGTGCTGGGCAGTGGTTTGCAGTGATTGTGCGTGGATGTGTGGACACCCTGTGTCCTTCTGCCCTCCACTGCTAGTATGTGGCCCTCAGTGATTGTGGGAAATGATTCTAAGTGACTCTTCAGCTAAATGCTTCTACAACAGTCGGAGGTAGCTTTATTTTTGACAATAGCTGGTGCTGAAGTACTGGATGCTTCTAACAGTTTTGAATTAAGCCTCACATCTGAGGCTCACCAAGATGCTCTATCACAGGAATTTGAAGAATACTGGCTTCCACAAAAAATGAAACATGTGAACCATATACCATTAAACAGTACAATAACCAGGCAAAAATGCAGCACAGTTTGTGGTTGTCAAGGGGTTGAAGAGGCAAGCTCCTTGATTTTGAGGAGCTGAGTCTCTAGGAAGAGAGCAAACATGGCTGGAACCTGAGAAAAAGCAGTCAAAATCTACTGGAGGAGCCAGAGTTATTTTTCGGAAATGCCATGAAAATTTACCAGCCAAAGGAAGTTACCTAATTCAGACTAAAACCTACATAAGATAGACAGTGCTATCATGCCGCAGAGGATGTAGCTGTTACAAGACAAGAGACAGGCAGCAGAATGGTACATTGAGCATGGAGCTGCCATCCTCATAAAGCAGCACACAGATCTACAAACGAGTCAGGACAATGGCTGGTATTTGGAAAAACCTTCAAGAACCACAGTAATTTCTATCACTTTCCAAGCACTTCCCCAGCATGGACAAAGAGGACAATAGCACCACGTCCTCAGATGACCCTTCATGGGACCGGTGAGCAGTGCTGCAGAGGATTAAAGCACTATCATCTCGAAAGCAAATGAAATGCCTGTGCCTTGAATGTGGATGGTGGTGCAAGCTGAAGTGTTGCCAGGAATGGGCATGTTAGCATGGAAAGCAAAACCATAGGCAATTGACCATAAATAGGTGAAGCTCAGGACTTACCGTGGCGAGCTAATTCCTATTAGAGTTGTGACTAAACTCATGGGCAGTTAGCAAATTGGAAGTACAGTTTATAATCACACCAAAGGAAAAAAAATTATCCACGAATAAAAACATGCCACTCCCTTCATCTCATTAAAGAGGTAGCTCACCAAAGAGGCAGAAGATCAAAACAATTGAAAAAGAGTTTGAGGATATCTTCCAAGGGAAAGGGAACCTGTTAAGGCTTGTCACATATACTGAAAGCACAGGCCAGTCAAGTGAAAACTGCCATGGCATGGGAACAGTTGGTCAGCTGATGCAGTCTGGCATAAATTCCTTTATGTCGGAGAAATGAGGTATTTATTTTAGAGGCAGCCTTACTAGACAGTCGTAGAGGTGATCATACCATTTTTGCTAGATCTAGTCGCCTGGCATAGTTAATGGCTAACACAGCACCGCAGTTCAGTGGATCTGAGTTTAAGCAGTCTGTGGTGAACACAGTATGAGACATTTTATTACTAGTCCAAATTTATACTCAGTACAACAGGTTGGTGGAAAGCAATATCAAAATAAGAAACCACCCACTGGAAAAGAGTAAGGAAGTTAACTGTGACCTGCATTGTTAAATTACAGGATTGTACAGAAGATGAGTGGTTTGTCAGGTACAAAGATTTCCTTGAGCAAAAATCTGAAGAATTAAGAATGCCTACAGTGTTAGAAACTGATGACACCAAAGCCTGGCGCATCTACAAAGAAACAGATGAGGTAAAACAAACCTTCAAGAACTGAGGCCTTGGAACCATCCAATCCTACATGAAAGCAAGGCAGATGATCTACGCAAAACCCCCCCCCCCAGTTACAAACAGTAGTGAGATCTGAAATGGTAGCCTTGAATTCAGGAGGTTGTCATAACAAATGGACATTTGGTCTCTAAAAATATAGGTGACTTCTCCATTTTTTGGAAGTGATAGAGAGATGATCACAAGGTCAGTTATTTTGCTCAGGAAGGTCTCAAGCAGGTCATGATCGGAGCTGGCTGAGACAGCTGCATCCTAGATTATGGCATAATAAGAATGAACAAACTCAGAGGTGCTCGTCAGTAACTGTGCTGGTCACTGTTTTTGCACCGATGGGGATTTTGGGAAGGTCCATGCAACTCTGCAGGGTACCTCAAGAACAGACAGTATTGGTTACTACGCTGCATACGTGTATCTGGCATTCTAGATTATGGTTTTTGCTGGCAAAGATGCACATGGCGAATTATACTTTTAAGAGGCTTTCCGAAAGCAAGTGGCAGCAGCAACTGCCTTAATTACAGGCCCATGTTACGCATTGATTGACAGGACAAGATCAGGCCCCAGTGATGTGCACCTCCTTCAGATATGAGCACTCTAAATGATTTCTGAACAACAGGCGCAGCTCATTCAGGTATACTGTTTACTGCCATTTAGTGAGAAAGTACTGCATCAGCTGGCATTAAGGATAAGCATCTCTGGAAGTCAAAATAATTTTGCAATTACTCAGAAACTGATTGTACTTTCATCACAATACTGATTTGCCAAAAGATCACGTATCAGTCCAGTATAACTTGGGAAAAACAAACCAAAAAGTACTTGAAATGCAAGGTTTCTGCAATTCACAACAGCTTATCTTTTTGTGAAAGAATGTCATCAAGACAGCATTTTCTAGTGGAAATGTCAAATGAAAGCAGGAGCATGTTAAATAGTAGGAGAAGATTTAATTTCCCTTAAATGCAGGGTTTTTTCCTCATGAAAATACATTAAAACAGTCTATTGACATTACTTCTTATGCAAAGCAGTACTATAAGGACATTCTAAATCATGCAAGACTTTTAATTTTGTAATGATCTACCTGCTATCTTCTCATAGGATGGCAGTCTCTTGTGTTATCAGAATACCAACAAATCAAGTGCAGATCTAGGAGAAGCACCTATGAATGTTCCAGGAATCTCAATGCAGCTAGTAACGAGCATTAGTAATTGTAAAGTTAATTAGTCCTCAGAGGTACTTACGTATCTAATGACCATTTCTGTGGTCTGGGCCTTAATACTTTTGGCGCAGAGAGACAAAGCATTGCAATTGTATTGAAAATAGCTGAAACATCCTTTATTTTATTACGGGATAGCTTCTAACATCCAAACCCCTTCCCCCCAAACCCTATAAACCTCAAAAATGCCAACAGCAAAAAACAAAGCAAAGCAAAACAAAAGGGATCTCCTTAAAATAAAACATAAAATTAAATTTCCTTCTGGATTCCCCATAGGGTTCTCCTATCCCAACAAGGGAATAGTGACATCGGTTCAAGGTGTCATCCCCTCTCTGAGTCATTCAGCTACACAGAAAGGAAGGGAAAGGGAAAGCATTTAGAAGGGGTCTCCAGAGCTTTAGCCCACTGAATTTCTCCCCAGCATACAATCTCTGGAAGAAATGGAGGAACCCCTTGAGCAGGAAGTGATTCAGAAACATACGATGGTCTGTTTGCAGTGACTCACAACACATCAATAGCAGAATTGTCCAGAGACCTATAGAATGTCAGGACTCTTTTTATACCATTGTGCAACCACAAGTACCAAGAAACATGTGTTTCCTATCACTCAGCCCAGCTTTATGCTAGGCTAATATATATTAGTCTGTTTAAGTGCATGCTTGAAAACAGTCTGGGCTTGCATATATGTAGAATGTTTCATGCTCATGCATACTATTATTACTATTAGTATTAGTATTTAGATCACAAGTGTTGCTGTTTGTGATTGTATGGATGCAATTACAATTTGTTCTTTGCTTCCAGCAGACTGCACTATATAAATATATATATTTTGAATGGTACATATGTTTAACAATACCTTCTATGAGCATGTCCATGCAGACATGCCATCAGGTCTCTGTGGCTGATCATGGTGGTCTGTAACACTGCAGCATTGTCAGAGGAGTGGTGATATTCAGGCTGCCTATAAGTTATTGTAAGATACTAGTTTACCTTTTGAAAAAAATGCCTTCTGGTGACCATTCAGGCTGGAATATTCCACCCTGAGCACCTCCTTTAAGAAGAATATATGGAGAATTTCAGGTAAACCAGGAGGCTAAATACCCTTACGCATATACACTCACACACAAGCAAAGGAAGAGTTGTTGGTTTGCCCATAGTGAAGAGCATCCGTGACTGCTTCTTTGGGAAATTGACAGCTCCAGCTATGGAAAAAGCCAATGAAGTGTAGTAGCCCTTCGGTTTCTTGATCCTTATGAAAATTTGACCAAATTTGGTCAAGTTTCAAACTCCTGGTACCTGCAGTTAGCACCTGCTAAGTGCAGTCTTGCCAAAGATCTACCCCAAGCCTATCAAAGCACCTGTCTGCACTGAGCAGGTTGCTGAAGTGCAAGGCTCATTGAGATCTTCCCCTGCAGTTGTGAGTCTCTGGTGCTATAGGTACTGAACTGAAATAAGGGAGTCTGTGGGTGTGGAAACATGAACAAACAAATATAGGGAAGCAAATTACTTTGTGTGAACTGATATGCAGCAATTATTGGTGGCAATCTAACCTTCAATAAAAGGCAAATAAACTGCTTTACATTTACAGCATGGTAAGAGTTGTCATGCAGACAGATACCTGTTTATGGTCATCAAAAGCTGACGGGATGTGCTACCGCATGGTGACATTTTTGCATATCTGTCCCTTTCCGCATGTGTACCACACTCCCTGCGCTGGGTCAGTGTCAGGGCTACAGCACTGCATGTGAAAGCTATGGTTCAAACCTAGAAAAAACAAAAACCAGCCCTGGGAAGGACTGGATTTGGACAGGGAGCAATGGACAGTCAGGTGATGACACTGGGATTGAAGACTGCTATGGAAGAGAGAAACTAGAAGTAAAGATCTGGCTGGGTAAGAATAAGGATGGAAGCCAAGAGCAGAATATATAGGGACCAGTGGGACAAAAAGTCTGTGTGGAGGAACAGCACAGATGCGATCTGATGTGCAGGAGTGAGGAAGGCAAGGAGTGGCTGGGCAAGGAACTATGGACCAAGGAAGAGCAGGGTGTGGACAAGTATCTTATGGAAGACAGATATCTCACAGGGATCAAGGTGCAAACAGAGAGCTGGGATGGGCTGGAGAGAGAGTCTGAAATAAAGGGCTACACTGTGAATGAACCAGGTGTCTGGGGAGGGAGTCTGAGAGAAGAAATATGCAGGAAGGCAGAGTATTGGCAGGGAGGGGAGAGACAGCATGGACAGACCCAGGGATAAAGGCACCGGATGGGTCAGCCAAGGCCAGTGGCACTGGTGGTGAACAATGGGACTCGGTGGGCAAGATGTTTAGGACAGGGAAGAATAGGACAGATATTAAAACCAACTACATGAGGAGAATGGGACTTGCCTAAGGAGCCAGGATAGGACAGACCCAGCATGAAGGTACAGACAAACTGGAGGGAACGGGGAAGGACAGCCTGTCTCCGCTGTGACCTTTTCCCTTCAGAGCCCAGAGTGGATTTTAAATGTCCTGAGTATTACCAGTTCTCTCCTAACAGAAAATATTTGCAAAGACATCCATACGGCCACAGGTGATGAATGCGAACACATGCCTGCTCTTCACGAAGTGCAGGTAAAAGTGCCAACCTTGGTGAGTCATGCATGTGCCAATATATGGCTGCCAGAGGGAATTTTTTTCTTTCTAATTTGCTTTGTGGTAAGCCTAGGAACCATCATGCCTGTATATCATGTGAAAAGGACATTATTAAGGTCAAAAAGTTAAGCAACCAAACTTTAGGAAACACAACCTTCATTTTCCTTCCTTGTACATAAGCATTATGAATCAGTCTTTAATTACATGACTGTAAGTTATTTTTTCCACAGGTTCCCTTCAGAAGGGTCCACCAGGTAGACCTGCTCTGAGGCTAAATCTGGACTTAAGGAGGAGTTGTTTGCAGGACCCCTGCTTCATTTCTTCCAAAAGTTGGAAAATGCATAGATTATGAGTCAGGGAGTAGCAGAAAAAGAAAGGGCACTTTGATGATTAAGGCAGCTGAAAAGCATCTTAGTGAATTGGATTCTGTCCCTAACTGTGCCAAAAAGTCCAAATGAAATTCTGAGAAAATCCTTTAAATCACACTTCTCTGTAGGAATTAATGTTGTGTCCGTCAATTTTTGGCTGCCTTAGTTTGAAACACTGCAAACTGACTTGAAAATTTTTCAATCCTGCTGCAATTAACTCCTGAGAATGACATCTTGGACTGGTGTTTACATATAAAAAAAGGAGAAAGACTTAAAAATTGGCATGGAAAAGAGCAGCTGAAATTATTTAAGAGCTGAAGAACATATCTATCAGTGAGTTGCCTACCAAACTTTTTTACATGTGCCTTGAATACAGGTTACAAATATGTTCCTGAGGAGTAAATACCAGCTGTAAAAAGAATCTTTAATCCAGTGGAGAAAAGTAAAGTAAGAACCTATGTCTGTGAGCTGAAGCTAGGCAGATTCAGATGAGGAATGGCATAAAGCTTTAACAGTGAGAGTAATTAATCACCCCTCAAAATCAACCCAAGCAAATCATCAGCTCTTTATCTCTTGAAGTCTTCAAATCAAGACTAGCTGCCTTCCTAGACTACTTGTTTTATGCTTTGGATAATCCTGAATTATTGGATTAATTACAGGGATAACTGAGTGAAATGTATATATAGGTCTGTAAAACACAGAAAGTCAGACTCTGTGACCTAACAGCCCTTATCTTTACTAATCCAAGTGCCAGGCAGTCATGGTTGCAGATGAAGTCAGTGGAAACTTCTCTATGATTATAAAAATGCTAAATAGTGCTACACAGATAGAAAAGAAAAAGGTCTAAGGTATCTCACTTATGACACTCAAATATAGTACATACTTTTGAACTTAATCTCTTACTAGCTTGATTTTACATCTATAAAATGGGGCTGATTACATCCCCTTAGCTGGAAGAGATGTTTTGAATGTACACCGATTATAATTTGTGAAACTTCAGCGATGAGAACCACTGAGATGCCCATGGGTAAAAGAATAATTCTCACCTCAGGACAGCATTTGAATAGTGTGAGAATAGTGGACAAAAAATTATGAAGAGGTAACAGCTCATTCAGTCAGAACCAGGTATTAAATGATGCAGAACACTTGTGGGAAAAAAAACCCAAAACCAAAACCAACAGTAAGTGATCCAGTAATCAAGGTCTGGCGCATATATGCATAAGCATAAGGGAAGCAAATAAAGTTGCACAATCAACCCTGATTCTGGCATTTCCAAAGAAACCCAGAGTTTTCAGCTTGATCCTGTTCCTCAGTTTATTAGCTGATACATCCTCCACAGGACACACAAAATAAAATGTAATATAGTAAAATATATAACTGCTGCATGACATAAATTCAGGTGTATCTCCTTTGAGCCTACACTAGGGAGAAACCTGTCTCAGTTACACAAACCAGCAACTTATTTCCGAGCATTTGCAAATCTAATGTGAGTCACAAAGAAAGGCTGGAAAATGGTGGACAGTGAAGCCGATGGGATCTCTATGACCAGATTTGGAGAGGAAAGATCGTCCCAGTGAGGGATGGGAGGGAGGCATGACTAGAAGAAGGATGGATCATGCTGAAGGAGAGATGTAAGTTACCATGTGGGTAAGGATTCAACACCTGGAAGGCAGTATGTAAATACAAAATGATCCCAGACTACATGGAGCCTCTGGTTTTGTCAAAGCCCTGAGCTCATTAATGGCCCTAATGACCCTGATGCCTTACCT
Source organism: Haliaeetus leucocephalus (assembly GCF_000737465.1). Lineage (NCBI taxonomy): Eukaryota > Metazoa > Chordata > Aves > Accipitriformes > Accipitridae > Haliaeetus > Haliaeetus leucocephalus. Next base: position 1,083,056 of record NW_010972537.1, read on the forward strand.
GGGGCCCACACCCATGGGCCCAGAACTCTATTTAAGCTCAGCCCTGGGCACTTACTCCTTGCTTGAGCTATACTGGAGGAGTGCTGGTCTGCTGTAGAGCCACAGCCAGGCCCCTGCCTGGCTATGAAGCCCATTGAGCTGGACCTCAACCTATGGATTAGCTTCCTGGCTTGATTTTTGTTACTGTGGACCTGCCTGGTGATCACTGGACCTTATCCTATTCCTGACCTACTGATTGACTTCCCGGCTTGACCTCAGACCTCTCATCACCATTATACTGCATTTTGATGTGAATTTTTGGTTGGACCTGGCCACCACTTCTGGGTCTGTCCTGCTCACCTCTCTCTGGCACTGTGGGACTGAGACCTGGCTGGCAAGGTTCCCACTTGGCTCATGGCTCACCTCCTTTGAAGGAGCCCTGCTCTTGCTGCTCCCTGACAGATTTATCCTGGTGTTTGGATGTCAGATGTTCTGGAGAGAGCGGCTGCCTTGCCAGCTGGAGCCAGAAAGCAACACAGCAAGTCTGAGAGGGAGGGAGAACTCTCCAGCCAAAAATAACTAATTTAATTTTTTAGCCATAACAAAAGTTTGGTAGCTGCGTGTATGTGTGACTAAGTGTGTGCACCCAGAGCTCTAGTCGGGCTGTAAGATGACATCAGCTCAAGCAGCATGCCAGCAGCCTCTCAGTCATCCCTTTCCTCTTGCTTGCCAAGAGCTGTTGACGCTTCCCCAAACATGTGGTAAAAGAAGCCTCGTGCATGTTTACATTCAAGGCAGGATGAGGGCCTGCCCCTGACCAAACTGCCACAGTATACTTCAGAGTCTGAGTCAAAACAATGCTGCTTTGACAGAGCTAATTTCTGATGGCTGGTCATTAGGTGGGTGAGGCTGTTCCCCGTCTCGGCCCTCTACTGTATCTATCTATCTTCTATGACACTTGGATATCTGAGGAATCAGGCTTAAAATCAAGTGGGAAACAAAATTGGCCAGCCTAGGAATGACAGGAGTAAGGTCTTGTGCTTGAAGCCAGCCTTGGTGAGTGGTTTCTGAAAGCTGGTACAAGCACAGGAGCTGTGTATAAGCTTTGTGAAAAGCACTGCGTGTCCTCTGGCCGTTTCCCAGCAAGTAAGTGTCATGTAATGTAACCTCTGTCATTATCTTCCATGATGGAGATTAACAGGAAGGAGTTTATTTTATAGACATTGTAATTAATAACAACAACGGCCAGCTTTAAACTACTGAAGCAGGCTTTCATTTGTAAACCAATTACCTAAAGTTTGAAGGGGATGGTGACCCATCTGCTGAGGAGAGGGGGGTCTGGCGGGGGCAGTGTCCCCTCTCACCATCTTGGGAAGTGACTGAAAGGGGCTAATTGGTAGGCTTAAGTCTGTTCAGCTGGCACATTAGGTTTTATCATGAGAGTAGTTAAGTTTAAAAAAAAAAGAGGTTTTAATATAAAGGGGAGGGATATTATAGCTTTTAATTATGTGTGATAAGCTGGGCAAACCAGTGGTGCCTAAATGTGCACAGGAGGAGTTGGAACACCCTCATCTTAGGCAATAGCTGGTACTCTTGGGCAGTAAAAATCCAGTCTAAAAGATGGATTAGACTATGTTGTCTAAAAACCCTTTCTTTGGACAGAATGGAGTATGTATGTGTCTCTAAGCTGTGCATGTTCTTGTTAAAACACAGGTGTTACTGAAGAATAGAGGTGGCTGTCAAAGTCAATGCAGGTGGCCAGCTGCAGTAACCTGTAGGGATGCTTAATGGGCGAAGAGTGGCTGGTGGAAGTGGCTTGGACGTGCTGTGTGGTCTGCTGAAGGCAGGGTCAGGCCTTGCTCCCCAGCTGTGAAAGTCTCAGGCACAGGCCAGCAGAAACTGGAAGCAGGTGTCTCTAAAGCAGCACTAGCAGCTGCTTCACCAAAACCTGAGAGGGCTTGAAACGGTGGTTGTGTTATAGGAAAGGGCAAATTGATTACTCTAGCCCTTACACTATATTGTTCTTACAGTACTTTGTTTATTTTTACTGTCTTCCCTTTCTTCAATAATGTGCTGTTTTGGTAAGTCATTAGATTTCGCCATATGGCAGCAGGGAGGCTGAGCTCTCCGATGAGCCCATCAGTTCTTGCTTTCCCATGTTTTGAGGTGGGAGATTCAGCTGGTGTTTGTTAGAGCCTTAGAAATTGAGCTGTACCATTTTGCTGCCAGCCCAGAATCATGCAGGAGGGTTATACAACCTTAGCTTCTTTGCTCCAAGAATCTGCTTCATTTCTGAATGTAAGTAAACAAGGGGGAAAATGGTACTTTGAAGGAATATTTACCTTCTTAATGGCTTCCAGAGACTTCAGGCGGGAAAGTCCTCATCAGGTCATAAGATGTAGAAGAATGGCCAACTGATAGGACCTCATAGATTTTAGTAAATTTTGGAAATTTGCAGAGGCCCCGTTTTCCCTAGGCTTTTTTCAGAGTTCAGCATGCTTGGCCAAAGGCTCCATAAGCTTTCCTTACCCCCCTACAGCAAGTCTCAGGAAACTCATTCAGTCCATCACCTCCTACCACTAATTTTGAAAAAAACTTCCCTAGGGGCTTGCTCCTTTGTCCTTTGGGATTTGTAGCTTGTAGCTACACAGGCAGAGCTACATGAAAAGCAGACTCCTGAATTTGGTAGCAGTACTTCATTCAGAGTTGAATATAATGAAGAGCCGCAATTCGCTGGGCACAATGACCAGTGTTAGAACAAGTGCACAGCACAGTATTGTTCTCAGTGTTGCAGGCAGAGCTAATGCATATGCAGCTATTTTCCACTTAGTCATTATTATCTTCTGTAGAGGGCAAAGCTCCACTGGGTTCTCTGGTCCTGCTGTCCTTTTGTACTGTTCAAGACCTTTCCAGCTTGTGCTGTTTCCCAGAACAGACACTGTGCTGCTAACTCCAACCTACCTGGCTTGCACAAAGATTGTTTTCAATGAGGGAAAAATCAGGTTCACCTGACTGCATTGCTGGACTTAGTGGATGCTGTCTTTTCTTGCTTAATGTGAAAACTCATATGCCCTGTATCATGGATTTTAGCCCAATCATTGCATTTCTGATAGGAAATCAGAAGCCTTTGTTTGTTATTTTTTTTCTCTTGGCATCTTTGTACCCACTTCTGTAGATATTCACCTTTCTTTGATTTCAGGCACACACGAGTCTGGAATTATTTATGAATGAAATCTTTGTGTATTCATGTTTTACTTTTTTGGGACAGCTTTTAACATGTCTGTAAGGATGTAGAACTCTGCTGGTAGAAGAAAAATAATTTTTTAGTTCTAATACCCTGGGATCCATGTGTTTCCAGTCTAGGGCCCAAAGAGCCAAGTGAATAAAATGTTACTTGCTTATACTTGATTTTGTTTCTTTCAATCTAGACCTACTGGTGCCAAGAGAGTTCTTCTGAAATTAGGCAGTAAGATAGAGATAATTATGTCCACATTTGTTTTTATCTCTTCTTGACATTTCAGTCAACCTCTGAAAATTTCAGGCTAGAAAGCAACCTAATCAGTAGTAGGCTCAATTTTAAAACTATTTTTTCTATGTTGAAAGTTGGAGGTATCAGCCCTGGGACACATCACCGATAAGCATTTGAATGTTGCAATTTGTAAAGAGTATTTTAAAATGTCAAACAAAATTCCTGTTTCACATTTGGTGGTCAGGAAAAAAAAAACCAACTTTTTTTTTTTTTTTTTGCTACAGTGCAGGTGATATAAATACCAATGGAAACCTGTACCATCACTTAAAATGGGATTGCATGAAATAATAGTAAAGATGTCTGTGCTCGTACTGGTTTCAGTGGTAATAGTAGCAGCAGGCATTTAAGAGAATTCATTATAAACAATTACTTTTGAATGTAGTCTCTGTGTTTGCTAACCATTCACTTGTTTGGGCTGGTTTCTTCAAATATATGTTTGTTAGCTGGCTGAAGTGAACACATTCTGTCTCTGGGCTGTTTTAGACATATTTGCAGCTCAAAGCACAATTTGTTACATCATACACGTTATTCTGTACTTTCCTGGATGTCAGAAACTACAGAAATACTTCAGAACTAAAACAGGTCAGACAGCCAAAAAGTCAAAGAAAGGAAAAAATTTATAGGCAAGGAACTGAGAATGGGAGATTAAGCAGCCTGCCAATGCTTACAAAGGAAAATCTATGCTAGACTAGGAATTGGACCCAGACATCCTGAATGTCAGTCCAGCCTTAACCACAAGACTGTCCCTCTTCTGATTCACAAATATTATTACAAATTAACTAGTGGTTCTCTGAGTCCTTGTGTTTCCTTAGTCATAAACAGTGGAGTAAAACTATCGCATTCTTTGTAAAAATGCAACACTTTAGGTTTGGGTTTTTCCTTGGTACCACTCAGCCTTTTCAGCTAAAGGGTCATTCACTGATGTGTGGGCTGTGATCTGGCTGTTACCAGATTTAGAGATAGTTGGCTGTTTGTCATCGTTCTGTGTACGTGGCCAGGATTCTCACTCTGTGACAAAGAGACTAGACTGGTAAAAAAAGGACATAGCATTAGCATTTTAGCTGTCAGAGCAAAGGAATGATTCTTGTATTCCTGTCACCTGAATAAGTGCATTTTGTCTCACAGGTATGGTATATACATCTGGGACATAGGCATAGGCTTTCAGAGATGTTTTAGGTGACAAAACATTATTTGAAGCCAATTGGCCTTTTGCTTCAGGATTTTTGGGGCAACATCTCTTCATTGTGGCTGGATACCTCTGAAAATGTCTCTATAGCTTCTCAGGACCAAGGAGAAAATCCAAAAGCTGTCTCTAACCATCAAGAATGGGTCTGAGCTTGGTCTCAAGACCTGGCTCAAGTGTAAGCTTTTAAAATCCTGGTGAGGCACTCTCTGACTAAGGACCAATTAGAGAAAAGAGGTTGATTGTGCAGCTGATCCCAATATTACTCCCAATAAGCACACATCTCAAACTCAAGTTCTACCTAAGTACAATCAATGGCCAACCTATAGCCAGCAAAATAAATGAGAATCATATTGCTGGGCATGAGGAAATCTAACTATAATGCTGCTCACTTTATTTTAGAGGAAAAATGGCTGTCAGGCATGCAATGATGCAAGTCTGTGCTAGGACATGAATCTATCTGGGCAGTGAACTTTGGGAAATCCCCTTGTCAAATCCGCTGACTAGTGACTGTAAAGAATCACAGAACAATAGATACCGTGATTGAAACAGCTGTAGAAGTCATCTAGTCCACCCACTTATTCACTGAAGTACTATTGCCAGCACATCATTAGGTCAGCCCTAACTTAGAATAGCTGAGTCCTGAAAACTGCCTAAATTGGATATTTTATGACCTCTGTGGGCTATCTGTTCCAATGCTGCACTACCCTTATAGGAAATGTTTTCTTAATGTCCAGCTCAATGTCCCAGGCCCCAGTTTGTGGCTCTTGTTTTATGTTGGTACAATCCTTAGGTGTTTGAGGTCCCTCTCAGTTGAAGATGTCATTCATTGTGTCAGTCAGCTGTCATAATTTTGCACCTTCCACGGATATGCTGAGGGTACACTTCTGTGTTATTCAGGTTGTTGTTGAAGATTGAAGTATATGGACCACAGAATCAACCTCTGGACTACACCATTTGTTACTGGCTGTGAGCAGATGCTAAGCCTTTGATCATTGTTATCCTTTCAGTCTTGGGGTCCAGCTGATTTTCAACCCACCTAGAAGTCCTTTCTTCCAACCTTGGCACTGAAGAGCCCAGAAGGTAGCAGAGATTTACCATTACTAGACATTTCTAAAGCAGTACTGGGGGAATTGTTTCCTAAATTCATTCATATCGATTCACCAGAAAGACTGTATGCAACAGTATGGGGTTGATAAAAGAAAGACCATGTTCAGACAGGAATTAAGCATTCATGGAAGACAGGGTGGCTCTGTTGTACTGGAAGCTCCAAAACTGTTACTTTTCCCTTCCCATTCTGATTTTGCTTCTTTCCTTACCTACAGAAACTGAGATTTTAGGTTGATTGTGCAGCTTAAGGAGAACGGATGAGGCCTGGGGTAGAGAAACAGTGAAGCTGATACTGGTAACTAGCGTCTACAGACCCAAACAAACTGTAGTGGGAAAAAAGCCACTTTCACCTTATGTTGTCCAAACCTGTTAACTCAAAGCATCCTCTTCTAGGAAAAAATTACTTGGCATTCTGTCATAATATTTAATTACAACAGCGTTCTCCCCCCACCCCAGATAGATCGGAAGAGTTTCAAAAGGTGAACAAATTAAATTGATCCATCTTTAATTTTGCTTTGGCTGCACGTCCTTCTTCCTGGTGTAAAAAGATGGGGCCAAACCAAAAACATTCCATGTCCAAATATGCATGGCTCTGGATTCAGATATTTCATATCCAAACTCTATGCCTGTAGTCCATGCCTGTTAGCAGGAGGTCAGAGATGAAAACCACCTCACGCATCCAGGTCAGAACTTTTATAAGGGGGCCTTTTATTCATTCATCTCTTCCTCATCGCTTCTCTTTAGCATTCAATTTCTTTTTGGTTCCTGTTAGGTTAGGGGGAATTACACATCCATATGGTAAGGAAAGAATGGATTCCTTCTTCCTCTGTGGACAGTAAGGAAAACTAGAGGAAGAATCAATTGTAATATAAGATGACCAAAGAAATTCTTAGCAATTATTACATCACAACTGTGTAATTATGAGGATACAGTTTCCTCTCTACACCTGAGAAACTGCAGGGTTGAGCTACATCCCATACGTGTGCGGTATGACTGAACAGTGGCAGAAGTGAGTTCTAATGGAGAAGTTTCTCTGGTTGCTAAGCTGGCTGGGTGACCTACTTGTACTGTCACTGGATACTGAGCATCCTTGTTTGAGCACAAAGTTGGTATTATTGCTGATGCTCAGACTTACTAGTTATTTCTCTCTGCCATCTGTGATAGTATTTAATCTCAAGTAATCTGAGGTAGAAATGAAACATGATACAAAGCAACTTGAAGGACTTTTCACTGCAGACAGGCTTATTTAGTTTCCCCTGTATGGCATGGTTTACTGAATACCACATCAGAAGCCTACTAGTAAAGCAATAGCTCTTCTCAGGGAGAGAAGAGAAGCCTCTCTCAAAACACACCAGTGCTGTGGTGTGTTAGTACTGCAGGTGTTTCTGATCACAGGAACACATTTCCTAGAGCCAGGCATAAGAGAGAAGAACTATGCAAGGCTGCCTTTTATACAAATAATGCACTTATACTACTGTCTGTTAATCAATCCTGGTCTATACATATTTTTTTTAATTATATCAAAGCCCTGATCTGAAAAAAACGTGTGCTCTTCTGGTCCTAAATCTAGTCCTGCTGTACCCGTGGATTTAATTTTTAACGTTAAATGCTTGACTGTGCAGACCCCTGAGGAAACGCTTGGGCGGTGCCACCCTGTTGGAGGCCATCTTGTGTGGCCTACGCAGATCTTCACAAGACACTAGTATGCAGCTCACAGCACTCATGCCCACTAGCCTCTCCTGGTGTATTAACCTCCTGTGCTACATACACCCAGCAGCTCTCTGGAAGGATTGTCCTGGGTCTGAGGGCCTTTTTGCTCCATATTCCATCACTTGTCTTCACAACTTTCCTCCTCTGCACAGGGCATGTGACTGTTTTCCCTGGATGAGCTAGCAAGCGTCGCCACTGTCAGGCTGGTGAGACCCAAGGCTGGTTCCTCAGTTAGCCCCTATCTCTGTTTATCCAGCTGCCTTGTACTGGATATGTACCTCCATATACCTTTATGATGATATACCCTATATGATGATATACCCTTGCTGTAGTGAAGGAAGCTGCCCTGCCCTTGCTGCCCTCCCATCTCCTCAGACCTTGCTTTTGGTCCTCTCTGATGGCCAATTTAGAGGCACAAAATAACCCCCTCAGCAAAGAGGTGACGGAGCTGGACCCCAGAGGCAGTTTCCAGCAGCCTGGTATCACCTCTCTCTTCTAATATAAGTCCTTCCAGGGAGATGAGTGTGAACACAACTTTGTCACTGGGTTCCCACCACCCACCTCCCATGGTGGGGACTCCCTCTGGCCTTGGGGTAGAGGGAGGGAAATTTCCCTTCAGCTCAACAGACTGCTGCAATGAAGTGACTTCGAGTCCTCCATCTTTTGGTTACTTATTCTCTTGGCATTTTAGTGAGAGCCAAAGAATCTGTTTTCCATTTGCTGTACTTTTGCCGGAGACTGTAATTGCTCTTTGAACCTACAGGAGCAGGAAACCCATTAAAGGCCCAAGAGGACAGGGATTCAGTGCCAGCCAGCACATTCCTCAGCTCCTTTCATCCTGCAAGAGGAGAGTGCTTCTGGCTTCTCCAGAAGGGGTATTACTACATTTTTTTCAAATTTAAGGCTGATTTCAAGAGTAATTCTACCACTCACCTTATAGTTATCATTATTCCTGCTATTTGCATTATTATCTTTATGGTTGTTATTATTATCACTAATACAGAAATAAGTATGGAGAGGTCATTACAGAAACCCCAAGTATCAAGCTTGCCTTTCAGTATCTTGCAGACTGTAATGACAGATACATTAACAAGAAAATCTGGGCTAAGAGTATGGCATATCAAACTGTGGAAAACTGTTGGTCAGAGCTTTTAAGGAGCTTCAGGAAAGAGAGTGAGAAGGCTGCAAATTGTATGGGAAATAAGAGCTGCCTGTTTCAGGTAGAAAAAGTATGAAAAATCTCCTATGTATAATAATTTTAATGATGCAGCTGCCACCCAATAGGATTTTTTTTGACAAGAACTGGCATGGCTCAGAATAAGTGGGATTGGTATGTTGCTGGATTAGCCTGGATGTGCACCCTCTCTGCTAACTGCAGATTATCTTCCAGAAAGTGGGTTGCTGTCACTTTGCCTCAATAGTGTGCGCCACAGTGACTTTCTACTGCATGAGACCCTTAGGATAGCTAGTTGGCTGCAGCTGGGTCTGTCCCATGGATTGTGGAGTGGGAGAGCGGGAAGCAGCACAGCACAAAGAGAGAAGTATAAGCCTCAGAAGGTACTTCTGAGAAAACAAAAGTAGACTGGGGTAGTACTGGGAGCAGGAAGGCCCAGATATTCTAAGCCTAAATTGAGAACAAGGAGCTTGGATCTGATGCAATGAAAGAAGGAAGCTAGAAAAGATGATTTTAAGGATGACCCAGCTGGAGTTTAAGTCTGTTATTTTACTGAACTTCACAATAGCTAGTCTTTCTGTGCCAGATTTTGGCCCCTCTGATAGTTGGGGCCCTCTGTGCCGCTCTAGTTATACAAATCTTCACTAAAGCTGATATAATGAGCTGGTGAAGAGTTATCTCAGTGCACAGGAATGTAAGCAGATATAAAGTGGATGACACTGCTGTCCCATCCTCTGCTGAAATGGTCTCAGGTAAGGAAACAGGAGACACGAGGATATTCCATGTATCACGCAGCTGTCAGAAAGGCCTTGAGACTTCTCTAGCTTATGTCTGGGACTGGATCCTACCGCAGGGAGCTAGACAGACCTGTGTAGAGGTCAGTAACGGCATCTCCCAGACCATGCTAGTGATGACAATACTTGAAGAGGAACTGTCACCTCTTTTACATATTTCTGCTTACAAGAGAGAAAAAAAAAGGATTTTGCTAGGCAGAGATACGGAGCAGAGCCTGTCATGCATGCCCTGAGTGTCCAATGGAGTCATTGATTCCCATATTTGTAATGGTCATGGGTTAGGAAGGAGCCTGTGCTGAACATCACAGCAACCGTCTCACTCCCAATAGACAATAGCACTTTGCATGAGGAAGCTTTTCTGTGAGTAACCAACACCTAGTTCAACTGCAGTTTACAACAATCAGCTTCTGAGAATGGGGAGCCTTTGCTGGCAATCATTCCAAATTCCTTTATCTCCAAATAATTTAGCATAAAGAGCAAGGAGAAAGCGTTTGTTCCAATCTTTGGCATTGCCCAGGTAGCTCTCTCCTCCCTTACTCATTCTTGTACTCCACGTTACTTTGAATGATGACACATTTTGCACACAAAAAGCCTGCATAAAAACTTTGTAATGGTTATGGAGTCAAGTGCTTAGAAAGTTAGTAAATCCAGGATTAAAGTTACCTGGGCAACATTTGTGCAGATGGGTTATGATGCTGTCTTCATTTCAAAGCGCACAGACTATTGTTTCTCCGGACACTCCCTTGCCCCATGGGCAGGAGGGAACCACACTGAGGGCTACTCACGGCTGTTCTCTGCAGTACTCCCTGCCTCATGTGTTGTGGAAAGTAGACGGCAGTGGTCACTGAAAGAGGCATGGGACTGCAGAAGGAGCAAGAGTCATCATGGGACTGAAGCAATGGTGTGCTGCCCTGCAGAGCTGGCCGGTGTCCCTGACAGTGCCACACAGCTCCAGCGTGATGCTGGGCAAGTTACTTCGTGCCACATTTCCCGTGGGTGATCGTGACATGGCTATCTCTGACTTTCTGGATGCCTGACATACCCTCCAGTCCCAGACTGTTGTCTGAGGCCCCAAAGGGTTATTTTTAATATGAATTGATTCCCTGATCCTATTTGCAGAACAGGCCCACAAACAGCTCTGTGTGTGTGTGTGTGTGTGTTGTGGGGGCTTGATTCGCTGTAGAGTAAGGGTGGGAAGGCATAGGCTCTGGTGACAAGGGTGCAAGCTATTGAAGCTGGCATTGCAGCCAGAGTCCCTGAATGGTTGAACCACAGCCAACTTGCAAAAGGGACTGAACGCTTGCAACTGCATCTGGGCTTTGTGCTTTGCATGTAAAGTACTGCAGCGTGCTAGAAACTGTGAAAATCCAAGTCCTTGCCATTCTCTATCATCAGGTACACAAAATCTTTTGACTCTGCACTTTCAGCAGGCAGCCTCTCATCTATAAAATACATAATATCCACTGTAGTGCTGTCAGAACAAATTTGTTGATGTTTCTGAAGCAGTTAGATATGATATCTTGCTGAATGCCATGAACTAAAAAGGGGTTAGTCATTCTGCTCTCAGAACATGGTTTAAATCCTGTGCACTAGGGAAGATCCAGGTACATCCACTGAGCAGAAGGATAAAGCTAAGTATGAAATATTAATTTTTTTAATTGCAGAAATTCCATGGCAGGAATCCTGTCAAAGAAATTATCTACATTGCAGGGCTCAGAGAAGGGAAATTAAAACTTCAGTGGCAACCCTTATAATGGCACTTCCTGGCTTTGCAACTATAATAGTATTTGAGTGGGTTTTTTTGTGCTCAAACTATACATTTACAGTCATTTTCTTCTGTAGCCTATCAGCCCCTGCTGACCTAAAAGTTTCTCAACACATAACATTTTATTGTTTTAACTATTAGTCAGCCACAATCTCAATTAAACTAGAGCAAATTTGTATATAGAAAGCTTGTTTTTGGAGTAAGTGGTTTATTTGATTTGGCTTCCTTTGATTTGTTTGTACAGGAAAAAAATCATGAAATATGCGAACATCTCTCATCAGTTTTATATTCTACAGACCCTTCTGGATGGGCTTACCAGCACATCCCTGAAGAGACAGCAGGTATGTGTGGGAGCTGGAGTATGTCTGAGATGGTGGCTGATGACCTATTGTCAGAATTTTTTCAGAAGCTAAGTTCAGCAACACTTCTGATGTGGCAGCCTTTTAGCACAGGAAATTTAAAAGTATTTTTTTACTGGAAAATACAAAGAATGTAATGAAAATAATATTTAAAAACTTTTTTGTTTTCTCTACCTTCTCTTGGGTTTCTGCTCCTTGTTTACAACTTGGAAGACAAGAAACCAGATTCACCCCGTGAAAGGTTTAACACAGGTTAAAGCAGCAGCTTAGGATTTTTCTTCAGTAATAACCAGCAAACAAAGCTAAATCCCTTTGCAAAATAACAAATTTAATCAGACAGGCAGCTTTGCACCAGCTTCCGCCGATCTACTGCCCAGTGCAGAGGCACAGGAACCTGGGGGGCCACAGCTGGTCTCCAGGGAGACTGGCAGCACTCCAGCCCAAGCCTGCCCAGCAGATAAAGGTTCCAGCCTGTTGGGAACATGCAGCAAAGTGTGTGACTGTCCCATTGGTACTCAACGTTGGGAAACTATTACAGGAATGTGTAGTTCAACAAGCCTCTACACACAAGCCTCTGTTTTTTTCCCTTGAGATAAGATTTCGTGTTATGAATTCTCAGGGCTTCCCCTGTTTTCTGGGCAGAGGAATCCTGGCTTAACCCAGCAAATGATGAAAGAGGCCCACACTATGGGACACAGGGAGGCCTTGTCACCTGAGGTACCCGCAAGCCACCTGGCAGTACATTAGGGAAGAGTTTTATAAAGCAGGGAACTGTCACCCTTGGCACAGCTATCCATGCAGGAAGCGGACAGTCGCTCATGTAGTCCCATCCATGGTAAGTTCAGGCTACCTGAGCTGGGTGCTAATAGCAGTATAGCTGTAGCAGCTCAGAGCTCAGTGCAGGCTGCAAAACCTGCCAGTTCCCTGGGGGAGTAGGCTTGCTAATAGCTTTGCTGTGAACTCCACGGCTACGGTTATCAGCTCACACACCAGATAGTTTAAAGCTAGTACGAGCTTGTCTGCGTGACCCACTGGCTGGCCTCTGATTACAATGTCACTGTATGCTTAGCCTCTACACCCCCTCCTGCGCTGGCTCCTTTGACCTACCACTAAATACACATAACACATTTTTGAAAGGAAAGAACCACCCCCCCTCCACTCAGAGGCTAATGGAGAAAAGCCTTGTTCAAATACATGTGCGCCAAAGGCTTCAAAGTAATTTTCTTGAAAATGGATGGGAATAATTTATTTCTTTGCCTCAGAGCTTTTTCTTACTCTTTTTTTATGTAAATACTTGCAACAATGGCTAATTGTCAGAAAAATGTAAGCTATTTCTTAGTGGGATTCTTGTCTGCCCATTTCTACATTCCAAACTTTTGTCTTTATAGCTGAGGTCTTGACTAAATTATATAGCTCAATGTTGAGCTAGGTACTACCTCTCCAGAACTAGCCTGTTGGGACTGAGAAGTATTCTTATTAAAACCCTGAAATAAAATATTCTGTTCCAAATGACTTATTCTTGGCTCTGGCAACTAACTGTGTATATATGCCCCAAGTTACATTAATGTGGAAGTAATAGATCACAGAGAGCTTGTAGTGTTGTATACTTACACATTAAGCCTATGGCCATGACATCATTGCCCTTGTTCTAGGCTCCAGTGATGGCTTAGCCAAAAAGAGTAACTGAGAACACAACGCATTGTTCCTCTCAGCTGCTAGGGCCATATTGACTTTGTGAGTCACGCTCAGCATGCAGGGGTGACACATCCAGTCATTAGTGTTACTAATTCCCTGGTTTGAAAAGGGAATATTGCCCACTCTAAGAAAACAGAGAAAGGGTGGAAAAGGATTGGAACTGGTCACAAACTCATTAGCATCTCTTGGCCTTTCTGAGTTCATTTGTCTGTGGCACAGATACAACAGTAGGATCTTAAATGGTTATAAACAGAGCATTGTCTTGAGGCTTATATAGGACAAATATTATCTTTTGGTGAATCCTGATGAAATGCTCAGGCTGACCGCAAGACACAAAGATAACTTGGACACTGTGTTTTCCTTTATGTTTTGCTGGCCTGCCAGCATGGAGGCCCAGAGGGATGGAGAGCGCTAGAAGGGCAGGACTGCTCTGCTGGCCTCAGTTAGAGAGGAAAGGAGCTGAAAAAGCCTAGAGGCATATCTAATACCTATACATTCTGATTTTTCTGTGCTAGCACATGTGGGAGGATTTGTGTAAGAAAACAACAATAATCTCATCATGAAAATGAGGATAATAGAATTCCAGTAAGTGTGAAAAGGTGGGACTAGCTGTGCCCTTAGTAGATGACCACCCTTAGCTTCATGTAATCATTTGCAGTCTTGGGAGGTAAAAATACAGCAAACTAGAGGGACAGGAAAGTTTGTTTAAGCAGTTGTCTTTGAGCAACAAAAAACCAGGACGCACTGAGGATTAAGAGTGGCTAGCAGGAACTGCAGGTGACGGGGGATGCTTAGCTGGAGCCCCTAAGAGGAGCTGCTAACAGAGTTAGAATGGCTACAAGAAGCAGCAAGCCAGAGGGACTGGTCAGGGGTTCCCACCCCAGCTCAGCTCCAGCTCTGAAGAAGCCTTGCTACCCAGCACGTGAGTGGCGGTACCCCAAAACTGTCGGCTGTGAGTGGAGCATTTCTAGAGCAGGGGGAAGCAATGGTCTGCTGTAGCAGTTGCGTCAGCAAGAAATGAGAGAAGACTTTGGCACGTAACGCTGGGGGAGTTGGTGGCTGCCTGTTATTTTTTGTATGTTCCTTTGTCCTTTTCTTCTTTATCTCCAAAACAGTGCTGTTCTGCTAAGCCATTTATGATTTGTGAGCAAGGAAGTAGAGCTCTCTGAACACTCAGTTAATTTAATTTTCTCAGGTTATGAGTGGGAACACAAAATTCTCTTTATTAGTGACCCTCAGAAATTGAACTGCCCTTGCACCTGCCAATCAGTCTGGCAGAAAGGGTACATTTATTGCTTCCTTCATTTTTTATCTTTCCCCTCTCATATACTTGAGGCAGGAGTGAGGAAAACGGCTTATTGCTTGTGTCTGAATTCTCTGCAGGCTTGGTGAGTCTCTAGGGAAAGTCTGCATGAGGAGCTGTTGGGAGCTTGGTATGACAAAACTGGTGTTTCAGTTTATGTATAGAAAAAAGATAGATAAAGGGCCTGAATATTTGACAGCCTAGCAGTTTTTTACACCTCTGCTAAGCAGAGCCTGAATTCTTGACTGCATCTGAGATGCTCACCACATATAGTTGCAGTATGCAAAGGTGTGTAGGAACCAGATATAAAATAAGTCATTTGATTGGTAGCACAAGTTTAATGCAACAGCCTGGACTTCAAGACAGGTCAAACATGCCCAGGCAAGATCCTGGGTAAATATCCAACAAGCGAAGCACATGCCAGCACTAATGCACTACACTTCAGTACCTGTGCTAGCTAGAGCAATGCTAGGTAGGTGTGCCCCCACGCTGTCATGTCTCTGAAGGATGGTGTCAAGGTGTTCTGAGTTTCACCTGGGAGGACTAGGAGAGGAAAGAAGTGGCTTTAGTCATGTCCCCACTGCAAGCGGAGCCAGAGGTACACTGTGATCATGCCATCAGCATTGCCCTGGGCCATTGGGAAGGCTTTTTACAGCCAGCCCACGGCCATCTGTGAAACAGCTTCTGTTCTGATGGCCACTCTGCAGACTATGCTTTCAGAGCAGTATAGACAGTATAAGCAGTATGAAAATATTTGTTACATTCGCAGCCTTTGGAGTCTAAGACTGCTTTTAACTCTTATGATGGTGAGAACAGCCTGGAATGATCTCTAGCATACCAGACTGCTCTCGAGCCTGAGAGACTTTCAGTAGTAGTCAGGACTGGCAGAAGCCAACTGAATCAGGGAAAAGGGAATGCAGCTACAGACTGGCCTGAGGCTGCCCATACAGCCCTGCAGGAGTCAGCTGCAGGAAAAGGATTATTTGGGGACATAGATCCAGATCTTACAATACTCGTTCAGTAACACAAGGCTGAGAAGAGGCTGTTGCCAACCTGAGAACAGCAGTCTCCTTGCAGCTAACTCTCTGTGAAAGACACCTTTGTCTATTCTGCCATTGTCTCCCATGGTATTTGTACATGGACCCTAGTGCCATTGCTCCCATGGAAGCTGACCCCGGTGTGATGCTTGAGAAGCTCCATTCTGTCTACAAAGAACTCCCTTGCCAGGGCAGGAATCCTCCCCGGTGTAAAAGTTGTCAGAGCTGCCCCGTTTGCATAGTAAATGGTGTGTCGGCACCATAGAAAGGACAAGCCAGATACACTCCAAGAGTTTCAGATTCCTTACAGAGACTGGGCCAACAACATGAGTAAGAGAAGGCTGCAGGGCATTTTGAACTGCGGTGGTACTGGTGCTCCAGCCAAGGCTGACCAGGTTCCAGAGTAAGCAGACAGCAGTCCTTTCCCTGATGCTGCCCTGCCCTGCCCTGCCTCGCCCTGGCCAAGGGCTGGATGCAGTGCTGTGTCCAGCCCACTCCTTCACTTCCATTTTATTCCCATGGACTTGAATCTATTCCCGTGCTATTCCATTCACATGGACTTGATCTATTCCCATGCTCCTCTATCCCTGCTAGAGGAAAGTGCTTCCTAATGTGTAGCCCAAATCACCTTTGCCATTATGTGCCCTTTCACCTTGGTGCTCTTCTTGGATCCCCCTAAATGAGATTATAAGGTGTCTAACCTACTGCATCTTCGACTTTCTGAATTCCCTCTTCAGAATGGTGTGTTCTGCTTATTTCCCACAAAGGGGAAGGCTCCATGCATAAGACGCTGCAGAAAGCCTTTGCCCCCACCCAAAGTCTTATTTTTCAAAGTGACGCACACCCTGCTCTGCTATTACTTAATAAAAAGTGAAGTCACTGCTTTCCTCCCCTTCAAACTGCTCCACCCTCAATCAGGAGGTCTGCTTCTCCACCCTTTGGCAAAACAGCTGTTTGGGGGTGGAGGTGAGTTTAGGGGTGGTGTTGACCAGCCTCTCATCTGGGGAAAAAAAAAAAAGAAAAAAAAGAAGTCTAGTCCTGTCAAAGGGCTGCTTTAGAGCTGGGAACAGCCCTGACAGCCCTCCCCCCTTCAGTGCTTGTGTGTATCTCATGTGAGCACAAGTGAGTAAGATCATTCATGTCAGTCTGTGGGTCTAGTTTGGGATGCAAGGAAGAGTGTGAGCACAGCACACCACTTGGCTGTTCTTTATCTGCCTTTTTCCTCACGTTGGAGAGAAGATTTCACTAAAACACCCACCCTCCTACTTTGGCAGGTAGGAAGAGGCAGAGAAGTTAGTGTGTATAAGTGGTGTGATGTGGGGCAAGGCTCTCCACTCTGCTCAGACTTTGCTCCCAAGCGGTGGGAAGGAAGAGAGCCCCTAGGAGCTGGCTGCAGCTGCATCCTTCTGCCTTACTCTATCAGTGTGAGTGCAAGTAGCCCAGAAGCTGCCCTAAATATACGCCAGCACCCAATAGTTCCTTAGGGACCATCTGCCAACTAAATGTGCCTGGAACACAATGTAGTGCAGCCACTCTTCCTTCCCACCCTTGACATGCCCTTCCCAGCATGCTGGTGGCTATTCTGGCTGGCTGCTCGCTGGAGACTTTACTACTTCAGAGACACCACAGGCAGGGGAGGGAGGCCTGGATTGCATTCGCCATCCTTGGAGGGAAGAGTGTTAACAATTGGGGCCACAACATCATGGGGAAGGCTTTTGGGGAGTGCATTTGCTCCAAGAGGTGTTACATCCCTCCAGAACCTCTGCATTTAGAAGGGGAAGTCTGCAAATGTTGAGAAAAGAAATTGTATCATGTAAGGAAACACAAAAAATGTGCGGGAAACTTGGCACAGTAGGGGAGCCAAACTTTTCAACTGGTGCATGCAGAGGGTGACAACTGGTAGGCACCACTCCCATAAAAAGGACAAACAGATGGTGAGGGACAGAGTGCAAAAACATGAGGTCTGGCAAGCAAGGAGGCAGCTGGTAGGTCCTGTAGTCAGGATGGTCAGATGTCCTGGGTCTGAAGGACTGTACCTTCACCTGCCTTAGAGCAAATGTAGTTTTCTTCCAGCTTTGTTGGGACCAGCTGAGGAGTTCTTGGTGTATATAGCTACCTTTCTGCTATCTCCTGCTTCAGCCACTCAATACCATTTCATGGCTTCTGTCCCACTGTGCTATGGCAATTTATATGCCAGTCTCTGTTTTCTCCGCTTCTCAGCAATTTCCTGGCTGAAGCAGCTGTTAGCTTTGCTGTACTAACTCAGATGCTTTATGATTATTCACTCCAAAATAATCAACTCAAAAAGAAAGCGGTAAACAGAGAAACTAGGAGTCCCACTAATTTTTTTATTTGTTTATATGGACATAGCACCCCATTCAAATACTAGCATCCCCATTGTGCCAGGTGCTACACAAAAATGGAACAAAAAGACAGTCTGTCTCCCAGAGATACAACTATTTTCATATTAGATGAGACAGATGGAGCTCAAAGAAGTAATGAGCTAATAATAGTTAATGCCAATGGTCTAGGACTTCAGCTTTGCCATTGTTACAGAGCTCACATTCCTGGGTCAGAGAAACCATATTTTTGGGAAGGTTCAGTGGAAATGGTTTTGGGACTGTACCAAGGTCCTCCCAGGATTCCAGTTTTCTTAGTCTCAGCCTCAAAGGAATTTACAGCTGGCTCGCGCAAAGCTGGAAGTCCCCACAGGAAGGATTTTGTTGATACTCAGTCTTTGGAGGACAGTGAGCTTCTCTGTGAAGGGCAACACGTGTATCTGGCCATGTCCGCAGCACCACACCCGCTACTCCTCCAAAGCCGATAGAGTTTCAAGGACTCACATGACTGTGTCCATCTGCCCAGGGATTATTAGGAAAACCTGTAGATGGTATGTGTGTGTGGGAGGTTCCCCCCATCCATTCCTTCGGTTTGGACAGGACTTATCTCTGTCTGACAGTGAAACATGCTGCCAACACTGCTCTTAAAATTAAAGGGGATCTTCAGCAATCAGCAGAGCTTCCAGGAATCTGTGGGAAGCCAGAGCCAAAACGAGATGGCCCCTGAGCCCCCACATGTGCTCTCCTCACTGCTGGGCTTCTTCCTACTGCAAGCAGCCTTTCTATGCCTCTGCTAACAGTGATGCTGACTACAGTGTCCTGGCTGGGTCTCTGCAGAGTGGAAAATAGCTCCCTGTGCAGCATAGGAGCTGTGAAACACCTGCACCTGGGAAACACCTGCAGGGCACGAAGAAGAGTGATGGGCAGCTCATTAGGTTTGTTTTATATGCAGACCGACTGCTTCCTGCCAGCCAGAGCAGAGTGCTACAGGCGGTCTTGTCCAAGATATCCTAGTCAGTCTTTTATTTCCGGTCCAACACAAAAGCAGGGCTGTCAGCCCTATTAATAACATAAATCTGGCCTCTGTCAGCTCAAGGAATAGCGTTCTCTGTCCTTGAGGGACATAATAACTACCTTTTTCTCCTCCAAAACAGCTTCCCAGGATTCCTCACTTGACTTCTTAAATCTATCAACTGAAAATAAGGTTACTGATCTAATTCCCAGGTCCTGGACTTAGTTTTCTTACAGAGCGGAGCCAGTGCCTCTTCCAGATCCCTTAAAGGTGCATATGCCCTTTTACTGTCCCCAGTCCCACACATACATCATTCCGAGCACACACTTTGGGCCTGCAGAGCATCTTCTACAGATTTGTATGTGGAGAGGAGGGGAGATCAGGAAAGGGAATCCACAAGAAATTTAGGGGAAGAAAAAGTGCCACCTGTTGCCCATGTTTCTGGGAAAATGTGGTTGAAATAGGAGTCATTCTAAACCCTTTACCTTCTTTTTGTACCCTGTGGCGCCTCTGGACATCAGATTCATCACAGACTCTATAGCAAGTTTTGTGGAAGATAAAGCATTGACATCAAATCACCACAAGAGTGTAAAGCAGGTAAAACCAGACTTCCATGAACATGGCATCTGCAGTATGAATGCCACATGCTGCAAGCTCCTTCACTCCTGGCATCACAGCTTTATTGCCACTGTGTTCATTTTGAACCCTCTCTAATATGTACTCTGTGCCCTTTAGCAGGGACTTGCTCTGCCTGATACATATCAGTACAGTGTTTGGGACAATGTGGTTTTGGTTTTCCTACAGAAGAGCAGTGCCAATAAATAATGAAAGCATGTCAGTCATAGTCTGCATAGGGAAGGCAGTGTCCATGGGATCATAACATCTTTGATGGTTACCATAACATTTTCAAGAATAAGTCATTTGCCTCATATACTTTAAAAAACTGCCACAAACTTGGTATGCTAAGAACTTCTAATATGAATGTATCTATCTCCCTTATTTGGACAAAAGCAAATCATGCTTCCAGTTTCCTGATCCCACTTCATTTTTGATATTTGACCTGCAGATTAGAGGTTTTCACGTCATCTGCCAGCCCACAGAGAGTATCCCAAGGTTCAGTGTGTGTGAGAGATAGGAAAGGGACATTAGGAACAGGCCAACCACAAATAGCTAAAATTAGCTCTGAGAACTGGAGTGCTGAGGTCTCTGAGGAACACTAGTTAAAGAAAAAAAATGGTTGTTTGCTGAACTCCCACTTATTCTACTGCCTCTGAGGACTCATGGCTCACATCCCTGCCCAGACATCCTACATGGCTATTTAAGAGGATTTCCCCCACCCCTTCCCCCTCCACTGGCCATCATTTTCCTCTTTTGTAACACCAGTACAGAGTGATATGGGATTCCTGCTCCAGCAGCAAGTTGCTGACTGGAAACAGGAAACGGGGGCTCTGCAGAGCTCAGCCTCTCTGACAACGTGGACGTCACACCCACGTGCAGACAGGGATGCTTCTCACATATGGCAATGATCAGCAGCTCCCCCTTTTTCTCCCCTTCCCTCTTCCCCAGAAGGGCTCACAAAGCCCTGGAGGGGCCGTATATCGAGTTGAAGCAGTCTTTAGAAAGCACGGCTGTGTGAGGCCTCAGTTATCATGGAACATGTTTTCTTGCATAATTCTTTTAGATTCTCTGAGGCCAGTAAATTTGAGACTGTACATCTTCACGTGACCAGAGCATATGGCCTTAGAATAAGACATGGAGTGAATTACAGAGAGACAGCCTATCTTCTGCAGAATCTGATTAAGGGAATCCTTTGAGAACTATCCCTTACATGCAGCCATAGGCATGGCTTTAAAAGCTGCCCTCCCTCCTCTTTCCCAGAAATGCCTGACAGAATAAGGGGGTTTTTTTGCTGCACCAGCTTCTCTTCTTTTCTCCTTCCTATTCTCAAAAGCCTTTTCTCAAAGTAAAACTGAATGGCTATGTCTGCCTGTCCTTCAGATTGTAGTTTCGGTGGAGTGGGGGGGAAGATTGTTTAAAGAAATCACATTGATACTTATGGAAACACCTTAGGGGAGTTGGAGGCATTGTCTAAGTTAAGGAGCTAGGTTCTGTCTCCACAAGGAGAAGGAAATGCTCTTGCATTCACTGGGAATAAGTTTTTGCTTCCTCCAGCCAGCTCTCTGTAGTGCTATTTGCTTACAGCCATGCACAGCTAATGCTATACTAGCCCCTCTAGGCTAAGTTGCCATTATATATGATGTTCAGAGGTGAAGGTTTATTCCAGACGGGGAAACCAATTTAAAATGAAGTAAAAAATTCCCTTCCTAGCCTGCTCATTCTCCTTCCATGAGGCAGGCTGTGCTCTTTTTGATGATCCTCCTTCTTTGGCACAATAAATTCCTTGAAACAAAAGTGACTTTATGTAAATATCAGTGGAAGAAGGTTTTCTCCAGCAGTAGATAATTTAATCTGAACAGTGGGAGAGAGAATTGCAATGCCTTTGGAAGGTATACCTATAGCTATCCTCTGAGATGAGGGAGACCAGATTAGTGACTTCTATTCTAGCTGTGCTAAGGATTTGCCTGCATTGAGCAGACCTCCATCCCTCCCTTCCCTTTCCACTCACTGAGGTTGTGGTGGTTCTGCTGAACTTGAACTGAGAGAAAAGGAAACAAGATTTTGGTTAAAAAATGCTTGGTTGTAATCTACGGAACATGAAGACATGGCTGAAATGAAAATACATAAAATGCTTGTCTATCTACTCTCTTTCATACTGTTGGGTGCTGGGGAAGGTCTGCTGGAAAGCCACTTCTCTGTTGGTAGACACTGCTGTTGCTCAGACTCTTTGTTGGTTGTTTTCTATTAATTATCCCATGAGTAAAACTGTAGATCCCTCCTGTGCATTGCAGAACTTTTACACTGAGACCACTTTCCTCACTGACCTCAGCTAGGTGTCTAGGGAGAGCTCTCCTGCCTCCCTGGCTTGTATGGTGAGAGCTCAATCTCTTCCTGCAGTTAGCTTTAAGCATTGCTTAAAATCACTGCTGCAGATACTGGGAGACTGGAAGAACAGAAGCTATGCTGTGGAGCAGCCCCTCAGCCGACTGTCAGCCATAAGCACAAGAGTCACAAGAGGAGAGGAGAGGAGACAGGAGAATGTGTTGTACTAAACTAGTATTGGACACCTGCTACCACTAAAAATGTTCAGTACCTCTCCAGCCTCTTAGCACTTGTGATGAACCTGGAGCAGTCCAGGCTCCCACAGCAGGGCACCTGGGCTAACACAGAACCCCTGGCCAACACTCCGTGCAAAATTTGGTGGCACTGTTACTAAGAGTAGAGCTACAGACAGGTGTTTTCTTGCTCAGGGCACACGTTCAAGCTTTGGTACCTTCATAGCTCAACTCCTGGTACGTAATCTGTAGATAACATTCAACACCTTTCTGCTTCCTGCTGGCTCTGGGTAGTTCTCATTGCATTGGAAGTCCTTTCAGGGTAGTACCAGTGGGGTGCAAGCACATTTACCCACACAGCGTGCCTCCCCTTCAGAAGAGCATCCCCACTGTGAGCTACCATGTTGCTCTTGCTACAAACTGAATTAAAATCAAAAGGAGTTGAACTCTGTCAGTACAGGACACTGGTTTTTTAAGCTTCTGCTAGTAAAGCATGGGATCATAATCCTAGCCCTACAGTCCCTGGTAAAGATACTTCATTCAGTGCAAAGGAAAAAACAGAGCACCTTTGCTCTGTTTCTCTTTCTCGGCTTCACTTTCAGGCACGCTGCATCTGGTTACAGATTAACTCTTGCTTCACAATACCTGTTATCACTCACAATGAAATGGAAACCTGGGCTACTTTGCTAAATGAACGGAAAGGTTCTGTAATTACACTGTGATGTCTTTCCATACTTCTCTGTCCCCCACTGAAACATCCCTCAGAAGCACACAGAAAGGCACAACTAAGCGACAGAAGCCATCAGATTAAAGGAAATCAGGGCCATCAGATTAAGGGAAAGGGGAAGAGGGGCTGTAGATTGTTACCTCTGTCTTCAGTGGAGAAAGAATACTATTTTCGCACATCTGTGCTAAATCAAACACTGATCTTTTCACTCCTGACGTTAATACATTAGGTGTGGAAATCACACTGCCAACCTGAAAAGGTCCTTTGATGAATGCATTGCTCTTCACTCAGGAAGAGCAAGACAATAAACAAATGACTGAGTCCTTGCTCCAGCCTGCAGATCTACCATCTCCTCATCTTTTGTCTCACACTGTACACCAAGATTTATGGGAAAAATTCCAAAAGAGTGAGGAAACAGAAGTGCTGCCTTTTGCTCCAGAGAAGAAAGAGATCTGTCCTTGAAGTCTCACATGAGAAATCCCCAGCTTCTACTGGCTGGGACCTTGAGTCTGTGTGGGAAGGCCCTGCCCTAAGTGAGCAGTCTGCTGCTGTTTAGAATACAGCATTGATTTGGGAACACAGGAACAAAAGCATTGAAAAAGTCAGTTTGGATTTAAAAAAAATCCTGTGCCAAGGCAACAATCTCTGTTGGGGTCTCCACACGGAGGAACTGCTTCTCACTTTTGACACCCATGTGCTGACATGCATGACAGGAATTGCTGAGTTCATTCCCTGCTGGGACACTATCCTCATCATTAGAGACTGTTCTTGTAACTCACACCTTTATTTGTAGTTTCAGGTGAGAAACTAGTAACAGCTGGACTATAGGTATGAAGTGACTGGCTTAATCTTGTAGGAAGCTTTTGCAGGTTGTGCAGAGAGAGGCAAGAGACCAACTTTTCCTGCAGCTGCACCTGTTCTGCAGGTAAAGAGAAGACCCTTTCTTCAGACCTGACAGCCTGATGCTGAATCCAGGCTCATTAATGTAACAAAAAGAGGAATGCCAGCCCCCTGGTGCTGCTCTTTCTGCTTTTCACAAGTATGGTGATTTCAGAGGATTCCAACATGCTTTAAAACCAGTGGCACATCGTATGGACTGGCTGGCCTACTGCATATGGAGGGACTGTAGCTCTGCTAGCCTCAGGATGGTCTTAGAGATACAGGGTTATTGTCCTGCCTGGGATCTTTCTCTACCTCCCTACACTCACACAGCGTTGTGGAGACCACTGTATCCTGACAGTGCCCTCTGATGTGTAGGAGAAGGGGATAAAGATTATGCTGGGAGATGAGGAAGCGGGCTCAGTCCGTGTCCTCAGAAGGCTGGTGAGAGGGAGCGAGGTGAGGGGAGAAGGAGTTGGTTGCTCAACATGCCAAAAAGGTCATATCCTCAGGCCAGTCATCTCCCCTCCAGAGAGAGGCTGTATTCAGCTCTCCTGCTCCTCTGTGGCTGTTCTTCACTGTGAGAAGCCAGGCCGACTCTTCAGAGAAGACCAGGGATGCAGTGGCCAGCCATGTTCAGTGACAAAAATCGGAAATAGGAAAATGAAATTCTGGACTGTGCCAGGAGGAATGAAAAGCAGCAATACACTCCCTTACCACTGCCGAGCAGAGTAAACCTTATCACAGGGAAAACAACCTGCTGTGAGCAGAGAGACTTGCCAGTCTGCCAGGCTCTCTCTCTGCTAAACATCAGGGAGCTATTTGGACCCCCCCAAATACACCCAGCAACTGCAGTGGCCAGTACACAAATGCAAACCCTCTCTCACAGAAAGAGACTTTTCCTGTACAGTACCTAGGAGGAGGCACTATGAGTAACTGATATTACAGTGAGAGAGAGAAGGTGTAAGTAAGTGCTGTCCCACACTTGAATTTGGGCAGGACATTAAGGCTATAGTGCAAGAAAGCAATGATATCTCTGATGACCACACCAACGATTAGGCTTTTGTCTCACCAAAAGGAAGGCTTGCCCCATAGCTGCTCATGGAGCTGATGCATGGAGCAGACGTTACTGCTTTTCTGCATTGACCCCTTCTTCCTCAAACTCCCTTTCAAGGCCTCTACAGAGATATTGTCTTCTTCAAGTTATGCTGATAGAAAGGTCAAACCTCGACTGCAGCCATGAATCTGCTCATGAACTCTGCTGGCCACAATGCCACAGAGCTGCCTTAAAGCTCTCTTAAAAATGTGAGGCATTCCAGTCATTTTAATTACTGTGCATTGCATAAGCCAGAAACCAGTTCATACAAAGGAACAACAGAAAAGTGATTTTCAATCGCTCTCACTCTCTTCTCTGCTTAGTGCAAGCCTCCAAAGCTCTGGGAACACCAGCTCTTATTACCATTTGAAGCACTTCATCTATTTGAAATCTCTTTGTTCAGTCACTTAAAGCTATTGATGCAGTTTAGAAGGGCTTAAAAAAGAAAAACAAAACTTCAATTTGGAAATGGCTACAGCAGCATGAAAGCAAAGCAAGAGAAATGAAAAAACTTATTATAAACAAAAATGAGAGAAAATTAATTGCTTGGAATAAGGCACAGGCAGGTAGATCCAAGCAAATCACGTTGTGTCCTCCCTCCCCGGACTCTGTCAGACCATCTAATCGCAGCCTCCTGGCTTGAACCCTGCATGGTACTGAGCCCTTTGGCCCTGATCCAGAAATGCAATTAAGCTTATATTTAACTTCGTGCATGTAAATGGTCCTGTTGACTTCAGCAGAGCATCTTGTGTGCTTAAAGTTGAACATGTGCCTTAGTGTTTTGCTGGATTGGGGCCAAAGAGCGCAGTCATGTGCAGGAAACATTTTCAGCTTGATAAGGCTGTTAAAAGATATTTCCTGGTTGCCCTTCTGCAGCTGATGCCACATCACAGTCTGACTGGAGGATCCCTGCACTACAGAGATGGTGATTTCATATTCTACAATCCTTTATAACATAATACTCCTGGCAAAACATGGTGCCTATGGTCTGCTTCCAGGCTGGGTGCTCTCGGTACGCACAATCTGTAAAGGATCCTTGAAGACTGAACACAGTATAGAACCGTTAGAGGTGATGAAGGTTTAATGGTGTACCTCTAATTAAAAGCTTGGGAATGGGATAGAGTGTTACCTATGTCTGGCTTGCAGACAGGAAGGTGACATAATTCCTTTGCAACCTCAGAGAAAGAGATCAAATTAATTTTTTTCATACGTATTTATAGAATCAAAGACATTTTTGAAGAAAGAACCTTCTAATTTTAAGCAGCATATGAAGTTCACTGATAAAACGGCAGAATTAATAGAGGAGGACTTTTTTCAACCTTTTTCACGCTTACAAATTGTAGCAAATACAAACATTTTAAACAAAACAGCCTTCTCAAAGGACAGTGTCAGAAAAAAACAGATATTCTGAAAAAGAAACAGATAATCAGGAAATATGAGAATCTTTTTTTAATGCAATGCATGGCCACTCTCTACTGCCCTATGAGATGGTGTGAGTGTGCTGTAAAAAAGGACATCACATGGTTCTGAAAACACCTATCCTTTCCCACTTGCTGTATAAAAGCAGAATAACAATGATATCTCCTAGAGGGTGTGATGCTGAGCTGGTCTAAAAGGTATGAGGATTGTCAACTTCAAGAAAATTTTTAGTATGAGAGGAGGCTTTTGAGCAACTTGGCAGCTTGACAATTTAGAATGCTAATGGCAGGACTCCATGCTCATGAATCAAGTCAAGTTACTGTGGAAAAGTTAAAATGGAAAAATGCCCATACTTCAGAAGCTTTCAAAATCAATATATTGTTAAGGAGGTGGCAGGACTGTTTCGACTGCAGGCTGAAGTCTCCTGACTTCATTCATGCCATGCTCACTTTAAGCCAGCTGAGGTCTGGTGATGAGCTGGAGTGTTTTCAGCCACTACATGTATCAGTTTTTTTTTCCTCTGGTGG
Source organism: Haliaeetus leucocephalus (assembly GCF_000737465.1). Taxonomy (NCBI): domain Eukaryota; kingdom Metazoa; phylum Chordata; class Aves; order Accipitriformes; family Accipitridae; genus Haliaeetus; species Haliaeetus leucocephalus. Next base: position 1,109,866 of record NW_010972537.1, read on the forward strand.
TGGTGGTAGTGGGGGGTATTTCTCTCTCTCTTTCTCTCTTTATTTCTTTTATCCTCCCTTCCTCCCTCCCTTCCTGCCTTTCTTTCTCTGTTTTTTTGGCCAGCAGTTCCTGTAGTTTGATGAAGCCCTTCTGTACTACTTACATTCAGATGCTTTTGTCAGTTCTGAAGCAGCCGGCATCCCTCACAATGAAATGTGATCAGAAGGAAAGTGAATATGCCTTTAGTTCATTTACAGCAACACCTCATGCCTCTTGAAGGAATATCCCAAAGTGCTTTTAACTCAGCCTCTGCAGCTAGCTCTGGGATGGTCCTTTCCAGCCACAAGCAGGACTTGTGGAAGGAAAATGATATTGTTAATATGCTCCTGATGTAAACTGCCGTGAGTATCTATGGAAGCAGAAGGCAGTTCTCTCTCCTGAAATTTAATTAAGACACCCAGCTTAACACCTTTCCTTTTCCAGTGTCGGTTCTTCAGAGATGGCAAGGAACATAGCTTCATCCGCAAAAAATGCAGCCATCTCTTGCAGCACAGTGCCCCCTAGCACCGTCTCTGCACATTCGTGCAGGATGGAGGGAAGAAGGCCGCTTTGCTCAGTCAAGAACACCTGCAGGACATGGCTTTCCCTGGGAATTTTCACACCAGCTATTGACACAGCCCAGTCATGCTTAGCCTGTGGGATCTGACAAGATCACAGCATGAAGTGGTGTGGCTGCCCGGTAAAGCAGAGAGATCCTTAATTGTGTTCAACAGTGCGTTCTTGGTGGAGGACTGGAATAACACAGATTTCTTTATTTGGTGACATTAACCAAATGTGAACTCTAATTTTCTCATGTGAAGATCAATGTCTTTATTTTCTCCTCCTTTCTCTGCTACATTTTTTATGGCCATATAAGGCTTAAAGTTTTATTTAGGCAAAGGAGAGATGAATGCTAGTTTTTATTTTATTTTTTCCCTTTGCAGTTTCTCCCACGCAGACAGGGCATAGAGCAGGAATTCAGATAGAGTTCTCCTTTCAGTTCCTTCATTGATGTTCTGTGTTACTTCGACACCATTATCAAAATTTTCTCATATAAATAAAGTCAGAACCCCTGCCTGGCTCTTCCAGAATGTACTTTACTGGTAGGTCTCAAAGGAGAGAGGCTAATATTCAATATCTAATAGATATTATTAGAGGATAATATACAATATCTCTATTTACAGATGATAAAGTGAATGTACAGGCAGGTTAAATGATTTACCAAGGCCTCCCAACAGGCCACTGGCCAGACTGAGCTTTCCTGAGTATTATTGACCTCTGATTTACAAAAATAAAGCACTCTGGTTTCTGTATATGAAATGTATCCTTTAAGTGGCAAATAAATAGTTATTATTATACAGTATCCAGTTCTGGCTGAAAAACCTGCATCTCTACTACTATAGAGAAGTTAATCTCTTTGAAAAAGAATATGTAAGCGTCAAAAACGCAGCTGAATCACCTAAGCCCTAACTGACCGAACACAGGTACCACCACTTCAGGCAATGTTAATACATGCATTAAAAAATTTCTGGATCACCTCTCAAACAGCAGTATAGAAGACAGTGGTAAGCCTTGCCACACACACAGCTTGCACACCATCCCTTCCAAACAGATGTGTCCTGCTACTGGATCAAGCTGTGGCTCTCCTTTTCATCCTGAAAAGTAATGGCAGATTACTTCTCTGGGTTACATCTGAAAAGTGAACTAGTTCCTGTAATCGGCACAAATTTGGTGTTACTTTAACAAGCTTGGTCAGTCTCCTGGTAAATGAGCTACTTCTGTGCTTTGGAGGGCCTTGTGGAACTTCTAGCCCCCTTCCTCTCCCTTTTCAGAAGTTGAAAGATGGCTGAAGGGTTTGTTTTTCAGTCTCCTCTGAATGTCTCCTACATCTGTTTGTTTATTATAGTCACTCTTAGCATTCACACAGCACCCAACATCTTTAAAGCTTATTACAAAGCATTCAGCTTGTTAGTCCTCAGAACACGCAGGAAACGTGTTATTATAGAAATGAAGAAACATACTCAGAGGAGTTACTTGGCCAGAGAGTGAAGGGAGGTGGTGCTGGAGCTGTGATTATAATCTAGCTGTGTGTGTGCCAAACTCTCCCTCATTTACACCAGTGTCAGGTTATGGAATAACTCCACTTCTCTGAGATACTGATCTGAGTTGTTGATAGTCCAGGTGTATCATGATGTTGGTGATATCAAACTTTTTACAACAACAAAGAAAAAATGAAAGTGCCAGACACACCTCATTTTTCTTCCGTGTTACTCTGCTGAGGTTGGTGGAGTTGTTCCTTGTTTACACCCAGTCAGACTGAAATGACAGTCCAATCTGACGGATTCAACTTCAGATGTAGTACCTGGAGCAGACAGTCCAAGTACCTAAGGAGTTTTTTGCATAGGGTTTCTCATATTGCAATTTGGAGCCCAACGATTCAGACAGCTACGTGTCTAAATTGAATGTCCTGTTTAATAACCTGCCTCATATGTACTTATATGACCCGTTAGCACCTCAACACCATCTATTTTTTTTTTTAGTGTGTTCACTAATACACATTCCTGCGAAGCTCCCATCACTATTATCCCCATTACACAGATTGGGATTGGAAGCACGGTGAGGCAAAGCTGTCACACAGCTTGTCTGTGTCACAGCACGAGTAAGAGCCTGCGTTTCCCACTGTTAGCACTGTAACCTTCATCTCTACTAGCAACACCCATCTTGAAGCTTTTGTGTACTGATGCTCCAAATAAAAGCCTGTGTTTCCGTAAGACTGGAGGTTTTAATTTTATATGGACGGTGTGATTAAAGAAAAGGTGTAGGCAGGCTGTGCTTCACCCAGATGGAGCAGAATTGTAAATCTAAAGACTTAGCTGACTATTTAGAAATTTAGGACAGCTGGTCCTGGGCCTTTAATACCAGCATAATTTATAACTAGACATGCTTAAGTCTTGTAAACCCCGTGGAAAGTACTCTGACATTATATACACTGGTTTGATACTGTGATTAATCACCTCTCAGTCCCCTTTGCAGGATAATAAGGCTGTCTGTATCTTGCAGCTGGCAATCTTCTTCCTTACAGTCCCAGCTCTTCTATAACATTTACATTTCTACAGCCGATAGAAATTTATGGTTCCAAAAGGGGATAAGGGAAAAACAAAACAAACAGGACTTTTCTATAAAATCCACTAAAGCTGCTCTGCTAAAATATACTTTGAGATTAAATGTTGGGAGTGCCGGGGTAGATACGACACTGCTTTTTCTGGCTCGGTTTTTGCAGTTTATGACCCCTTTCTGACCGAAAGCCCTGAGAAGGGGAAGTGATGGGTGGTGGTGTGACAGGAGAAGGAGCATTTGAGCAGGATTAAAAAAAACGCAGGATGAAATCCTGGTTTACAGTTCAGCTAGGTCTTGTCCTTCTTTTCCTCTGTCCTCTTTCCACTGCCTATTGAAAAAGCAGCAACACACTGCACTCCTCTTGCGTTTTCTGAAAGCCCTTTAGAACGCTATTTCACCGCCTCCAGTTTAAAACCAGCTTGCAGACAGCCGAGACGCTTCCGAGGGAAACAGCCCGAGCTTTCCAAGCGAACAACAAACCCCGCGTCTGTTTTCCAGGTGCCTCTTCGCGCCCTGAGGTGCGGAGCGGGCCGGCTGAGGGGAAGGCAGGTCCTGACCGGGGCGGGGGGGGGGGGGGGAACTCCTCGGGGCCAGAACCGTCCGGGCACTGACGGCCACCGGACGGCTAACTCGCCGATACCTCGGGGGTACAACTAGTTTTTAAGAGTTTCAACCCGTCCCCGGCGGCGGGAAAGGGACGTAGGCTGAGGGACGGGGACTTCTCCTCAGAGCGGCCGGCTACCTGCCCAACCGCCCGCCCGCGCGCCCCACGCTCCCCGCACTATTCCGTATAAGGCGCTGAAGCCGCGGCCCCGCCCCCGGCCCGCTGGCCTCTCCCGCCGATGAGGTAATGCGGGGCTCCCATTGGTCGGGGGAGGCGGCGCCCCCGGAGCCCGAGAGGGCGCGATCGAGGCTATAACTCCGCGCACCGGCCCGCCGCGGCGCAGCGCAGCTCCGCACCGCTCGGCATCCCCCCGCCGCTGGCAGCCGCGGACCTGCCGTGCCCTCAGGCTTGCACCGGCGAAGGCTGCGCTGCCGAGGCCAGCGAGAGAGACAGAGAGGGGCAGTGCGAGGAGGGAGGCAGGCAGTGGCGGCGCGCCGGCTGTTAGGAAGCGAGAATAAAAAGCCCGGCGAACGGAACGGCGGCTGCCCTCCTGCTCCGCAGAAGTGAGGAGGCACCTCGGGGGCAACATGACGGCGTGGCTGAGCTTCCTCGTCGTGTTCCTCTGCAGCTGGAGCCTGCGGGACTTGGTGGTGGAGGCTTGCACTTGCGTCCCCATCCACCCGCAGGACGCTTTCTGCAACTCCGACATCGGTAAGTGCCGAGGGCGGGCGGCGCCTCCTCGTCCCTCAGCCGCCCCGGGGTGAGGCGGGCCCCGCCCGGGGCTGCGGGGGCTCCCTGAGGTGAGGGGGAGCCGGGGCTCCTCGCCTCAGGAGGTGGCACCTGCCCCGCTGCTGCGAAGCCCGTGTGTCTAGAAAGTTCTGCGGGACCCTCGGGGGAGGGAGCGGGCGGCAGCGGGGCTGTCGCCAGGAGCGAGCCTTCGTCCTGCAAGTCACCCAGTGAAAAGAGAGGTGTGGGGGGGTTAAACCGGTGAGGGGTGACCTGACCTTTCAAGGTAGGTTATGGCTCCGTAGCTGCTGCCCGCGCCTGGGTTTAGTGAGAGGGGAGGCGTGTGGCGGCAGACCCTTGCCCAGCCCTCCTGAGGGGCGGCGGGGGGCGAGGCAGCAGGTGCTGTCCCCCCGCACTGGCGGCAGCCGCTCCGAGAGATACTTCAAAGAAATCGGTAATTGTAAGAGCGGCTTGTTTCCTACAGCAGGACGAAAACACAACTGGAGGTGTGGGCGGCCAAAATTTCCTCCACAACCTGGTGACAAATAACAGGAGGCAGGATTAGGACGGGTTCTCTCCAGCCGGCAAACTGCCCGTGGGGGTTGGTGTTGGAAGGTGCGGCTCACGTAGGCTTGTGGTGCTGCGCCGGTAACTTCAGGAAGGGCTGGAGAAGCAGGTAACAAGTGCATTCAAGGTGCAGGCTTTCTGCATGCTACGTTGTGATCTTTGCAGCTGCGGGAGGTATGCAAACGTTCATGCTTTTTGGAAAGTTGAAACGCTTTTATTGGATCCTGGCTGATGTTCTCTGTTACGGGCTTTAGCATCCCTAGGGGTCTTCACTACACTAGCTTTAGATAGGGGACAAAGGGAACACCCGGAATCTCTGAGGAGGAGGTAACGGAGACTCTGGTCTCAAGTCCTTTGGTTTGTTTGTAGCCAAGGGTGATTAACCAAATACGGTTACTGCTTGGTAAGTGTCCTGTGACAAAGTATATGAAATCATTTAGTGGTGTCCTTTGAGTTAATACTGGACACATGTCCACATAACAGTAAATACAGGCTGTCACTTAAGCAGTCGTGAGTGGACTGCATGAGTGAAGTCTACTTGCATCTCTGTGGGTTGTCTTAGTAGCACAGTGTAAAAGGTGTTGGGGCATTTTGCGCTGCTGGTACCCACACGGTACTGACTCCAAGCAGAGTCTGCAAAGAAATCCTTCTGGCAACTGCTCTGGAAGTCAAATAGAAAATATTGTCACTGCAGCAGAACACCCATTGCTATGAACTCTGCCAGTGGCTCTTTCTAGTTAGCCAAGCTTACTGGCAAAAAAAAAAATAAATCTCTCTCTTGCCTTTAACTCTTCTACAGAAACTGCAGTTATGCCTGGTTATTCGTGTCTAGTTTATATAGTATATCTGCTCTTGAATGCCAAAAAAAACATTACATGTTAAAAGTGCTGGGAAGGTTACAGTTTGCTTCAGTGATGATAGCCTGGAAAATATTTATAAAATAGTTTTCTACTGGGGAATTCTTCCAGGAAACTACAGTATTCAAAGTTCTGTTGCCATTTTCATAGTTTGGATCAAGTGTGCCACCTAGGTGGTAACTGCCAGGGAGATCGTACTTGCTGTGAAAGTGAGACTGGGAAACCATTTTTCCACAGCTAAAGCTGATGACAGCATGTGGCCTTCATTAGCTGCATTTTGGGAGAAGGTCTACTTTCTTGCTCTGATTAGGTCATGTTATACTAGATTAAGAGTAGTTTTCACTTTAATTCAACTTCTTAAAGTGGTGTTGAATAAATTTTTGTTATGAATACACACTGACAGTATGTTTTTGCTAGATGCATAAGTGACTAGGGGTATGGTAAGCTACAAAGTTTCATATAACAGTGCTCCTAAACTTCAGGGCACAAAGTTTTTCTTTTTTCTGTTTTCTGCTCTGATTTCTGGTTGAGTTCAAAGTCATCTGCTTCATCTCTTCTTTCTCTCTTCTGGACTTTTCGTTCTCACGCCTTGGGTTTGCTCTGAGACATAGTAATTCAAAAAGTTGTTGTCTGGGGCTGTCATGCCTTCAGACATCACAGCAATGCAAAGGATGCAAAGCACAAGGGGAAAGAGCAACTCATTCTAGCAGATTACTTAAATGCAAGTTTGGTTAAGACTTTGTGTGATGGGTTGAAGCAAAAGTAAATCCTTACATTTGCTAGAACCGTCTGGAAAACGTGATGTTTCTGTGGGCTGATTTTAGTAAATGCTGTCATGTTCTTCATGTGCTGAAAGGGCAAAAAGCGCACTAAAGCTTTCTGGCTCTGGAGGAGTTAATCATCTCCATGGAAACTGATGGCAGTGTACTAGTGCAGTGTTTAGACAGACTAAACTACACGCTGGGTTATAAAACACATTGTGGGGAAGAAAGGGACTTGGCAGCAAGTTTTTATCGCTCTTGAAACTCCTGACAAAATACCAGCTCAAAAGGGAGGAGTCAATGCAGTAAGAGCTGGAGCAAAAGAGCTTTTTAAAATAGCTCCTAAAACAATACCAGAAATTAACTAGCTAGGTGGCAGCCTAGGAGAGGCTTTTCATCTCCAGAAGCACTGAATTTTGAAGAAGGAGAAAACTTTTAATTTAGGAGTGTAGTGCAAACCCTTACAGTTGGTCTTTCATGCCTAGCCAGTGAAGTCCCACTCTCCTCCTTTAATCTGATCTCACAAGACATTTAATTTTTGATCATCCTGTGGCTCAGTTCTGATACAGCCTCCCAACTCTGCAGTCATTAGAAGGTTTTAATCTTTACAGAAACAGATGGTCAAATAAACCTATTGGAAAGGGAAGGATTTCAATATGTACATCCTTTGGAAGTGAAGGTTGTGGTCTTCTAAAGGAAGCTTGGACTCCATACACAACAATAATTTTTTTTAATTAAAAAAAAGAGCAGGGAGGGGTGGAAGACGAACTAGTGCCAGACTGGTCCCAAGGGGTCTTTTCACTCAGCCTGAGTGTTCCAGCATGATGAATGGAGCAAAAGTGAAGAGGTGTGTCTCATCTGGCCCTCCAAGTTCAATCAATAATAAAATTGTGGTTTTAACTCTTGGCTTTCTTTCTTTAACTGGATTGATAAGTGCCAGAATAGGCAGTACAATAATGAGACCAACAGCAAGACAAACAGCAACTGCTATGACTTGCCATCTGAACTTTGCTTCCTCCACTCCCGCCCCCTGCCTACCACCCCTTCCAGATGTGAATATTTTTCTTTTGTTTGAATTAAGAGACCTTTTGAAAGAACAGACACCAGGCATGCTTTGTTCCATTGTGACAAAGCTGTGACATTTCCAGCTGGACATAGCTGACATGAAAAGGGCTTGTTTGTCCTTTTTTTGCAGGAGCAGCAGGAACTTTTGAGCTTGGCTGCTGAATGTTGCATTCACAGGTTTGGAAAAACACCTCCTGCTTGGCCCCCTCTGCCCCACCTCTCCTTCAAAAAAAAAAAAAAAAAGAAAAAAAAGAGAAAAATATGTGAAATTGCAGTCTGGATTTTGACAAACCAGTCTGCAAGCGATAAAGAAAGTACTTTGTCCACTCCACACCTATCTCACTTTCATGTCATGCATATACTTCAGAAAAGAGCTATGGCACTACTTGTTGTCTCTCACCTAAGTTCAAAGGAGCTCAAAATAACATTCCTTTCTATAGTTTGTGTTGGGGGAGGAAATACCTGTTTCAGCAAGGATGCTGGTGGGTAGTGCCCCTCTCTGTTCTGAATAACCTCACTCTTGGTGAGTTGGAGTTGGCAAGCTTTGGGGAGGTGAAGGTAAGCTCTTAGAGTCCCTCAGTACTAAAGAAGTCATTCATTTCTCCATCCTGCCATACCCATAGCACTGAGTTCACAACACCTGCAGTGACTAGCCTCCTTTGAACTGAGAATGTGGTACGAGAAGAGCAAGAAACAGTAGAGGAGGAATTTGACCCAAAGTCTAAGCGCCTAATTGAAAACCCGCCCATTTTCTTTCTCTGGTTTTCTTGAATTGATCATTCCACCTTCTCACTAACAAGCTAAAAGAGCAGATGAACTTGATCATACATGAGATTTTGAACGCTCATTCTTTGCTTTGACATAAACTCTGTAGTAAGGTCAAATGTGCTGTCTTAAGTAAGGTCTGCCACATTAATTTAAAAGTTAAAGTAAACCAGTTTCAATTAATTATTATACCAATCTTTTGAGTTGAGATGAATTTAAAACAATTTTTGGGGGTTACATGTCATGATAATGGTTGCAAAACTGTTGTATTCACTTTGGAATCAGACTTTTGTTGAGGAAGTAATGATGTGGGTTCGTTTTTAGACTGGACTTCCCTTCGAGGCATTTTAGAAGCAGGAAATCTGAGAAGTGTCCAGCAAAGCTGTAAAACAAAACAAAACAACCCCCCCTGTGAATTCCATTTTACATTGGAAGAAATTGAGGAGATTTGTTTAACTTTTATGGAATTCCAATGTCCATGGTAAACACTGTGGTGAAAGAGGGTGTTCCTTGTGCCTGGTCATGTCTTCTGGCAGAAAGATGGCCTTTTTAAACTGAATTGTCCTATTTAATAGAAGTGGAAATAGAAGTTGCTTATTTGTTGGTTTTTGTTGGTTATTTGCAATTAAAGTCCATAGCAGAGTAGAGAGATCACCTTGTGGGATCTGAAGTTTGTCACTTCTCCAAATGTATGCATTAAAAAAAAATGTGGTGGAAATTACTGTTTGGAAGATGTAGCGCAGAATGTTATATAAGGCTCCTTTGGTATCTTGTTACTATTACATGTGCTTACTCCATATTTCCTGCAGGAAGTAACTCCAGCAAGACCTCTGAGCCAGTGGAGAGCCAGATGTTCTAACCTTGAGCCTTAGAGCTCCTTGCTTTATGTAGACATTTCTTTCATTCTTATTTTCACTGATTTCCCACCTGTTCTTGAGAACTCTCCACCTGCCAACTGCTCCTCTAATGTTTCTGGGAAGAAATGGGCTGGTGGGAACATAGTTATGTACAGCCATGTGCAGTACTAGCATTTTTTAGTTTAGCAAGTTTTCATCTGGGGTTGGGAATGGCCTGCTTTGTTCACGTCTGTTTTTCAGGCTGAGCAGATTTGATTGACCATAGGAGAAGCGGCACAAGGTGACACATTTAGTCTTAGCTTCATCAGTGGACTTCACATTTTCCAAGACACTAAATACAGTTAGTCCTACCCTTTCAGAGTCTTTTAGATATGGCAGCTGGATTGGCATCTGATGAAATAGATCTCTGTGCTCATGCATAATCCCACTGACAGTCATGGTGGGTGGGACAAAGAATCTTCAGTAGGAGCCCTCAGTGAGTCACCTTACCCTTAATTGTATGTTAAAGCTATTAAGATGAAAATTTAGTTTTTCAATGTAACGGTGTTGTCTGAGGTCATATTTCTTTTTCCTCACAGCTCCAATACCATGTGGTGCTCTTATGTAGCCCAGCCAAGCAGGCATCACTGAAGAAAGGAGCCCATTTGGTCTGGGCAGGAGGTCTTGTCATTAAATGAAACTTCCACCGGATGCTCTCTGGAAGTTCGTAAGAGCTAGTAAACCTGAGAGGACAGCTTGGTTTGAGTTAGCAGGCAAGGCCAAGCACACTGTGCTTGCCAGCTCTGAACCAGACTAAGCTGAGGGACTAATTTCAGTCCTAATAATGTCTGCAGTGCATGTTGTTGAGTTTCCTTTTAATTATGAGATTTATTTTTTTTTGGCTCATGATGAAGAGGCTTTTGGTCTGATGCACTGCTTATTGCTCCAGACTTTCAGGGCATGATTCTGTCTTTCACATGATGTTATAAATTGGAAGCAACTTAAATGATACTGGTGAAATGATAGTAGTGTAAAAGATAAGAGAGGAAAATTGGGCCTTCAAGAGCCAATTAGTTAAGCAAATGCAGAATTCATTAAACTTAAAGGCTCACTGTGGCTCATCTAAACCTCTGAAGAACCTCTACATGTGACACTTGAAATTTTACTGGTGTAACTTTATTGAATTGTTACTGGTCTTTAAGCTAACTACACCTTACATAGACTTCTCTCTCTGAGACAAGGTTGATCAGAGCAGCTGACTACATTTGGAACTGTTGGAAGACTGTCTTAACTTTTCCTCAGCTTTGTGGCACTGAACACTTGTTGCAAATAGCAGAGCTGAAAGTCAGCCTCTTTGGTAACCCTCTGTGTCTAAGTACTCGAGGCACAGAGGAGGGAGGCACACTGCTGGGGCTTTATTAAAACCCAGAGCTCTTCCCCTAGAGCAGATACCTGAAAGAGCACACCAAAAATATCAGTGCTCTGCCCACTGGTGACTTTGCTACCAATGTTATTTGCCCATAGTGGGCTAGGTCCTTATTAAAAACAAGGGTTAAACTGGATTTGCTTTGGAATAACATGAGAAAAGAATGTTAACCTGTGAATTTCAAATTTCTGCTATTTGACAGTATTAGGCTGGTGCTGGGCCTGAGGTAAGTGAGACCAAGGTGGGTTAAATGGATTTACACCCTCTTATACTAGATCTAAAACCTGGCCCAGTTATCAATATGGAAAGGAAATACTGGACCAGCCTCATAAGTTGTGTAAAGCAGGTGCAGTGCCACTGGTCTCAGCAGTATTTCATCATCTTGTATCAGAGTTGGATTTGACTTGATGGTTTCAGGTTTCAAAGAGGAATGTTACAAACACTAGAGAGGTTAAAACTATTGTTAAAAAAAAAGTTAACCTTGTATTGTAATGTGAAGTAGTTCCCTTGAGTGACCAGAGTGAAGATTTAGTGCATTAACTGACAGTGTCTAATAACATAAAATGCAAGTAGTTTTACACAACCCTGATTATTTTATTTATTCAACACTGCTGCCAGCTAGAAAAGATTCTGGGAGTCTTCTGGAAACAAGATAGAAGTCTCTTGAGTTGCGTGCTGGTAAAATAAATGTTGACTATGAATAGTCCAAATGCCTGCTAGTGTTTATATAAGACCTTTCCAAAGGGCAATTTCAGCCCTTAGAAACAGTATATGGACAATAAAACTCAAGTTAAACAGCAGCGAGACGCATATGCAAAAAATAACATCAGTTCTCATCAAATATCAGCTATGGTTTGCCTGAGACATACAATCTCATTTTTATTTTAGGAAGAAAGGAGGTGATTTTGGGCATCCCTCCTGGGATTGAAATGTGCCAGGAACCAGCAGAGAGCAGTGCCTGGGAAGAATGTCGGGGAGGCCGTTGTCAGCTTGGGGATAAGGTCTTGGGTTGTGCTATTGGGGAACTAGTGGTCTCTGTCAGTGGGCTCTGCTCTGAAAACTTATTTGTTACAGCTGGGGGAAGAGGATGATCACAGCAATAGGCTCAGTGGGAAACTTGTAATGGGATAAGGTATTTAGGAGCTGTAGGAGTGGCAAAGGCCCTTCAAAGACTAGTCTTGGAGTATAAGATGGAGAGAAAGATTACTGGAGAAGGGAGGGATGCTGTGTAAAAGCATTGATGAAAAAGTAGATACAGGCTGGTCAAGCTATGAAGAATCATAAGCTGTGACACATGATAGGTCACCCTAACTAAAATGATGTGGGGCATGCCCAAGGTGGATCTAATCCATCCAGGAGAGTGAATGGGTACTGTGGCTTCAGGGAACACACAAATAGGAGAACCCACATAAAACAATCTGATGCTCTACTGACTGATCTTTAACAGCCTGTAGCATGTTCATTTCTGACTGGCAATCAAGGCTTACGCTTTGAAAAAACCTGCCTGGGTGGACTGGCCATGGACAGACCACATGCACTTTACTCTATCTGGACTCTAGCCAAGCTGTTGCCTTCCTCCATTCAGATGAATGCAAAGTTCCTTCAAATAGCCCTTCAAGAAGTGCAGGTTGCATGGGTGTGTGTGCAGGGCTTTTATTTTCGCCAGGTGAGTTGTAAGGAAAATACAGCTTAGCTGGAAAAAGATGCAGATTGCTCAGCAGGAGAAGCACATGAAAGTAAGCCATATGTAACATGTTGTCTAAAGGTACTTTTGACATACGTGATATAGTAACCTGACAGACTGCAGTTAGGAGATAGAAGTAGAGCGTGCAAACAGAGCCATCATTGTTCAACACATTCGTGATTGATTCTGGACGAAAATACACACTCTAATAAAAAAAAAATCCACAATCTTCCTTAGTTACCCATGTGTTGTTAAAGTGTCAGAGCATTGTAATCCTGCTGGTTCTTAAGAACTTAGAACTAGTTTATTGGGGAGGTAAAGAAAGGTATGTGAAAAGGCCCAAGGATGAAAAAGAAACCCCCGTAGATTTTTCCCTTCTTAATTCCTTGACTTTGATATGAAAAGGCCCAGGTTTCTGCTGGCCTGCATGATCACTGGTATTTCAGCAAAGCACGTATAAATTGCACCAAATTTGTACAGTGCTTGCACAGATAGTAATGGCTACACCAGGTGCAACAGCATGAAGGTAACACATTATTACTTCTTGCTCCTTGGTGGTTCACAAAAAAAAAATAAAAATCCCACAACAGCACATAGGAAACAGGAGTATTTCTATTCCACAGGGCCATGTTCAAAATGACCCAGGCTCCTGCTGGCCTAGACTGAAGGACATGAATTTTAACTCCCTCATGCTGTACTGTAATTACAGTATGGGGACTTCAACATCTGTTTCCTTTTCTCCATGTTTCCCTCAGTATTGGGTGTTACTGCAGTGCAGCCTGCAGGGAGGCCTGCTGGCATTATGTTAGTCTGTTAATTTTCTATAGAAGAGCACTGGAGCATTTGTTCAGACAACAAGTTCAATCTCTCATGCTCAGTGAATACATGAACAAGCAAAGATCTTACTCCTCTGACAGTTAATCAGCCCTCTCAAATTTCTTGGATCAGCTGTAAATAGGAAGCTCTTCCTCTAGTGAGCAGGTTTTGGTGTTGGTCTCCAAACAGTTAAAATATAAGGGAAAAAATGTGCTTGCTTGTACCAAGACAGGAAAACCACAGAATGGAAAACTTCCACTTGACTTTGAAAGACAGGAAATGGCTGGTGTTGGAAAGGGAACAGGTAGAGGAGGAGAGAGCCAGAGGATATCTGTAGAAAACCAGCTATTCCCCAGACACTTCTCTTTCAGCTCCATGTTCTTTTGGGGGAAGGAGTTCCAGGCTGGCCCCACTGTTCCAAGCCCTTTATACACTTTCCAAACACCCACCCCAGTTTCCTACTTCCTGCCTCTTCTGACACTGCTATAAATATCCCGCCTGGCTTTCATAGGTCTAGAGAAATGGTCATTGCAGATTAAAGGGGATGGAGGTGACAGTATGAAACAGCCTTTAGACCAGCTCTTGCAACGTGTGAGGTTGCTGGGTCCCCTGCTTTAAATTTCCCTGGGAAAACGGAGGGAGTCCTTTAAGAGTGAAACAGTCTCCCTGTTTATCATACTCACCTCTGGACTAGGATACATGGGCCTGTTTCTAAGTAAATAATTTCCTCCAATAAATAATATACTACATATGGTACAGAGCTAAAAGCTGAAAAATTTCTGGTATTTGGGAAAAGGGAGGGTGGGGAAGAGAGGTTTAAGAAGGAACAGGAGACACTAGTTGTGGGACCACACTTCATGGAAAAGTATAGTACTTGCAATAATGAATACCTTAAATGAATTGGTGAAGAGGATGGGTCTAAGAGGAAATAAAACAGCAAAGTGACCCCTGGGGCACTTAAGTAGCCATCATATACAGTACTTCAATAGCCACAAAATACAGGGCCCTCCCTTAGCATCCTGCAGGGCAAAAATCACAAACCCAGAGAAGCGTGGGAAGACAAGAGCAGCAGTTCCTGTGCAAGAGCCTCAGTATTGCAAAGGATTGTGCTGGGGCTAAGGGCAGGATGAGTTCTTAAGCCCTTTGTTTCACTTCTCAAAATCTGAAGAGCAGCACCTGTCCCTTTTTTCTTTTTTTTTTTTCCTTTTTTTTTTCTTTTCTCTTTTTTCCCAAGGGGGTGGGGATTAAGGATTTAGTTGGTTATTTCCTTAGAGGATCAAGATAAAAAGGAGACTTCAATAAGTCTGTTTCCATCTTCTCTACAGACAGTATATTTTCAATAGAATTAAGCAGCTGTCCTGCTTTTCCCCCACTGTGTAACAGTTTGCAGCTTTACAGAGAAGCACAGAAACAGAGGATTCCACAATGTCAGACGGAACTCCTAGGTGGTACTTTAAGAGACCTCAAATTATCACAGGAAGGTTTTAATGGAATATTATCCATTCGGAGAGAAGCTCAACTAGACCTGGTGGCAAATAGCCAATGACCCATATCAGTATGTTGCCTTTACACCTTTACTTTGGAACAAGCACCCTGCAGCAGAACCTGTGATCGTGAGTCATGCATCATCCAGTTCTGATGAAGTTCTGATGCTGATAAAATATACCTCCCAGAAGCCTGATGTGGGATAGTCTGGTCCCATACCCCCCCTTCTGTGGCTGTCATCCTAATTCCTTGTAGTTAAGAGACTGATTCAAATCCTGCAGTTTTAAGTTCCTTCCAAAACTCTTTAGAGGCTTTTATTATTTTAACTCTGGAGTCTATTTTTGTTATCAGTATGAATGTCTAATCTACCTCCCGCATGCATTCTAAATTGCAGCTATCTCTTGAGTTTCCCACTGTGTTTGCTCTTTTTCTGTTTGACTGGGAGGCCAACAGGGTGGGAATCACATATTTACTCATATTTTGTTCTGAGGATTCCCCTGATGCCAAATAATTATGGGACTAGAAAGCTAGGACTAATAAACAGAGCCCTACATCCCTCTGTGTTGTGTGATTTAGCAGGAGCCTGCTGGAGGAGCACTGCCAGCTTGATCCCAAGGAGCCTTGTCCTTTCCAACAAACTGACACTTTTGAAAAAAACAGCAAGCAAAGTGGGAAGCGGGTCCTTACTGGCCTTTATTCCAATGCCATGTTTAAATTGGTTGAAGAAATAGTGTAGATTGAACGAAGCAGACAGCACCTGTGTATTTGGCTGGATGGGAAACAAAGCTTTCACTAGTACCGGAAAGTTTTCAAGCCAATAGGTTCCTTCCTGTCAGTGCAAGATCTCATGTTTGTTTCTGAACTCCCTTCTCTCATACCGATTTCCTCCAGTACTAATGGCTGTTGGAAGAGGTAGGGTAAAGGAAAGCACTGGGTCTTTCTTTCCCTCCTGTCTCAGAAACTGTTTTCCTGTTTCTCTTTTATGCGGTATGGCAGCTTGGGCCATTGACGTAAACTTTGTCCTTTGTGCCGTTCAAAGCTCCCCTCTTCTGAATTTGACAACATTTCCTACACGCATCCTGATGAGGCTGCCTTTTTGACAGAAGGGCAGTAGAGCGAACAGACCAGGATCCTAGGGAGATAGCTGTCTTGGCACACCTGGGGGTTCCTATCTTTGTGCAGACTCTATATTTGTTTATCAAGCCATCATACGGTCAGCACATGGCAGGGTTCCTTCCAGCATATATTCCTCAATATATATGTGGACCAACAAGGAAAGATCGACCGAAGTTGTTACTGGAATATTATTGTGGTGGTGCTTTGAGGCAGCACCACAAGGTTGCACTGTAGAAAAATATGGAAAAGGCAGTTTTTGTTCCAAAAAATACTCAGAGTCCTGAATGGGAGGGAAAGAATTCAGAGGAGTTTTCTAAGAGGAGCTGCTTAGCCCACTTGGACTTTCTTCTCTGATGAAATTCATCAGAGCTCACAGCAGCCATCTTACCTTGGGCGATTAGAACCAAAATGCTGATGCGTGTTGTTTCTCCCACTGAATTTTGGACTACATCTCTTTATTCTATTTTTTCCTGATGAGAACATCTCTGCTAGAGTTGCTGCAACAGCCGTATTGCCATAAACATACTGAAATTCAGTAATGTGGACAACCAGTGTACACTGGAATCAACAGAGCTATAACGGTTAAAATAAAATAAAAAAATCTTGTTTCTGTATTCCCAGAGTAATTTCCCTTGGCAAAGACCAAGCACTGAATGGAACTATACACTCACAAGCTAGCTACATGTTTGCCTGCCAATTTAATAGCGAGAGCAACCAGGATCTGTGTTGCTTTTACCCAGAAAAACAAAACTATATTTTGGTGCGATTTCACTATAATGATAGTGGTTTCACCCCCATTTTGGTTTTAGAATGTATTGGCAGCAAAGCTACGGCTGACAGGAGCAGGCAATGACAGTCTTCTTTTCTGTAGAAGCAGTAATATTTCAAACTATTCAAGGTTTTATTTCTTCCCTGCCCTGTTTGGAAGGTGGCAGGGGAATCCTTACTTGTCTTGGTGCATTTTCACTAAAATCCCTTGCCAGAAAATGTTACTGCAAACTGTGGCAATGGGAATGTAATCTGTGGCTGTTTTGCATAGTTGGACAATTTGTTGTTTTTGTTTTTAAGCCAACTTGTGACTTTCTGAGGCTAGCACTGCTCCAAACCTTATTAATAGCAGTCTTTGTCATTTTAGAGGTTTTATCTTTTCATTATTCTTCATACATGCTCATTTCTGGATTTGCTAATATGCACTTGCACTTCCTCAGCTTCTTTGCTTGTGGAAGGAAACAGTGTGTACCAATAGCCTGTTTCTTAACTGGGGTTCTGCTTATCCCACAGAATATTAGAAGCGGACATGAAACTATACATTGGTAAGCCACACCTGATTTTTCTCAGGGGAAAAAAGCCGTGTAACTATTCTTAGTTGGTATATTAAGTGTGAAATGAAGCAATTCCAAGAGGATGAACAACTGCTATTCAGAGGGAGTGCCTTTGTGCTTCTGTCTTCTCCTCAGAGCTACAACAGTTCAGTGTTCTTGACTCAAAGTGTTTCCCTTGGGGTAGTGGAAAATCATAGCCGAGCAAGGCTGCTAAAAATCCAGGGTTAGACGTGTGCCTCGTGTGCGTGTGTGTACATCTTGCAGTTCACTGATGACCCTGATGACTTCTTGAACTTTTAATGACAATGCAGCTGTCTGTTCATGGTGCTAATTAACCCAAAAGCTGATTCCTCCCTCCCCCTCGTTATCCATTCTGTGAATGAGATGTGAAAACAAGACGACGACTTTTCCCGTGCCCTTAGGACTGTCTAAGCCTGGCAGCAGTGACCCTGCTTGAGTAGGACTGAAAGAGCTGCTGCGCAATGGCCCATACTCCTTTTTAACGGGTTATTAAAATTCCACCTTCTCCCCTTCCCTCCAGTCCTGTTACAGTTTGGAGCGAAGACACTTAGGGGAAAACAGCTGCAGGAATAACTTTCCCTCCTTTCTTTTGGAAAGGCAGAGACAGCTGTTCAATTCGTAAGTCTAGGGATTCCACCACTACTTATTTAGGGCCTGATCCCACTCCAGTTAAAATCAGTGGAAAGATTCCCAGTGGGTTCAACAGGCAGTTGAAGGAAGCAGCTTCAGGAAGCAGCCTGCAATCAAACAATACTGCTTCAAAATGTTGGAAACTGCTAGAAAGGAAAAAGAGAGTAGGAAGACATTTGTCACAGAGCTCACTTGCTGACTTGCCTGCAATCTCAAAGTGCAAGCACTCAGCAGGCCAATGTTTTACTTGAGGAACAGGTTAAATTAGTATGTTTGTGGTATCCTAAGTCGCTTTTTAAAGATAGCTCTAGTATGTCTATGTTCATTTACAGTCTGCAGTGTTGACAGACTTTTATTGCCACAGTGAATTAGAGGACGGATCTCTGTTGTTGAATGCTTATTTTAGTTTAGATACTCTCTGAAATCATAGGGGATAATGGCTTACTTCTTGAAATTATGCCAGTTCTCAGCACCTGCAGCTCTCATTGGTATGAATTTAGTTGCTGCTTCTGAAAAATTAGGGGAAAAATGGAATTTACTCTTGCTTCTGTCATTAGAGCTTGTTGTTGTCACCTCTGATTTATACAGTGAAAGAGGAGTCTAGAAACTTTCTGGAGAGGACCAGAATTTCTGGTCCACAGAGAATTTTGAAATAGTGGAAATTTATTCAATCTGAAATGTGAGGGAAAATGAAAATATCAGAGTCTTCAGCATGGAATTTTCTGGAAAAAGTGATTCTGATGTATCTGAACCTAATGTTTTGAAGGGTTAATTCAAAATGTCCATTTTGAATTAAGGTGCCATTTCACATCAACTTTTAGACTTCAAGTGCAGTTGAAGAGAAATGCTGATTTGCTGATTCAGAATGAAAATAGGTCTCAGTTTGTCTGAGAAGAAAAATAAAAAACAATTTTGCTGAAGCTGATGCTTACCTTAGAAATTTGTGACTTAAGTAAAACCACATTTCTTGACAGGAAAAAGCATTTCCAGTAACATTTCTACCAGTGCTATCCCTGATGGTTTAACAGTTACAGCCTCCCCTTCTGGAAGTGCCGATTTTGATCAGGTTATATGCTACCTCTCAAGCTGAGAGAGATTCCAGTTTGTTAGTCCTCTGGGGTTTATAGTTAGCTTTTTCTAAATGCGGAGAATTCCCTTTAAAACACAAATCTGCATACCCTTCGCTTGCTCCAGTCCTTGGCAATGGGCAGCTCTCCTTGGGTTTGCTGCATTAATGAACAAACAAGTTTGTGGTTGTGCTGCTGCCAGTGGACTGAGACGAGGTATTTCCCCTTGTGTTTCTGTTAGTTCCCTCACTGTCAATGTTTAAATATGCTTACACCTGTGTTCCATGTGTGAGCTTAAGTGGAGCCCTGAAAAGCTGGCTCTTGGGAGGGTGGTTCATTACTTTGCCAAAATAGTCCTGTTACCTCAAGGTCTCAGGAGACCTAGACAGGCAGGAAGCAGTCAGGCTCGGTGTATACCCTGGAAATGATTACCCTTATCTGTAAACATTCAGCAGTGCAGTGTCCAGAGAACTTCTGCCTCCCAAACAGTTAATGGGCCTTAGAGCATTCAGAAATTGCAATCAGTGTGCCAGGGCGGCTGTGAAATGACTATCCAACCATATCTTGTGACCTTTTGGGTTTTTTTTCTAAAAAGTTACAAGGACACCTAAGAAGTGATACCAGAATGCAGGCTTGCCTCCCCCAAACTGGAATTTTATGAAGGTTTTTGGTAAGAATACTTCATGATGCTCTCAAACTCCAGTAGTGCAGTTGAGCTAACTGACTGGTGGGTTCACTTTAAGTAAATCTCCATCAGATTCGTATGGTCAGACTTAAGAATTTCCATATAAAAAACACTAATTAGCAATACTGACTAGGAATAAAACAGTATGGGTCAGTCTTGGATTTGTATAAATACCTGTTGTGCAAAAAAAAAGGCAGCAATTGGTGGTAGACAGGCACTGTTAACCATTCAGTGTGTTCTCTGTGCTTACAGAAGTCTAGCTGAGTCGTATCTCATTAAGATTTCATTGGGAGCACCAGGATGCATAAGAGCATCCAAGTAATGTCAAACAGCTTCTGGAAATCTATTCTGATTGTGGCCTATCGGGCTGTTCATGAACATGACATTTTGATGAAAAGTTTGTATGAATGAAGCTTGGGTAATAAAAGAAGGAGATGGTTATACTGTTTCTCTCTCCACTGCAGTTTCTATGGAACAACTTTGGCCAGTCTGTCACTAGAACAGTCAGGGAGTTTCTGAGAAAACTGAAGTACAAAGGTAACTGGCCAGTGTCTGCCTACCCTTTCTGCTGTCAGTGCTCTGTGTCATTGCACAGGGAAAATCCTGTGCCTTCAGAGCCAGAGGATGTATAGTGTGCAGTATTTGTGTTACTCCATGTAAAGAGTTATTGCTTATAGATGTTCTTAGACTTCCAGGTGTTCTCATTACCTCTTTCATGAGATGTCTCATATCATTTTCCTTCTTTTTTAACCTCACTCCCACAACAAATCAACACTGAGTTCTTCTGGCCTTCAAAGGTTCTGAGTTCTTTGACCTTGGAAGGTCCAAAATGAAGGATGATGTTTTGGACACAGTTATGACAGGGCACTACATGGGATCCCGGAAAGTTCTTCATAGGTGGGCAAACTGGTCAGTGTGAGGTTTGCCCTGATGTTGTCCTGACCTTGACCTGTAGTCTGACTGGGGATTGTGGTATGTGAGGCTGATTCAGGACTCGAGAAGATCTTCCACTTGCTTTAATGGACACTGAATCAGGATCTGAGTGCTACACCTAAGTCTTTACATGGTGCTCAGACTCCAGGGTAAAATTCATCATGTGGCTAAGCTCAGCTCCATAGTATTAATGACTGTGGTTACATAATAGACATTAATAAAATGGGCAATTAGTAAATTCCTTAAGCATTATGATAAACCAGAACTGTCATGGACACATCCAGTGTCTGTGAACAGTCTGCAGAGGCTGTCAGCTTCTGAACAATTTGTAATGGCTCAAGAAGGGTGGGCAAAGGTACTGGCTTGTCACAGGAGAAGTGGTTTGAATGCAGGTTTAATTCCAGGGTCTAGCAGGCCTAATACTAGGTCCTGTCAGGTCCAGTGCAAATAGGAACAGCAGAGCAGCACATATAGGCCTGACCCTGTTAAATATGTATACCGCTTTGGCGTGGACAGCTGCTTAGCCTATCAGTTTAATGCAGTTTTCTAATGCAGGAAGGAATTTGCAGGCCCACCCAGTACCCTTGAAATCTATACATGTTCCCAAACAGTTCTTCCTCTCTAGCTCCTACGTGCAAAATTGAGTGTAAACCATGTGATCAGTGGAGTGCAGCCTCCTCGCAGAATGCTGGCACCCATCCCAGCTGGGCGAGGTGCTGAAGCAAGGAGAGTCCTCTGAAGTAAGTTGCTGAAGCAGGGAGTGTCCAGGCCTGTGGCTTTTGATACTCCCTGTTTTGAAAGGTTTACATGGGCTGTCAGAGCTGCCCTATTTCTAATGTGCAGAAGAAAACTGCTTTCAGATGTTCTCTTTAGCAGGACTCTCCTTCCTCCTCCTCCTCCTGTTGGACCATTTGGATGTGAGCTCCCAGTGTGTTCATGGATTGTGTGGTGGGTTAAGGAAGAGTAATAAATAGGCAGATTTGGCTCAAGAATTTTCTGTTGCCTCCTTGAAAAATACAGTGATGAATTTATTACGCTTGTTAACTCTGGATATCCCACAGAGGAAATCTAGCACTAAGGAGCAGAGATATACCAGTTCTATGTATCTGGCTTTGCAGATGTTTCACTATTGCATGAAATGCGAAGTAGCAGCTACCAGGTTCAAGCCCTGGACATTCACTGTATATATGGTTGAGTGCTGGATCAGAACATCTTTCCCCCCTTTCTCTTGTGATATGTGTGAGCAGTCTTTTGGCTGCTTGGTGAAGACAGTGGTTTTGTTCTGAGAACCAGATATCAAGCTGCAACACAACAGCTTGCAGAAGGAATGACCATATCCCAATAGAGCAACTTATATACAGTTTTGCAGGCTGAGGACTTTTCTTTCTCAGCAGAACTGAAACTTCCTGGAAAAAATTGCAGTCAAAAAGAAAAAATGGAACAAAAAGGTGCGCCTACACTGCCTCTTCAGCCTCAACTCTCACTGTGTACTCATTTTGATGTACATGTAAAAGCAATGTCATTTGAATACTTGCAGCAACAGACATCGCATTTGAGGACTGTATATTACCCTTGCTTAGGATCACCAGTACTTAATTCTTTAAGCAGTGCCCATGACCTCAAGGGAGTAAAAGTCTGCCCCATGTGAATCAGAATGGGATTTCTGTGATTGTAGTAGTAGGTTCTTTAAAACACCACTTGATCCATTTTAATCACACTAGCACTCATTCTTGTAGTTTATTATCATGATGTGTGGAAATGGAAGATCAGCCTCACTTGCAACTGTATCAGTAAATCACAGGCAAAGGGCATGTTTTCTCCTTGCAGAGGCTGCTCCCCTAACTGTACTTCTTTAGGCAATTCATCTCTCATCATATGCTCCAATTTGCTTTCCATGTTACTGCTTACTTGATGGGTTGGGAAACGATCAATGCCAGATGCACATTCCTTTCAGGCAGTAAATGCTCCTGCAGCAGTAAGTCATGTGCACCAGCTCCTTGTTTCATTAAAATCGCATATGGTTTCCATTTGCCCCTAATTGGTCTCACTTCAGCTCTGCTGTATTCTCTGAGTGGAACACTTAGACCTGTGGCTCCTTCGAACAATTCCAAAGAGCTATGAGAAACCAGAGCCTTGTCTGTCTCAGCCTGGCTTCCCTGCGTCCTGTAAGTACTGTGTCTAGAAGTACTTGATCTGGAAGTGAGGACTGAGTTAAATCTTATTGCACAAACCTCATGCAGACCAAAAGAAAATGCAAGAGGTGTTTTGAGCTGAGCATTGCCTGACCAGCTTTGAGTCATATGCTTGTTATTTTTATCCACTGTTGTAAGCTGGCTTTGGAAGTGCTTTTGTGTGTTGGTTTTGACAACCATCTTTCCAGCACTGCTAACCTTGGCTGAAAGCAGTTCTTTCTTTGGCAGTTGTCAGTGGCACAAAATGAGGCAAAACGCACTCTGCTGAAAACATCTCCTGAAGAGAGGTGCAAGGTGCCTCTCTACTGTGCTCTGTTCATGAGGCACTCCCTTCCCCTCCCTCCACTTGCATCACTTTTCCTTCCTTTACTCTGATACTTGCCTACTGCCTTTTGCCTCTAGTCTGAATTCAGCTTTCAGTAACTAGTTAAAAAATATTTAGGTGGGAAGTTAAAAAAAAGCCTGCTGCAGCAAACCTAGAATGTTTTGCTGATGCAAGCTGTGAGACTAACTTAGTGATGGATGTAACTTCTGTGACTCAACTCACTCTGTGCCTGTTCTAGGTAATCTCTTGGGCCTGCCTGGCTTCCCTGAGTTTAGTAGCTGTAATAGCTAGTAACAACAGGCATTTTTTTTTCCTTTTTTTCTTCCTTTAGCTTCTCTGTGTTTATCACAAGGTATGCTCTGAAGCTAGTTTCCCTTGGCACGAAACATACCATCTACACATGGATCTAGAAGATTCTACTTGTAAATGGATATAAATGCATTTTAGATCCCTCCTTTCTTCCTCCTCCTTTCAGTCTTTCCTCCATCCTCCCAATAGACTATGTGCGTATGATTGGAAAGCAAGGGAGCTAACATCAGAGGTTAGATGCAGGGACAGTGCTGGGCAGCTGAAGAGTCTTCAACCAAATTGCATATAGGAACCTGAATGAAATGTCTAGAAGAGTATTTGCAGTTTCTTATCTAACAGAGACCTCTCATTTCTCTCATTCTAATGTATTTCAAAGGGAGCTTGGGCTTCCATAGGGTGAGATGGACCATATGGGGAGGGAGAAAAATGCTTGCTACTGCTGCCATCAGAAAAACTGTATCCAATTAATAAGCTACAGGTGAAATGCCAAGCACAAACCAAGTTCTGCTTGTTTTATGCAACCTTGCGCCTTTAATTTGTGGTCTTGTTGGGAGGATTAACTTTCTCCCAAGTAAAGCCCTTCTAGAGCAGTTTATACTTTTTGAACTTTTGATGGGAAGTCCGATGCAATCATAGTCTTGTATGAAACAGTTGTATCATTCCTTATTTTGCAGTGTTGGAAATCAAGCAGTACAGTGTGTTGTGCAAACAGACTCTCAGTGGCAACGAAACCTGCAGGGATGGGAAAACTGGTTAATACTTAGGAAGTGCAATTGTAATCAGTTTTAGAGCTTGGGCCGGGGTGAAGTCATTTAATAGCCTTCCACTTTTTTGGGTGGCCTTCAAACAGCCTTGCTGTGCCACAGACAGGGAAAGTTTTTTGGATCTGTAAAACAAAGGCCAAAAGTAAATGTCATAGTTCTGGTTAGAAAATGGGAAGGAAAGATATCTGGGTGTCTCACCTTCTTGTTTTTATTTAGACTTTTATTGTTAGTCAAAATGTTCCAACATGCTTGCTGAAGTAAGCACAAGTCCTTTCCAATGTGATATTTATGTGACAACTGTCTGACTGGTAGAGGTGATTGTTGTCAAGAAGGTGCTATTTCTCAGTGTTCCTCAGAGCACTTTGAAAAAGCAAGAGGTCAAGATTTGGACTGCCAGTAATGGTAGCTAGTTTGTTGGTGAGGAGTATGAGAGGAAGGCAGCCAGCAGTGAACCTGTTACTTCACTACCTTTTTTTGCTTTCTTGATGAGGTTCTCTGGTGATGCTGTGTACCAGCACAGATGGATTTGGCTTCTTCCAAGACAAAGCAAAAGAGGTTGGCTTTGCTCTTGTGGCTTTGGCTGAAGGTCATGATGGAACGAGGCAGGAGGAAGGTTCTCTATTGTATTTTTTCAGCCTTCTGGCACTTTGCAAGTAGCCTTCAAATTCAATACTCTGATTTGTAAAAGAATTCTATTTTGGTTATGTAGGAGGAGGTGACTTTCAATACAGGCAGATCATCAAACAGACTGGAGACTTCTATCTGGTTTTTTTCGCTCTTCATGAATCCCCTGCTGTCATCAGCATTCCCCTCTCCATTCTGCTTTGCTGTGGAAGTGGAGGAATGGGTGAGGGGCTGCTTTCTTGTCCTCCTTCCAAAGCAGGTCCCACCCACTTGCTGCTCATATAAGTCTACAGCCACCGGGCAATTTAATAGAGCATCCCGAGAGGCTGCATATCGCTGGGCCAGACTTCCAGTCCAAAGGACACAATCCACTTGTAGTTACGGTCCTCTGTTTTTAGGGAGGCCAAGAGTGTTGGTAATAATTGCTAACAGATCAGCCAAGGGAGTGGGAAAAGGAATGCAGCTCCTGAGAGAGTGAGCAAGACAGACAGCGCAATTCTGCCTTTTTAGCAGCACCATCAGCACCAATGCTCGAAAGTCTGTGTGTAAAAGCATCCTGCCTTGACCAGGTTAGGAGACACTCCCATAAATGCCAGAATAAACTAATACCTCAGTAGTGTCATAGGTATGCTCAGGAGTCCTAAAACATACCAGCTGCCTTAGCCCTGCATGATGTGAGCCCTTTAGCATGTACCAGCACAGTAAGGAGTTTTTGTGAGACAGGCTGAATGAGAGAGCTGCTAGTAAAGTTGGTAAAAAGTTCTCAGTAAATTGCTCTTGGAAGTGAGCCCTTGTATAGTCTTTGTATGAATAAAGTGGCAACCATCCTCCTTGGCATGTCCTGTGTCTAGAGTTAAGGCAGCATTTCCAAGTGCACCATTCTGTTGGGGGCTGGTTTTGCTGTCCAGTTCCTGGTGTAGTCAGTGACCTCAAGATAGAAGGTCCTGGTGTAGTCAGTGGCCTCAGGATAGAAGGAGCTTTTCTTCAGCCTCCTGATCACATTGCTGTTCCCCATATATTTTATTTTGCCTCTATTGGCATGTCAAAGAATGGCCTGGGAGAATAACTTGTCCCCCGTGTCTCCATTAGTAAACAACATGAATCCTCCACATCCTTCACTTACTTAAATGCAGTGAGCATGCATCTCAGCCAAACCTCTCACTTAAAAATACTCATATTGCAAACCAATAAAATAAATCCTTGAAACAATAATGAGAAGTGTAGCATTTGTTACTCTCCTGAGCCATTCATGATAATTGGTTACAAGAGAAATGGGTTTGGAGCAAATCCTGGTCTCTAAGGGGTGTGTGTCTCCACTTAAAATGCTGTTTATGGATGACAACCAGCCCACTTGCATGAAAGCATCTGGTTCTCATGGTGCAGTTGGGCATACAATTGGGGTTCCTGGTGTTGGCTTCTGCGTGTACTACTGCCCTCTCATTAACGGAAGGTGAGATTTGTGATAGTGTCACCATCTAGTGGCTGGCCCCCATAAAGGACAAGAAGACAGTGCCTTTGCTTTTCAGTTGGGGAAAAAGGGCTACTATGCACCTAGTAGCTAGTGTGTGCCTGGATGAAATGACTTGGTAATTACAAGTCTTTTCACCATGTTGTTTCCTGGCAAATGCTTGTCTTGATCTCACATGTCCACTTCCCTCACATCGGTCATTGCCTGTTTTGTCTACTGCTTGCCTCATGAAAAGAATGCCTTCTGCTATCTCAGCTGTAAAGCCAGTGTCCTCTTCTGCTTCATATCTTACCTTTAGGCCTTTTACCTTTTCCTTGAGAAAATGACCACAGAGTAAGGGATAAAGTTAGAGAGTAGTTGAGTTAGATAAGTGTGCATTTGTGCAAATAAAAGTGCGTATAGGGCCTTTCTCTCCTATGCCCATTCTGATTTTTTGCCTTTATAAGACCTGATGCAGTGACATTTGGAAAAGATGTAAGTGATTTTTGGGTGTATTTGTGTGTATACATGCACATGCAGACAGTTTGTACCACCCTAGAGATGCCAGTGAAACACAAACCATTAGCTGCTTGCATTATACTAGTCCTGTGGCAAATCTGAGCCATCTCTGTTTTCCTAAGCATTAAGCTAGATTACATTAGGAAAAAAAAAAAGGCAAGGAGGGAAGGGAAAAGACATAAATACATTAATCATTTGTGATACATTGTTAGATGTATTTCTTGAATCCTCAAACACAGCAGGTTGTTATTTTCTTATTTTTTTTTTTAGAATATCAATTAAATATCCGGTTTGCTTTCTCTCTGTTCTTTCCCTCAGGTTTTTAATCATGTCAAATGTTGAGAAGCAGCGCATATGTTTTCTCCTCTTTGAATCATAGTATGGCTGCCATGCTTATCTCATCAAGATTTATATCCTCATCTAATTTAACTTTTCATAAATAATTACAAACCACTCATGAGACCTTGCCAACTGCTCCAGTCCCACAAAGTGACCCGACCTGGAACCCCAAAGTACTGAGAAACATTCATCTCGGAGTATTTTCATAGGCAGTACTTCAAAGGAATTGTGGTTTAAAAATATGCAGCTATTTTGGTGACCACTTGTGTGGGATAAAGTTTCCCATCAGTAATAGCAGGACTGTAAAAGAGCTTCAGGGAGAAGGAAGGACTTCAGGGGAGCAGTTAGAGCACCTTTTGCCTCATTCTGCTCAAGCAGTAAGAGTCCCCAGAAGTAAACAGTTTACTTTGTTAACATACCACGGACTGAATTTGCAGCAGAAATACTGTCAATTTCTGATAATTTGCAGAGGGTGAAAAATTCCCCTGGCAAGTATGCATAGTCCCCGCTCAGTAAGGAGCAATATTCTTTATCTTCTGACCAGGTGTGAAGAGTAGTCCAGCAGTGTAACTTGTGAGCGGCAGTTTGAAGGAGCAAAGATAGGAACTGGGAAACATGTGGTTGCAGATGTGCCACTTAGAGCTCTGTTCTGGGTAGATTTACAAGTGGCTTTCATGTGTGGAGGCTTAGGGTGATGAAGCTGGACATGCAAGAGCAACCTCTGAGCAGTCCTGTCCATCCAGCATTTCTCTCCAGTTACCCAGATGCATCTAATCCTCAGGGGGTGTCAGCCTCACAAAATACAGGGGGTAGACTTAAGTTGGAGTATCCTCTGCTCCTTAGCTAACAGCTTGACTTTTCCTTTAATATGGGAAGAAAGAGGTAGGGTGGGTTCTTTGATCATTCCTAGCTTTTTGGTAAAGGAAGGAACTTACCTAGAAAAGTTACAATTTGGTTGATAAAGGCAACTTCTCTGAGATACAGTGGGCTTGACCCATTTACAAAAGGCTTGAAGTGACGGCCCACGCTAAGGTTTTTCATCGCTTTTACTAGGTGAATTTGCTAGGATGGTGGTTGTTCTCTAACTTTACTGGAGAGCAATAATATGAAAATACAGGTCCTTCCACTTGCTTGGAAGGGTAGCATTAGTTGAAATTGTGATGCTGTTAACGTGCTAGTGTAGATGCGCATTTTGAATCTTTGGTCCTTTGGCGAAGCTGTGGATTAGTCCATAAATCAAAGCTGGTTTCTTTCTGAAGTGGCTGTGCTACTCTAACTAGAAGATAAAGAGCTGCCAAGCTAGCAGTGAAGTATGTGAAGAAAATGGGGGTTTAGATATTTTGTCAGCAATTGGGAATGTGCCTGTCATCTTTTATGCTAACTATGCTCTGGTTTGGAAACCCTAGCATTTTGCAATATTGCCTTTTAGTATATTTCCTATCATTGTCAGTAAGATACAGGATTTCATTGTTGATTTCAGATGTGTTGGGCAAACACCAGGTTTTTCAATTTCAGTGTATCAGATATGCAATAGATGAAGATCAGACTTTTGAACACCCTTTGCTATAGACTCCAGCATTAGTGAAGTGCCCTGTAATTCACAAAGCCTTGTGAAACACAAAAGAAATGGTGTTCTTTCTCATTGACCCTTAGGCAGTCTGGTTTTTGTAGCTTCTTTGGTGGTTGTGGTGGTTGGGGGCAACAAATGGAAGAACCTAGTTCTTTAAAGGTATTTGCAGTCCTCAAGGACATGCTTCAATATAGCTACTAAATTTTGAAGAAGAGAGTAAATTGAAGTATGAACAACTTGTTAAATAGAAGAATCAATAAAATTGTACTGACTTTTACTGCCATTGGATAATAGAAGTTTAAAAAAAAATTAAGAATGAAGTTTTACACTCAATGAATGAAGGTTTTGTTGGTCCTTTGAATCAAAGCCAGCAGGACTGTCTTACCTAGTTTAAAATTTATTTGACAAGTCTGGCTGAAGCATGGGATATAAATCAGAGCAGAGTGAGTTTGTCTTCATTTCACACCATCCTTATGGAACAAGTTCCAGGAGCTGGTGTGTGTATAACCAGACCTATGTCTTCCTTTAGATCTGTTCTTCAGATTATTCAGAAAGCTGGGACAAGCTTTTTGCCTTATTAATTTGGTCTAGATAGTGAACAAAAACTTAGCCTCCTCTTTTTCCCATTTCTTCCAGTGGGCTTCTACAGCTGTTTGAAATCTAAATGAGCTAAGAAGCAACAAGATGCTAGTTTAATATCCTATATAGCAAGCAAAATGGATCTCTGAACTTTGTTGCTGCTTTTCGATAGTGCTGTAATGTAAATAATAACTCAGGTTTTCCTGCTTGCGAAGGAGTACCTCCACCTCTTTGTCTCCCTTCCATGATTTCCTGCTTTTTAATGAATTGTTTTCTGTGATGCATTCGTATGACACATTCAGCAAAACACAGACGACATGCTGCAAAAGATTGCTGTGAAAGCAGTACCTCTGTCCTGTGCAGGGAGTTACGATCAAGACCTTCATAGGTTCAGAGGAAATTATGTATGTGGTCCGTTTTAGTTGCTGGATTTCAGTAGTCTGGACCATTGGGCCATATATTCAGCAGAGGTGTGTTGTTTGCAATGGTGTACCGATACAAGCTGTATGCAAAGTAGCTGATATCTCTTCTTCCACAAAAAAGGGGGTTCTGGGGGATTTATGTATAACTCTACATTGTCAGTTGTGTTATGAGTATGTTGCATTCTTTGGATTATTTTACTGGAATAATTTTCATAGCCCTTGTAATGAGAAGCTTGATGAATAAGATTGATGAATAAGATTTTAGGTAAGATTTGCATGGTTATATTGTAGTTTTGATGTTTCTTTTCAATGATGAAATTTTGAGTTCCCTGGTTTATTTTTTTGTCCTGTTGTTTGTACGAGTGGCATACAGGGTTTTCTAACAGTGATCCTTATTCTTCCCAGGATTGGTCATCTCCAATCTCATTTTCTGCAGCCCTTGTAAAAATTAAGCCACTTCTGGTGCTTGTATAATGTGATATGATTGTTCTAGGCGAGTGGACTTAAGCTGAATAATGCTTGCCCAGTCACTAAGCTTTGCTCCTCTACTAAGATGATGAGCAGGTGATTGCAGAACTTTTTCGATGGAACAGTAGGGGTTTCTGTGGAATGCCTCAAAAATAGAGGAGCCTGAGAACTCTTCATTAAGCATTGACTGTAAACTACCTGCTAGATCCATCTGAGGGACCTAAAAATCCTTCTCTATGATGGCTTGGGCTCAGTTGGCATTGCTGTGGTACAATGGAGGTATCTGTGTCAGGCTGGATGCTGTGTACATGCATGCACATACAATGCCCCTTAGTATCCACGAAGAAATGAAATGCAGTGTATGTAAGGTCTGATGGGTCAGCTTTAGTTTGTCTTCCAGGTGGCTTCTGGCTGGCCTGGCAGCTTTCACTGTGGACTTGATGGCTGCCGAACAATCTGTTTTTGCACAGTAGCCATTTGTTGGAGGGAGCCATTTGTTGGGAGTTTTGTGGTATCCGAAAGGTGTCAGCGGTAGTGAAATCCCCAGATATGGGATATTCCAGTGTGTTGTACTGTATTGTTGTGGTTATTGGCAAACGGAAGCTGCACTGGGCACCCAAAGAACAATTGTTGAACATCATTCCGTATGTTGAGAGTTAAGACATTAAATATGAACTTCGTGCCAGTGGCTTGGTGCAAAGATTTTAACCTGTCTTGGTCCTGGCTATAGTCTGCTTTGCAGATTTCAGTGAGATTTCAACATAAATAATGCTTGTTCTTATTCTTCACACAGAACTGGATTTCCTCTAAATAAATACTTGCTTTGGCATCCCATTTTACATGCCTTTGTTTTGTGTGAGATTTAGAATAAATTGAGAGGAAGGTTGGCCCGGAGTTTTGTTTTATTTTACAGAATAATTTATCTAAGTGGCTTTTTTGAAGTGGAGGGTCTAGCCTAAATGTTGTGCAAAGTTGTTTATAATTTGTTGTATTTTTCCTCTCTTATGACAGTGATCCGAGCTAAAGTTGTGGGGAAGAAGCTCATGAAAGATGGACCATTTGGAACGATGCGATACACAGTCAAGCAGATGAAGGTATGTTTGGAGGCACTTCACATAGGCTTGTAGATATGATAATGATTCTAATTAACATGTAATAATGAACAGAGTTTGCATACTTAAAATAACAGCATGTCAACTTTTCATATTGGTCAGCCAGAATGGAAGGTAACCAGCAATTGGTAGAAATTTGCCTGCAGAGGGGAAGGGAGCAGTAAGAGGTCATTCCTGACATATGATGCTGAATACCTGAATTCTTGCTTTATTTTTTAAATTTCTGGTAGTAAAAGATGCCAGATGGGCTTCTCTAGGTACTGGAGTCCTGTTTGTGTTCAACATACACAGTATTAGACTGTGGAAATGCAAGCTTTTCCATGCAACACTTTCATTAAATTCAAGATGTGGTGGTAGGGGGTCTGCCAGCCTTGGGAGAATGGTCTTTCATCTTTTCTTTACTTGTATTCTTTGTGACCACCAGTTAGAATGATGGCATTTTTTTCCATGTACGGAACAAGTGAAACTCGTATAGTGAAGTCTTTATATAAAGCTAAACCAAACACTGTAGCTTCCAAATATCATCAGCTCAGAAGAGCTGTAAAGTATTGACTCAGAAATGAAAAGATGTTGATCTCCTGTGCCAGTTTCTTGGTTTCTCTAGTTCCTCTCTTCAGAGCTCTAATTCTTTGCTGCACAAACTGCACTCAACGTGCTGCTGTGGACTTAGGTTTTTTTCTTAAACTGACCCCTTGTTATGTAATGCTAAAAATCAGCCCTAGATTGTTTTTCTTGGCTATGCCATTCTAGTCATAAGACTGGTTTATGTCTTTAAAAAAAAAAAAGAAAAAAGAAAGGGAATGGAAAAGCTTGGCAGAGACTGCAGAAATCTGAAACATATTAGACAAAGTAAAGGTTCAGAAAAAACCAGTCACTTGCCTGCCTCATAACAGTAACTCTCTTTATAAGGCAGTTTATAGCTAAGCACGAAAGCTGGGAGGAGGAGACGCAAAGCCTGTTTCATAAGCTGTCGCAAAACCGCACACGTAGCCAAATCTGGTCCTGGCATGGCTCTTCCACTAGAGTGGAATGCTAGCACTTTGAATAAGAGAGCATGAGGTGCTGGGTTTACTAATTTCCTTAATCTTAAAAATTTCTTTTTAAGATTCAAAAGGAAATATATATTTGTTGGTTAACTTGTATTTGTAAAGAAGACAACTGGTTATGTTGGCAACAGTGAGACAATGCTACCGCTCCTTTTTTTGTTTGTTTTTTTGATGGTTGTCCCTGGCCTCACCAGGCTTGCAGCACTCAGTGCTGTTCTTGTCCAGTTTTGTCACTCTCCAGCTCAGCAAATGTACACCATTTCACAAAACTACTCAACATCCACATGCTGCAGTGGCTTCATCAACTTTTCTTTTTCTGTTTTCATCCTGGTCTGTCCAGGACCTCTACTTTCCCTCCTACTCAGTTCCAAGAGTTTGGCGCTTCCTAACATATGACCATGAACAGGGTCCAGTGGTGATCCAGAATAACAGTAGTCCCCAAAATGAACTACTACTTTTTACCAACCATAACACTAGCCTCTCTCGTAACTAATGATGCAGCCTGTCCCATTGTCAGCCAGTGAGCTGCAGTGTCAGAGGTCTCTGGAACAGCATTAAGCATTCCTCTTCTGACCTAGAAGCCTGCAGCAGTGTCCCTGCTATGAATAGAAAAGGCTTCTCTGTGTCTGCTTGCATGGGGAGGAGCACAAGCCCAGGCCAGGTGAGCACGTTGAGTGGAGCAGCAGCCACTCTATTGTCAATAGCCACCATTGTGTCAATCTTTAAATAAGATGCCTGAGCCTGTCCTGGCTGTTTTCATTGGGTTATTCTGCAGCACAGGGCCAGGGTGTTTACAGCAGATACTGCAGTAATCTGCAATGTCCTCGTGCTGAGACCACAAAAGAACAATTGCCTTTTTGCAGGAGCAGCTCCACAGTGTTTTGTTAGGAAGCTATGTGTCCAACAAAAGCAAGAGTGATTTTAAAGAGGAAATTGTGTGTTGGTCAAACTGCCTCTGCCTGCTACATAGATGGTGGGCTGGCGAGCTGTTGCATTGCACGTTTAACTGCGACTTTTAGCAGGAAGGAACCTGAAGCAGTCAAAGTGCTCAGTAGAACTGGAATGTCCAGAGCACATAGTTCTTGATAAGCAAACAAAGTGTCTTCTTTGAAACCCTGCTGTCTTTCTGCTGAGCTTAGAGACTTCAGTATAAAGAGGGATTCAGCTCCATACAGTGGGGGAGCTCAGAATGACACAGCAAATCTCTCCCTTGCTCGCCCCAATGAAAGCTGACTGTCCTCCTGCTGAAAAGAAAACTAAGGAGGCCTATGGCTCTGCACAGCTGCATGGGAACAAGTCTGAAGATAAAACTAACATGTCAGTGTTTTCTGGCCACCTATAAACCCATCTGCACCTGCTGATGAAAAATAAACAAGCATTTAGTCTACCAGTGTGTACTGAATTGCCTGTGAAAAGCATTGAGAGCCTTAAAAGGCAACAAACAATCTTTGTATTTTTTCATGGGTTACTTGGAGTTTGCTGTGGCTGATTCTTGCTCTCACTAACACTCCTGAACTCGTTGCTGAATTTCACAACTAAACGAGCTTGGGGCCTGGACCGGAGCACAAGGTCAGCACACAGGCACAGAATAGTGCCAGGCTTTCTAGCGTTCAAGTTTGTTGTCTGAAAAGGCCTTGTGCTTTTTCAAGCAACCTCTGCCTCCCCCAATATTTCAAGATCACATGTCAGAAATCGGCACAGGACTGATCTAACCCCCGCATGTTCTGTGATGCTGCTGTGCATTCTGAGAAGGGCCCAAACCTATTTCAGGAAACTGCAAAGGAAACAGGGAGATAAGATATTTCTACTCCATGTGCACAAACAGTCCTGGTTGACCATGGCAGCACTCTGCACAGGCTGCCAGAAGCAAGGAGGCTTTCCTTGGTTTGTTGCTAATCTGTAAAATGAGTCTAAGGGGTGAAACGTGATAGTCCCAAGAGGAAAGAAGTGGGGTGGGATTAATTTAGTTTAATTTTAGACAGACTAAAATGAGGTGTTGAGTCTTTCAGGCTCTCTTGATTGTCAATGGAGAGGGACAGGAACCAGTGAATTGTAGTTCAGCCCACTAGCTGTAGACAGATACTTTAGGATGGGCTGAGTTGTGCTGGAGGTGCCCGTTCTTGGCGTTTGACTAGAGAGGATGCCTAATTCATATGAAGCGCCTAAATTTTAGGCAGCTGAGGGTTAGGCAAGATAACTCCAAGCCTTGGTATCTAGTGTGACCTCACATGGGAGGGACAGAGGGAGGAACATCGTATCACAGGGTGAAGTTAATCATGCGGCAGGAACCACCACAGGATTTGCATGTGCATTTCTGAGGCAGTATGGGGGCTGCTAAGGCGAATGCTGACACAGCTGGAAATAGAGTAGCACTAGCAGACACCACCATGTGATGCTTGCTAATACTTTGTTCCCTGTCATTATGCTTCCGAAAATACACATTTGTGGTGACAGGAGGACTCTGAGGGTAGCAGTTAGGAGAGAGGCTAGCTTTATGGTTGGTTTTCTTCTGACTGGCCTAATAGCACTTCCAGGATATTTTGTGTATCCAAAAATAATGCTTAAGGCATTGTTTTATTTGTTTTGAAAGAAGGCATTTGTATAAGATTCCCTGTTGCCAAATTTTCTTTTTCCTCCCCTGAGAACCAAGGTCATGGTGAATTTTCGTTAGTCATCAGAGGATGAGGCAGGCCCTGTCTGCCCCCAGCACTGGGTCAATTAGCGTGACAGTTGCTAGCATTGATGAGGGTCACTGAGGGGTGAGCTGAAGCACTTTTTGAGAGGCAGAGCGTGCTTCCTTCAGCAACCCTGACAGTGGTGTCCCTGATGGTAATGTGAACAGGGAATTAGGTCCAGGAGTTTAAAACCAAACCGCAGATCAGCATCACTAGTTACTTCATAGGCAGTCATGTTGAGCTTGATGGTGCAGAAGGTGCGAGGAGTGACGACTGTAAGGGTCCTGTAGGAAGGGCCTGAGGAGCTTCTCAGAGGAATGATTAATCTGGCTTGTAGCCCTTTCTGCAAGGGGCTCGAAGAGAGAATGAGCTCAAAGCATGCCTGTGCACGTGTAGACTTTATAGCCCAACACTACTTGGAGCCTACCACTCTGGGTGACAGATCACTTGTACTGCACATGCACAGCATACAGCTCTCTGGAGTGTAGATAACGCACTGCCTGGAGAGACTGGGCAGCCTCAGCTCTTATCTTAGCTAGTCTTATCTGCTTAGATAGTGTTATCATAGCTTGTGGTGTGACACCCTCTAAAATGGGGTCTGAACACATAATCTTTATTCTATGTGCCGTTCCTCACAGTATCCTTGGGAAGCAAGGCAGAGCTGTTCTACAGATGAGGAACAAAAGTGTACCGAGGGCTAAATAACACATCCAAGGACAGACAGGATGCTTGTGCCAGAACCTAGATCTCCAGCTATCTTGAGCGTAATTGGAAAATCTGAGTAGGTCATCCCATACCAAGAAAATTGCAGGGATAAAGTACAGATTAGGCAAGATTCAGTTCTTCCATATTCATTGAAAGACTTTGCTCACTTACAGACACAATGGTGTATTCCAAACATGATCTGTGAGCTTTTGTTGATACAGTATGATTAATTTAAAAAAATGCTTTCCTTGCATATTTGCTGGGTGTAGAAGAAAGGCTGGAAAATGCAAACCCTTTTGCATGTCTTTTACTGTGCACAGCAGTGCTGTTAACTGAGTTGTGATACTGGTGTAAGAATATGCTGATTGGGGTAATATAACTAAGGAGAAAAAAAAAAACGGCAGACATTCCGTGGATGCCCAGAAGATAGTTTGACCTCTCAGCATAGCAGAATTAAAAGTAGTTATTTATATTTTTATATGCAGCATCTGGACCTAGCATAAAATCCATTAAATCAACAGACATTCTTTCAGAAACAAAAAGATTTGTTGTTTTTAAAGGAGGTGGGGGAATAGTGAAATGCCCTGGGATAATAGGGGACTTCAAGAAATAGAATACAGCCTGGAGGAGAATACCACAGCTTAGGTGACACAGCAGGAAGGTTCTATAGCTCTGGGATTGTTTGGGATTTTTCTTCCTCTGTTGCCTCACTTTAATATTTACAGTTAATCTGAACGTGATTGTGCTCTCTATCAGTAAAGCTGACAGAAAAAAGGATATGCTATGAAACTGTGATTCTCTCTGACTCTTACTGTTTTCCTTTAACTTTTAAACATTGGCCATTCATACAGTTGGTGGAGGAAAAAGAGAGACTGAGTGCTTAGAAAAAATAACCAAATTTTAAAGATGAAATTTTTGGGAAAGTAATCCTCAATGTTTCAAAAATAGGATATGTTTTATTGTGTCCAGTGTACACATGCAGTGGTTGTTTCATTGCTATGGGCGGACTTCACTATGCTACTAACAGGTGGGCATGAGTTTCCCTAAATTGTAGCATAAGGTCAGGTCAGATAGGGACACATGCTAATTTCTGACTGAATCCAACTGCCAGTATATCTTTGGGTTCATATTTCAGTTAAACTGAACTGTAAGAAAGATTATGAAAAAGGAGAAGGAGTGTAGAGGAATTATGTATACATGATATTTTCTTTATGGCGCCCATCAGTACTGGGCTAATTTTAGGAGATGGAGCAGAATTCTATTTCTGCATCCATTTAGTTAGAGAAACATTAAATCCTTGCTGATGTCAGCAGGGGTTGTGTATGCTAGGTGTTTGAGAAGGAGGTGTCTGGCTTGATGACTTAGATCAAGCGCCAAAGGTTTGAAAGTCTTACAGCAGCAACACTGGAAAATAGGGTCATTGTTTAAAAGAAAAACCCCTTAGTTCAGAAGAAATTGTTTAAATCACATGAAGGAGAAAGATTCCAAACTTGAACTAATTTAATTTCTCCCTAATTATGAGCTATATATGGGAAAAAATTGTTCAGGATGTTGGCAGAGCTTGCAGTGTTGGCGCTTTGCTCACTCAGTGCCACTGGAACTAATGCGACTGGGGAAAAGTGGTCCCTGTGCTGAATTGCAATGGCTTGTTAGCAGGTACGTGTTCTGCTTTACCAGCAGATCTGGTGGGGAGACTTCCATCAGAGTCCAGATAGTGCCATTAGTCCTTCACCCTTGTAAACACTAAAAGTTCACTGCTTGCCACCACAGTCTGGGAATGTAGGTTGTAAAGAATCAAAGTGAAAAGTTGTCATCTTAAGATGACGTAAAGCATTTTTATTCTTTCTTTAGATGTACAGGGGCTTCCAGATAATGCCACATGTTCAGTACATCTACACAGAAGCCTCTGAGAGTCTTTGTGGAGTCAAGCTGGAGGTCAACAAGTACCAATATCTGATTACAGGTAAGGACAGTGTACTTCTTCATAATCAAAACATCTTCTGTTCTATACATACACCTGCTAAGGACATGGGCGGGTGTGTAGACAGCTCTATACGCAGCTTCCCAGGTGTTAAGACTCCTTAATGTTGAGAGTCTTTTCACTTTCCAGATTTCCTTCTCTTTCCTAAAGTATCTCTTACACCCAGCGATGTTGTGACAAATATGCTGTATAACAGTCCACAGCTGTCAATTCATACCTGAGCTGGCATGTCTGTCACAGGGAACTGGTTGCTACTCAGCTGCGCCAGAAATGGAAGATACCTTTTGGAATGAGCAGGAGGAATGCAGGCTGCTGAGATGGGGGATGCAAGGAGACAGAGGTGTGACAGTTGCCAAGTCTTCTTTCTAGTGAAGGTGTCAATTCACTTTGCTCTGTTGTTGAGAGGAGCTTGACAGCGTTAGTCACCTGCATGTTGTTGCTGGTGCTTACAGCTGGCACAACACTCCTAACTTGCAGAAGTGCTATAATCTTGCTGGCCAGAGATTCCTGAACCAGTTAATAAAAAGAAAGCAGTTGCTGAGCAGTGACTGAAGCCAAACATATTGAGAGCATTAGCGATCTCAGGAAACGAGAAAAGTGCTCGAGCTGAGAAGTGCTAACTTGTGACTATGTCTCTGTTTTCAAGGCCGCGTGTATGAAGGGAAGGTTTACACTGGCCTGTGCAACTGGTATGAGAAATGGGACCGGCTGACTCTGTCCCAGCGTAAAGGACTGAATCATCGTTATCATCTGGGCTGTGGATGCAAGGTATGTGTGTCTCTAATTAGGTGGCATTAAGACATTCAAACCCTAGAATTCAGTTTCCCCTGGCTGGTAATATCAATGATGCTGGTGAACAGTCAGGAAGAGAAAAGGAGGACAACAATTTTTACAGGGAAAAAGTAAAGCTCAGCTTTAGTGTTGAGACCAGAGAAGAGACAATCACATAAAAATGCAGAGTCTATGCCTTTTTAATGCCCTGTTGAAGTTAATTGGGGTTGGGGAAGGCTCTCAGAATCCATGCAGAATCATTTACAGAGAATGAAATCAGGTACCACAGGCTTGGCAAGATATGTCCAGCTTTTTTCCTGTGTAAACATTTAGAGTGCTTAAAACCTCACAGCCTGGCACTGGCACTAAGATTTTTTGCTCATGGCCCCAGGCCTGCAAAAACATAGACACAAGCTCAACTTTTCTGTACCTGAAAAGCCCTTTTGACTCTGGAATTACCTGTGTATGTAAAGCTAAGCACATGCTTACATGCTTACTGAACTGAGGCTGAATTTTGGGTTAGTAAGCAAGGTTTGAGGGAGTGGAATTTTGAATCCCTTGTCTCTGGTAAAAAGGCATTTTATATAGTGTTGTTTTTCCATGTAGCCTTACCTGATTGCTCTTTACAATTGCAGATCAGGCCCTGCTACTATTTGCCCTGCTTTGCCACCTCCAAGAATGAGTGTATTTGGACAGATATGCTCTCCAACTTCGGCCACTCAGGATACCAAGCGAAGCACTATGCCTGCATCCAGAGGGTGGAAGGTTACTGCAGCTGGTATAGAGGATGGGCACCTCCAGACAAAACGATAATCAATGCCACAGATCCCTGAGCACACTATCCCTTCCTTATCTCCCCTCTCCCTTACTTGTGGCTGATCTTCCTTTGGACACTAACTCTTACCAGATCATGATGATGACAATGAAATTAGTGCCTGTTTTCATGCAAATTTTAGCACTTCGAACACTTAAAAAAGAAAAGGAAAAAAAAAAAAAGGAAAGAAAAGAAAAAAAGTCTGTGCTACCTTACTGAATTTGTAATCACCTTTTCCATTTTTTGATACCACTCATTTTGATCAGACGACATTTGGGAGCTTACTTTTGCACACCAGAGGGAAAAATGGGAGGGAAAAAAAATAAAAGAAAAAAAAAAGAAAAAAGATGGAGCTCTTGCTCTCTTACATGTATCATTAGCTGTAGCGATATAATCTCTATTTTTTTAGGAAAACAAAAATCTAAAAACTATGCCAATTAGGCACTGTATTCTTCTGTGCGCTGGCTTCCCGTCACCCCTCCTCATGCACTAAGTGCTGAAAATACATTGACAAATCTATTTGAAGGAAAACAGGTTTCATTAATCAGATTGGCGAATGAAACAAACTGAAAAGAAACCCAGCCTAAACTCTGGAAAAAATGACGTCCGAAAGAAATCCTCCTCTATGGGAGAGATTGGCAATGTGATTGACTCCAGCAGTGGGAGAATTCACCTGGTGTGTCTGACCACATCATCTGGTAAAAGCATTGTTGACTGATTGTCCTAGCTAATTCAGTCACAGTGTGAATGCAACAGCACATTTGAAGTTCTGGCTTTCCCCAGAACAAAAGAGATAGTATTTTGTATTTTTGTTGTTGTTTAAAAAACAAAAGCCCCATCCCCTATGTTCAGGGAGGTAAATCCACCTACAGCAGAGCAGAAGTGCTGTGCCATCCTGTTTTGAGCAGCATTGGCCCCTGAAATTTTTGCAGCTTAGCTTCAACAGCAAAACCAGCTTGTGAACACCTTGAACCAAACAGATGCAAAAATACTAACTGCAAATCAATCACATGGAAGAGGGAAAGGGGAGACTTGCTAGAGCTCTTACTATAAAAAAAGTCTATTGCCAAAATAGTGTTTTGCTGAATTAAGATGTATATACACATAATGACATAAGCTATTTTTGACAGGACGTGGAGTTTTTTTGGTGTTAAAAGAATGGTTTGATTGTGTTTTAAAGACAGAAATATTGACATTCCGAGTCAGTGAGTTGTTTTTAAGATATTGAAGCTCCAGTGTATCTGCAGTAGTGGCTACAGTCATTGTTTCCTCTGTACCTCCTTGCACCACGGTTCCTCCCCTGCAGCTACACTAGCTGCATTTGTTTATATAGTAAAAGGAAGTGTGTGGGCGGGCTAGGCAAGGAAAAGTGGTCTCCTAATAAGTGCTGGCTGGGATCATAAAATTTCAGCTGCCCAGAGGATTCCTTCTGTGTCAAGTGCTGTGTTTCCCTCTAGGCACTGTTAAGCGTAGCTCTGTGCATGTGCTCATACCATGTCCTGCAGTGATGTGGGAGGAGGAGCCTTACTGTCTTGTGCTTTGCTGTTGACTGGAGAAGTTTTTTCGTTCTATTTTGTTTTTTATTAAGAAAACTATAATATAATTTTTCTTATCAAATAAAAGTATTTTAAGTTTTAATGATGGTGAAGAAGGGGTGCTGACAAAATGGGTGACTGAGTTTTGGATGGGGAGGGCTTGGGCAGGGAGAAGATTATGCTTAACTTCATTTTTGTATTATTATGGTTATTTATCTTAAGTTTCCATATATCTTCAGTTCATTCCACTTTTAGAAAGCAGAGCTGCCACCAGCAGGAAAAAATGTTGCAGTGATTCCAGCTTGGGGCAATACAGCATTTTACAGTCAGTGACCTCCATTACTGGAGAGTTGTTTGGGACCTCTTTGCCAAACGGAAAGGAAAGGGTGTCTGAGATGGGCCCTGATGCGTTTTTACGTTCCTTGCATGCTACCAGAGCTCTGCCAGACGTACATGCCCCGAAATGCCCCATTTACTAGACGAATTATTGCAGCAAAAAGCGCGTAGCTTCATTTTTAACATGAACTTTAAAGGGCATTTTCAAAGAGTTGATGTAAGAGGTGCCTAGGTCTGCTGTGTATTTTTTTTTTCATCTGCTCTGAGTGTCAACGCAGCACAAAACACATTCGAAGTCTGTTGGATTTTCCTGTGATTCAGGCTTGGAACACTTAAGTCCTCTTCCCTGTGACTACTCCTAAATTATGGGTTGGAGATGAGAGGGAGAGTAGGGTGCTTCACAGCACCCATCATAGGATCGGGTGGTGGGTCAGAACGTTGCCCCTTTGGGCAGAGTATGGGGTTGGGCTTTGGGCACAGTGGAGCAATCTCTGTTTGAGCTGTGCACAGCTGACAAAACCTCCGAGGGTCACTGAGGGCAGAGTGGAGCCGGCCTCGCCACCCTCACTGTTTGCATCGTGTGGAGTCAGCATCGCTGGAAATGGCCCTCCTCAAGCTCAAGGCGACTTTGCAAAGCTGACATCGCTTTGAGCTGCAGCCACTTTTCATGGCTTTGGAAGGCTAAATGAAAATGCCCCTCGATGCAGTGAAGTGTTGGTTTGAATTTTCATTAAACTGCAGCTCTGCATATTTTACCTGTCACTGATTCATTTAGCTAGCTGAGACATCACAGTATTGCACTCAAATTGTTGTGAAAATATTTGCATTCTAATACTATGAGGACTTGTGTCCCTAAGTAGGATATAATGTAGCTATGTGCTTTGTAAACAACAAAACAGCAGATGCATTACCAGAAAATGAAGCATATTCCCATTTTATATTGCAGACGGTAAAATATTTCTGAGATGCAGACAGCTAGACCGGCAGGGGTGGGGGTTTGGTAGCAAATCTTTCCCCTTGCTGTGTAAAGAAACAGTTGTTAAGGCTTTTAAAAATGTGGAGGCAAAAGGAGGGGGAAGAATCCAGTAAAAATACATTTCTTTTGGGAGGCTTCTTAATTTTGTTTCTGTGCATGCTATCAGGGACATATATTTCTTGGGCTAAGCTTTAGCTTGTGCTTGCATTCAGAACCTGACTGAAGGCTCCCTTGAAGTGAGAGGGAGCCATTAAATGGATTGAACAGGCTCTAAATCAGACTCCAAGACTTCTTCCTTCCTATCTGCTCTTCTTTCTTCTGTCTTGCTAAGTCACTTCTGCCTGCCAATGGACAAAACTCTCTCCCTCCTTACAGCAGGCCATTCAATATATGGGAACACCAGGCATGGAGATGTGAGGAGGCAGGTGTGAAATTCTCCCCAAAATGTTAGGCTATGGAGCATACCAGTGGCTTGCAGCAGCACAAATATCTTCCTGTCACCTCTGACATGCTCCTCACTTCACCCTGTAACCTAAGGTCAGAGAACTGTCAATGGCACAGCTCATGTGAGCACGACCTTTGGACATGTACAAGATGAGGGCTCCCCCCCTCCATGCTTTAGATATACCAGCGTTATTAAAAGTACCTTTTAAAATGCATAGCTCATTTCTAGACTGCTGGTCTTTGCTTTCTTATTTATAAATATTTTTCCTTATTTGCTTGAGAGAGTTTTCCCCTTTAGAATTACAGAAAATATGAAAAATACATTGAGAGTTTGGGAAAGATTGGATTAAAATTTCCTTTTCCAAAATGGAGGAGGTAGAGAGCAAGAGGACATCTGTGCATGGAGTACCTTCA
Source organism: Haliaeetus leucocephalus (assembly GCF_000737465.1). NCBI lineage: Eukaryota > Metazoa > Chordata > Aves > Accipitriformes > Accipitridae > Haliaeetus > Haliaeetus leucocephalus. The sequence goes on from NW_010972537.1 coordinate 1,152,735, forward strand.
ATAACGTGCTCTTGTGGGAGGCTTCCCCCTCTCCCGTATGGGACAGAACTGCCATTTTAGGTCTAAATTTCCCATGTTTTGAAGAGTTACATGGCCCTTTAGGTGGGATAATTCTAAAACCTGAATATATCGCTGTATCCCATTCATACTTGGACGGAGTGAAATGCTGTCTCACGGTGATAGGAAACATACTGTTGCGGTTTTTTACAGTAAAGACTGTTTGAAGTAAAGGCCTCCATGGGAACAAGTTCCCATTCCTTCAGAAGTCTCTGAAAGTATATCTCACTTAAAATGTATTTTATAGCTTAGAAGGGCAGAACAAAATTGAGGGAACTGCAAAAATTTTTTGTCGTCTTTTAGAATAAGTGGCTTTTGGGGCTACCAGTCTTGAGAAAAATCTTAAAAGTCCACTAAACGTGTGCTGCTGCTTTGCCTGTACTGGCTTTTTCTCTCTGACACTGTCTTTCCTTCATAGAGCCACTCTGCTGTTCCTGATAGTCATGGAAACTTGGGGAGGGAAGCAAACCCATGTGAAAAATCTTGTCCAGAAGGAATGTATTTGTTGCTAAATTTTCTAGCACTGTTTACAGTTTTCCTCCATGTTATTTATAAATTTTATATTCAGTGAATGTATATTGTCTTTTAAGGTAATGTTGCATAATGTTCACTTTTTATAGTGTCCTTTTATTCTAAACAGTAAAGTGGTTTTATTTCTATCACAGACATTCTGTCTCTGCTTCACTTATATTACTTTCTGTCCACTTCAAATGTACACAAATGGATTTGCAAGTGGATTTATTCATTTCCTTCCCTTTCTTGATACCATTTTATTGGGCCCAAAGCAGATATTCCACCTCTGGCAATTCTTGTGCTTTGGCAAAGATCCCTCCAGCAGTCCCTCCCTTTTTTTAAGAGATTGCTTTCTCTAAGATTTGTTATTGGGGTCATAAGCCCAGGAGAGGTGAAAAATCCCTTTTGAAGTTAATGTATCCCAGTTGTTAACTGGCCATAGGGGGTCACTACAGAGCAAGGCAGTCATTATGGCTGTCCTGTAGTACCAGTAGGGCCTTAGAAGAACAGTTCCCAGATTGCTCTTATTTCCAGTAAACTAATCACCAGCGGGAGGGTTGAAAGGTACATGCCCGTGGCAAAGGGAAGAGAGATTCATCTTTCGGATCGTTTCTGCTGTGAAGTGTCAGAGCCTTGTGTCCTCTCTTTAGGCTTACTGTTTAAGGCTGGTTAAAAATGCCTTGTTGTCATGAGAAGGAAGCTTCAGAAAAAGCACTTTCAATTAAATTCAAATGCTTACAAGAATGGGCCTACTGTTAGAAATTTCCTTTATCTCACTTTTTTACTTTAGGAAAATCTCTATTCTCTACACAGATGAAAGAAGGAAACAGATTTTAAATTCTGTTCTATGTTTAATCTAAAGGTTTAGAAAGTAAGCTTTGGAGAGTTTTAGACATAGAAGGATGAGGATCTCTTATGTGAGAACTTCATTGCTTAAAGTGTACCACATTGCAAAGAGGTAAAACCATAACATGAGTTATAAACACTTCCAGGGGGTCAGCCATCAAAGGACCACAGCGTATTTTATGAGTGCTGACTGGTACAGCTTGAAAATGCCTCCAGGAAAGGGAAGAAAAAGAGTGGGAAAGGGGGATCATTATATTCCTATCTGACACAGGGAGAAGCTGATGCACAGCGGGCTAGCGACATTCACAGGTACTTGGAGTGACGACTGCAATGGAGCTTGCTTGGTGTAAGCGCTTGCCCTCTCAGGCTCTCATAGACCGGGATACTGTGAAGATGCACCCAGAAAAGATCTTGAGAAGTTAGGTAGATTCATTCTGTGAGGCAGACCCCCCACCTGGAAAGGGCTGGCCTGAATTTGCCCTAATGGATCGTTGCTTGTGTAAATGTTTGGAAAGTGACTGATTTAAACCAGATTACTCAAAATTGCATGTCAACAATAGTGTTTGTGTTCAGATGAGATTATCTACACTTCAAAGGGTTCCTGTTTTCTTCTGGAAGTAAGCAGTAAGCATCTGCAAGTAAGCAATACCATCTCCAAGTAGGTGATCAGTTATAAAGGTGACAAATACGTGAAATTAAGATCAGTGCTCTGCTAAACCAAACTACTATGCTGGTAACAATGCATTTACACGCTGAGGAATCAAGAATCAGATTTCCAGACAAGAAATTAATGCTAAAACTGCTAGCAAATGTATTTCCAATGAAAACCTTAATCAAGCCTTCCAAAAATACCATTCCTGACGTGATGATCAGACAAAGTCACAATTGTCCTTGAAGCATTACATATGTCACAAAACCCTCTGTATAAATCAGCGGGAATCAAATGCAACAGGATTTATCAACTAATTTGTCTTAAAAGTCTGCAACAAACTGGCACATAGTGTTTAAGGACCATTCATTTCTTTATGTCTTATGATAATACAACTCTTAGTGAGCATTACTGGAGTGCTTCACAGCACTCATGACCGTACTTAACCTTCATGACATGCCTGTGAAGTATGGAAGTGCTGTTGCCCACACAGTTGAGGTAGAGAACAGATCATTGGAACAGAGAGATGGAGGACCAGCATTTCAAGGTATTCAGGTACCTAGCGAGCACTGGTGGGATTTTTTTCACAAAAACCTAAATGAGACTTCCTTTTTAATTTTGAAGCTCCCACTAGGTACCTATATCCACCATCAGGTACCTACATCCTATTAGGCATTGCAGTTGGCCCACAGTGTTGCAACAAGTGTGTGAGAAAAGAGGGGCTTGAATGTTTTTAAGCCCTAGTTTGACATCTCAACAACCCTAATCTTCAGACTGCTAATGCTGCTCAAGTTCACAATCAAGCATGGGAAATAAGCTCAGCCAGCCAGTGGCTTGCATGGGGGGGGGGGGGGCAGGGTTCACACAGGGTCTCATCAAAGCCTCAGCCAGGTAAGAAGAGCCACTAATTCATGGATGTAAGTTGGGAGCAAAAATTCATGAAGGACCAGTCATCCTTTTAAGCCAGGGAAAACAAGAGGCATGAACAGTTTTAAACAAAGCCACTCACTTTGCTGTGTTCTCCAGGACTAAATGCACCTACGCAGATCTCTTTGGAAGGTGCCCTAAGAGTTTGGTACGGTGCCCAGTAGCCACACAGGGCACTGAGTGTTTCGTTGTTGACAGGAAGACTAGACCCCAGAGCCACTGTGCAAAGGAAGCATTACAAGCTGAAACAAACTCTTTTTCAAGAACTCCAATTTACTTTGAGTACCTAGTGAGGCTGAGTGATAGATGTTTCATGGATGGCAACCACGTGACAGCCCAAGCAAACTGACACTGTGAAACAAACGTCTCTTATGGCCCATATCCCAAATCGTCAACGTATTACAAACAATTCCAGGCAGGGAAAAAAATCTGCTTTATCTGAATAAAGTGATTCCTTGCTCTAAGGGATGAGCCTTTGTCGACCAGATTTTACGATGGATTTTTGCTTTGGTTTTGAGCCTGGTCTGAATGTTCACTTTTTCAGAGTCCATACATGACCTGGGGGAGGGCTGGGCAAGAAAGGAAAGAGGTTCCCGAGCAGTGCTTTTTTGCATATGGCTTTTTAGCTAGTAATTCTCTGTAAGTAAAATTGAGACTCTTCCCAGCATACCCACCGCCATCTCTCGTGCCCAACTCACATTCGTTGCTTCTCCCCCATCCATGCTGGCAACAGAAGAAAGCGAAGGTACTCACCATTTGCTTATGGCTTGGGAAGAATGTTTGCTCCACGAGGGGGAACTTCTCAGGACCCAGCGAGTTGAAGATTTTAATGAGCTGAGAGAACTTGGGGTGAGGGAGAGGGAACAAAAAACAGACACAGTGGATGTCAGTGGCTTACTGGCTAACAGGTAAGTGCTTGCAAAATGTTCTGGTACTGGTGAAGAAGGTGAGAGAAACATGTTATTATGCCTTTCCCACCTTGCTTTCTTGACCTGAGAGCAGCAAGAAAATATGAAGTTGCTGTATTTACCCAGGGTCAAGCCAGCCTGTGTACACAAACCTTGGGCTAAGTGAGCGCAGAAGGGGTTCAAGAGCCAGAAAGGGGTCAGTTTGGGTTTAGTTACAGACCTGCTATGAACAAGCTTTGCTTTCCAAATGTGACTGGTGGGGGGCTCTTCTTGGTAGAGGAAAGGGCTCAGAGGAGGTGACCTCAGTGCCACCACTCCTGAGCAGAGAAAACTAAATCCCAGATCTCCCTTGGATCTCTGCCCCACAGACAAATCAAAGCAAGGCACATTTACCCATTGTGCTGAAGGGAAGGAGAATTGCTAAGGGGCAGAGATGACTAGAGGGAATTGCCAGTTCTACCTGGTTTGAGTGTTAGACCAAGGAAGCATGAGCCCACCGTCAATCATAACTCATTTATTATGAACCAAGGGTCTCCCAACAGCCCCCCATGCGTGGTGGGAGAAAGGGGACATCTGCTACTCCTGTCCCATCTACCAGTGAGGTCTGAGGGAGGCACCAGTCTGTGAGGATGGTATCTAGAGAAAGCAGTATGTAACATCAGTGGGGAAAGCAAGTGCTGGTATTTCACGTACAAGAGCGAACGTTTGCTGTTGTCCCCACTTGTCAGCATGACCTTCGCAATTATCACCACTATCATCCCTGTTATAAACTGTTTATCATTCAGGGTTGTGCCCAGCCAGACACAAAGCTCCCCATGGTAGGACTAAGCTTTAATTTCTGTTCAGGTTCCAAAACCCCAACAGAAGCATAGCATAGCAAATTCCTGCTCCGCTTCGGCCATCTGTGAAGCAAGCAGACTATTTTGTACATCGTCTGCAGCCTCCCTGTTCAATCTATCATTGATCAGCCAGAGAAAAACCCAAAACAATTGGAGAAACTTAATAACCATGACAGAAAATGTTGCTAAAGCAGGGTTGATGATACACCAAAGAGAGTAAGAGGTGATATACATCCCAGAAACCTTGCGGATCTCAGGAGCAACTCAGATTCTTCACAATTACACATCTACCCATCCTGCTTTCTCTCCGAAGTGGTACAGCTCCGTTACCACGGACAATGCTGAACTGGCAGTGCTGTTGGTGAAGTGGTTAGACTGGCAGCCTTGCAGAAGGGGGACTAAAGCTGAATAAGGTAGACGATTATTTTCATGGATGTTAAGAGAATAGGGGATTGCTCCACAGGTAAGGATTTTTGTTCCTGATGAGCTCACAGATGTGACTGAATTCCCCATTGATATCTTACTTGCAAAGTAATTTAGAAACTGAATTTAGTTTCCAAGACCCCTGTAATTTGGTAAAATCAAGTTAAATTAATAAAGGCCTCCAGTCTGGGCCAAGTCTCACTGTAAATAAGTCCTTTACACAAGTTTCTTCAAGTTCCCCATCAAAGCTAGGAATGCCTTCCTCTTGAAGGAGGTCTTTGTGTCACCTGAGGGAGGTAACACAGAGATTAAGGGAAGGAGACAGACATCTAGGGAATAAGGGAAGGGAAAGAAAGCCCTTTTTCTTCCCAATAACATCAGCTGCCTAATCTTACATGTTCTGAGCACTTCTAAGTAACAGCTGAAGCCAGTAAATGTACCAAATCGCAACCTCAAGGTTATGTTGCGGGCAAAGAGAGAGCTACTGAGAATGTTTTCTGCTGAGTAGCTATGATAGGGCTCCTGTCCTGGTTACTGGGCTAGTCTAAGCAAAAGCGTTTCTGTGTAAGAAGTTGAAACCTCATTTCTTGGTGGAGAAGAAGTACCCCTTGGGGAGTTAAAGGGTGGTATGGGTGTAAAAAAAATGTAGCCAGAATGCAAAAAAATTAGGCTGCAAGGTGTGTGCCAGACCCAGGCCACATGCTGAAGGGGCAGCTTTGCCAGCAGATTTGCAGACAAATGCAAAGAATCCTTTTCGTAATCTTATAGGTCAAAATGTGGCATTTAAGAAAACCCAGAAAACATCAAGAGGTGGCATATCCCATCACTAACACCACACCCCCCATGCATCAGCAAATAGGAGAAAAACTCCCTGTGTAGAATAATTATTGTTGGCAAGGAGGGTATTGATGTTGGGAAAGGAGGACAGCTTGCTTCTCTTAACTACTTGCACTAGCCTTGCACATTGTAGAGAAGAAAAAACAAAGCCCTGTTTTGACTAGCAAAGTGAGCAAAGAGGGCTTAAAAGTTAAACAGAATGAGACCGAGACAAGGAGGGGAGGAAAACCACCCTGGCTGAGAGCAGCACATGCCCCTCGCTGCACGTGCACACAGCCCTGGCGAACCATGGATGCCACGATGTTGAGGCGATGTACGTTTATCCTAGGAAAACAGCTCAAACAAAATAACCGGAACAACTGTGCAGCTGACAGACAGTGTCCTGACTTGTTCCTTGGGCTTCCTTTTGAAGCATACAGCTCTCGGCTGTTGCTGAAATAGCAAGTGTTTCAGATGGACAGATGAGAGACTCAGCCATCTGGGAGCCTCCTCAATGGGCCAAGCCTGCAAAAAGGTCTGACTTTGGTATTGACCCTCATGGGACAATTCTCTTCTTTTTTCCTTTTTTTTTTTGGCAATTGTTAGGGACAGGATATTGGCAGAGACACCCATGATACATGGTGCAGCAACCTCTCAGGTACCTGGTAGCAGAGCTCAAGTAGCACGTTCCGGTGCGTTTCAGTTGGGTAGGAATGTTACTGTCAGCCACTCAGCTAGATATAACTGCCCCTTCCCCATTTTGGTATCAGATCTTACTTTCTGTGGTTCCACTGCTTTTAGTGAGATTGCATTCAGACCGCAAAGCAAGACACGGGGCAAGGCAACGTGGCACAGTCTGGGTTTTAAGTGGGATGCCTTGCCTGGCTGGTTGGATATCTGAGTTACTTGCAGGGAGTCTTTCTAGAGAAATAAAAAGATCCATTCAGAGGATCTCAAGGCCTTCTGCATATTTTTAAAGTGTCTAGGTCATCAGGGAGCCTGTATCCTTGACAGTCAATAACAGCTTGGCTGGGAGTCTCTTGGACTCTGTAGATGACCGTCTTCAAGACTTTGTATTTCCTGCAGTCTTACAGATGCAAAAGTTGCCTTACAATTACGGACGTTACTGCCTGTAATATGAGTTCTACTCCGAGCATTTTTCCCACTGTATTTTGTATTGTAACTTTTATAACACAAAAATTATTGTTAGTGGTTGAAGCATTGTGTTTAGGGTGCTTGTAGCATTATTTCTCAATAGTTCTGGGATCATCTTAAAACTTAGGCTTCTTAGATGTTTCTCTGTGTGTGAGATCCCCCTGAATGTGTCTGGTTCTCTTTCAGAAATGCCTATTTCAAACTGTGCCTGTGTTTACTGCAAATTTTAACCTTTGAAGAAATTTGTGTATTGCAGTACTGGAAACCTGGCAAATGTCATTTAAAAGGGGGCTGCATGTTTGAGTAAGCTCAAGCCCAAACTCAGCTGATTGTAATTACAGTTGCTGAGAAAAAAACATTGTTGCAAATTGCCAAGGAAAAACAGTCTCACTTCCACCCCCCTCCACAGAATCATAAACATTTCTATGAAATGGAAACATTTTTGGAAAAAATAAAAAGGGAGAGTGAAAAGCATGTTTCCCAGGGGTATTTAATTTCATTTCTTCATCTATCATCTCAACTGTTTCTAGGTCCAAAAAGTTTCCAGCAATCTTTGTTAAGCAGATCCCTTATTTCAAGATGCCTGTTTTGCAATCAGAGTGGAACATGCACCAAAGTGGTCTGTCCCTATCTCTCATTTCCCAGCTATCACAAAACCAAAATTTTCTGATTCTACTGCCACGAAATTTTCTGTCCTCAAATGCCCCAGTGCAATCTCCACCTGAACTTCAACCCGATAAAATTTCAGTGGTGCCAAATACCAGCTCAGATCCCATCTGAGCTCTTAGGTTACTTAGTGCACTACAATCATTGGTTTGGGGGGTGATGTGTGTGCGGGGCAGTAGGGAAAGGAGGCATTCTGCAAACCTGTTTTAAGTGTTTACAAGTGGTTTCCTTGACTCCTCTGGGAAGGTTGTCTGAGCCAGCTGTATTCCCTGTGAGGAAAGCATGGCACAACAGGACCCAGAATAGCTAGAGCTGAGTTACTGGCAGAGCCAATTTCTCCCACACTGCCTTGCCAGCCCTGCTTTTTCTTTTTTTTCTTCTTTCTTTTTTTTTTTCCCCCAATGTGCTGAGTTTGTTTGTTTTCTTTTATTTTAGATTCCTAAAAATAGGCCTGTCACATCTTGAGGCCCCTGCACACCATCAGAAATGTAATTACAAGGCATAAGTTGAAAAATGTCAACTAAGCCTTGACCGACTCAACCCCCAAAATCAGACGGAATAGGCCACTTGACTGTCTTCCTTCCTCAGCAAAAGCTAGTGTAAATGCGGAGGCTTTTTTGACTGGTCACTGGGGTCAACATACTCGTGTGTGTAGGACCAACTGTAGGAACCAATGCAAAGGTGTTGTACTGAGCCTGGTACTTGGTCCCTCTCTTCCTCCCCTTTCTGATCCCAGCAACACTCGTCCTTCAAATGGGGACCGAGGCCAAAAGTCCATCATCAACCTATACAATGACAGAAAAGTGAGATTTTTCTCACTACTCTCATTACTGCACTGCAACATTTTTGGGAAAGACAAGACCCTACTTTTGGTCTCAAAAATCCCCTAAATGTCATAAAAGAGGTGAAAACTGAGAAGACCATGTCTATTAAACTGGCACTTTTTTTTGTAAGAAATGAGTTAAATCCAACCCTGCACAGTCATGGAAATAAAAGTCTGAGTCATTACAGACCTCAGCTGGATTTGAACTACCAGTCAACACACGGAAGACTAATAGGATATTTATTCCAAGGAAAAAACAACACCTAAAAAGACTTAATTAGGTAACAAGGAAGACAGTTACCACTTGCTATAAACATTCCCTCTCATCCCAAGCTACATACATGCAATGAGTAAGGGGAATTCCTAAAAACGTATCTAAAAATTTTCCATGGAGGACATATTGGAAAGTCCCATCTCCTTGTCACATCCATATAGCTTGTAGTTCCCTGCTTTGGACCTAGAATAATGCGGGGAAACTTCCATTCTAGGAGCATCAGTGATCAGAAAGAGCACTTTGGGATGAAACTGATTGGAAGACCCAGATGTGGACTCCAAAATGGTATCAGCATCTGATTTCTTCCTGCAGGTGCTATGATGCCAGCCTTACTCCTCTGGCTCTCCTGCTCCTGAAGTTTCTGCTGACTTAAAGCTGGTCACAAAACAGGTCTGGGTATTAATTACAAACTTTGATTTGGGGCTGAGACAAACCAGTGATAATATTTTTTAAGATTTTTCTGAGATTTCCTGGTGAACTTGCCAAATTTAAAGAACAGGTGAAGGCGGGGTTCTAGTGCAAAATATCAAAACGCTGTCCTGTTCTCCCCAGGAGCTGACTCAGCCCAAGGTGTTTCCAAGGTGCAGTCTTTCAGGCTCAATGAACCAATACTTTATGATAACCTTGTATTTCCTCCTGAAACTGCTGAAAAACTCTACACGCTTTCCGCTTTCCTTCTGCCTCTTTCCAAGGCCTTTGTCATTCTATGTACCCTTTTTTCCCCAGACCTAGTCATTGAAGAAATCATCTCTCTACCTTTCTTCCCTTTCTTTTCAGCTAATTTCCTCACAACAAAGCACCACCCAGAAAAAGTAGGAAGAGGAGACAAGAGAAGACAAGTGCAGGTTGCACTTCTGCAAGAAATGGATAATCTTAGTCTTAGCCTGGGGCACCTGGCTACCACAAGTATATATCCAAGAAAAGATGCTAGAAATGGCATAGTTCAGATACCCTCTGAAACAGTGAATGTTAATGTTTCTTTTAAGGTAGTTTTACTGTGTTTTGGTCAGGACAGAGATGTGCTACTATTGACCTGCTATTAATTATTGCTATTCATCTACTCTGCCTTACAGGAAATCTAGGTGTTACCGTACTATTGGCTGTTTGTGACGCATTAGAGTGTGGGACAGGTGAAATGTCCTACTCAGGGTGAGGAAATAACACCTTGATATTACTAGAGGTTGATAAAGAAGCACTGCTGATGGTTTTTTTTTCCCAAGAATTCCCAGCTGGATTCCGAGGGTTGTTCAGATGGTGGTTTTAACCTAAAGAGATGAATTCCTATGAAACAGACTGGAAGCTGAGTTTGGTGCTTTATTGGTACCACATATCTACCTTGCAGCATTGGCATGCAGTAGAGCCGGATCGTCACTTACCACCCAGGGCTTGCTGCAGAAGTTGTAGATGGAGTAGAGGGAGTTGACGGTGTGGATGCCGCCGTACTGGAGGCCGATGATGAGGCTGCGGAAATCCTCTCCCAGCGCCATGCTGTAGGCATGCTGCCGGATCAGGACAAAGTCGGGCTTGAAGGACCTGGAAGAGACATGAGGAGTGACGTTTTACTTTTAAAACCACTCAGCAACACTTCTAGCCTCCCCCTGTTCCTTCTCCATCCTTCCCCTTTTCATTAAGGCATATTGCTCTCCTTTGTGCCTCTCATCATGGTTTGCTTGCGTCAGAAGGTAACAAAGCAAACAAAAAAACTCTCGTAATTAAAAAAAGGAAAAATCCGACATAGCTGCAAGTGTGAGAGTGTAGAAACAGGCCAAAGAGATTTGCTGCAGTTTCCATGTCACTCAGGCATGCACAGGAACAAGCCACAAGTGGAGCCAAGGGTCATAAATTCACTGGTGGGGGGATTCTCTTTTCTTTCTAAAAGCTTGGCCGTATTTGGCAAGCTTGTTGCAATGTGCAAGGCAGATGAGGGAGAGAGTTTGTTTCCTGACGATTGAACTCGATATTGAAGCAATGCCCAGTGGGTGGGAAGATCATGAGGGATTTCAAACAGCTATCGAACACGTCCATACATTGACATACATTCCTCCTTTAATCAGTTTACTACATACGCAGCACATCCCAGGCTCTTATGGCTATGAGTCAACAAGTAAAGGGCAGGCATGGTAATGTAATTAATCAAATGAGCAGAGCCCCTCATCCAGTGTTGTGACTCATGGCGCGGACTTCCAGAATATTATTTAGCAAGACCAGAGCAGGGACTCCTATGGTTCAACAGCAGCAGCTCTCAGCAAATACACAGAAAAGTGAGGCCCTTTCTAGGTAAGCCAACAGGCGACAGATTATCTTTCAAACAGCCAGATTTCATTCCTTGCTGACGCTGTGTCTTCCGAGCCCTTCAGGAATCTCTGGAAACAGCAGCTGGAAAGAAACTGTTCCCAAAATGGAGCTCAGCAGTTCATTCTTGAAGGCATGGAAGGGGCTTTTCCACTGAAAGAGGGGATTATTTTGTACTTTAACAGAGGTTGCATCAAGGACATTGGAAAACTTTCCATGCTGTATTAAAGTTTTCAGAGAAATGAGCTCTGTAACCAGGTCCCATTACCTCACTACCCTCGAACATTTTCCTTGCTAAGAGACTATAATTTCTATCCTTTGGATGTATGAGCTGGAAATACTTTGGGTTTATAGCCCCTATTTATATTTCCATCATTCTGGCAGGGAAATCCGAGATAGTGACTCTGGGCCAGATTGTGGCAACAAACACTGTATACAAAACCCAGGGCAGCTTTGTTGTTTTAAAGCCGTTCATTTTGTTTGTTGGCCTTGGGCTTTTGTTATCGCCCGAGACATGGCGAGGAGCACGCTCTGCTTTTGTGATGCAAGAGGCCAAGCTTTGGAAATGTTGTGATTCCCTCCCATGGAGTATTTTTAAACCCAGGCATGTTCCCTAATGTACTTGGCACCAAAGGTGGTGCTTTCCTCCAGCGGCGAGATGCATAATGAGCATCGGGAGGGCTGCGCTATCACTCTGCAGCTGATTTATGGACCTCCCTGGTGTCAAGGGGGGTAAGGCACGCGGTGAACCCCTGCTGAGAAACAGCAAGTGAATACAAATCTTGGAAAGCTTGAGCTGCTCCATTCTGCTGGACTTGCCGTGTAGAAAGTACCCCAGAGGCAGGCACAGGTCCTCAGGAAGGATTAATCAGCTTTCTAGGACCAGGACGCAATATCTGCTCTGGGTTACTAAACAGTTGCGGTGCCTGGAGGGGCAGGAGCTTCAGGCGTGTGCCTCCTTCATTCAAGTTTTCTGAGCGTATGAAGAAGAAAATGGTCCCCGTTATGGCTCAAGTCTTTCCCCAGATTTGACTTGGGGAACAACACTTACTGGGGCTGCACGGTAATGGTTCGGACCATTGCTCTGGTGTCCCCAGAGGAAGCAGCGGTATTTGCCCTTGAACATCTCCCCCGAGCCCCCCAGGATGGGGATGTGATGCTGTGGTGGGGAGGAGGCACTGCAAATGAGCACGGCCAGCTGTGGGGGGAGGACGCACAGCGGCTGGGAAACTGCCTTCAGTGGCTTTACTTCTGCCAGCCAAAAGTTTAGAAAAAAAAAAAGCTCTTTTCAGATCCTGGCAAAGGAAGAATTTCTCAACTTAGAAGATGGACACAAGAATACCGAATTAGTGTAGAAAAGCCTATTCTCAAAGCCTGCATCGTGTAGGAAGGCAGGGCACTCTCTCATGCAGCAGATGAGGAGTGAATCTCTAAAGCGAAGGTGGACACTGAATCCCTGTTTTGAGCCATGGGACAATGAGGATGTTCCCATGGATACTGAGAACAAGGCAGAGGAGTGCAGGGCCTGGGACTAGCTGCGAATAAACATCAGCTGGAGAGCCCTGGAGTCTGCGAGACGTCTGTAATGGAGAAACAGAGACCAGTGGCAAAATGTGTGGCAAGGGGATAGGAAGGATAGTAGGCAGTAAAAGGGAAATGAATAGTCATGGTAGGAGTGGTGGTGTGAAAACCGAAGAACTGGGGGTACCAGTGATCTGGGGAGAAAAGAGCTTAATCGCTTCACACAAGGATTCTTGATTTTTTGTAGATTACTTTTGCAAGCTACCGCTCATTCTCAGAGTGTAAAACTTAAGCTAACATAGGGAGCCTCGGAGCTAGTATCCGAACTGTTTCCTTTGCTAGTTCAACCCAACCCAATAACATCTCCCATGACAGAAAGTTGAAATCCTTGGCAGACAGACAGGTTAGGCAGAAGTCCCACATTTGAAAGACCGTTGCCAAAACCTCAGGGTGAGCCAAACTCAGTAGCACCCACTGTGCTGAGGTCCTAAGCACCCGAGTCCGGCAGGACTAGGAGAGCTATGGTAGGAGCATGGACCTTTCCTCTCCACTAGATCTGTCCAGCCAAAGTTTAGATGACCACAAGTGGTCTTGAATACAACTGTACCTAGACCCCTGCTAAAGACAGGTCATGGGAATGGGTTTGGTCACAGAAAGAATACAGGAGAGCCCATTCAAACATCTAACAGACAGGGAGATAGGATAGGTAAATGGAACTAAATCTAAACCACAGATTTAAAACATGTCACTAATAAGCTGTGCTCTGCATGTTGGTGCGGTGCCCTTCCTGGGCTGCATGGCAGACACCTACCTGAAGTGGTGAACCTTCCTTAGCATGACAGCCAGATGGATGAAGCTTCCAGGCAAAAGCTGGAGCCCATCTTTGGCCACAACCCTTCTACAGAAGCCCTTTCTCAGACCCCAGGAGCTCAGTTCTCATTTAGAATTTGGCTCCTAGTGCTGCCTGGCAAATAAAGGCTACTAAAATGCATGTAGCATGTTCCCAGAGTGGCGCAGAGATACAAGAATCCTTTGTTTAAAAAGAAAAATAACCCAGGAGACTGGAAAAATTTCATTTTCAGATTGAAATAGCTCATGAGATTTCATTTTCCTCTGGAATGGGAAAGGTGCTTTCCTTTCAGCTCGTGTCGCCACAGGCAATGGCCTCTGCCACGCACGGCACGAGCCTTTCAGTGCTCCGAGTGGTGCACGGCTGAACTGGCCACCCCCCGAGTGAAGCAGCCTCCCACAGGTCCCTGTGGCTTTTCTCCCTTCGCAGTAGTTGCCTCCTCATCCCAGATGCTAGCCAAGGCACATGGCAGCCGCTCAGCCTACCTCTCGTCCTGGCAATTGAGATCAGCCAGCGATTACCAGAGTCAATCACCCCCGGGTGATGACGAGTGTCTGGCTAGGAGGCTGCCAGCGCTGCAAGTCCTGAGCCTGGACGCCGGTACTGCGGTGCAGGATGCTTATTTGCATTTAAGTAACTCTTTTTCAACTTGTTCCAGTACATTTTAGCAGTCTCTTTCTTCCTCAGTGGTAAAACTATACTTTAGAGACAAACCTAAGTATAAAGCCTGGATCTAAAATACCTAATAGGAAGAGATCTGACTGCAGAATATAATTTCTTAGGTTGGACCCATCTACCCTTAAATCTGTGACAGCATTAGCTGTCTTGGAAATAGTTTTGTCAGAAATGAGGGAATATAAAACAATTTAAGAGATTGTTGATGTTAAATATGGAAGTTAAACATATCAGGAGGAGCAGCAGTAGCTATTCTGGTGACCATGTGTCTATCTTCTCTAATTATGAGAAGAGAATCAGCTCTGAAAAGATCATCAATAACATTTCTCTGCAGAAAGCAGGTCCCCAGCCTGCTTTGGGGTAGAGAAGATGTTGACAGCAAATCCTGCTGGGAGGCTTCATGCCTTAAAGACATTTCTCATTTCTGCATATAGCCATAACTCTGGCTTGCTTCTTGGTCCTTCAGCTTTTCTCACTGAAGCACAAAGACCTTCATGGGCATGATGAAAGAATAGACAAGAATTGTCAAAATACCTTTTAATGATCCCTTCCACTGTGAATAATCATCTGCTGCCAAAGGGTAGACCTGCTTTATACTTTAGCACCACGATGGGTTTAGAGAGCTTTTTGCCCATGCTGTGGGAGAAGGATGGGCTCTCCTGCTCTTTCTTAAAGAGTGTCAGTCTTATAAGACACTTCGCCCTTCATGTCCCGCTCTTCCCTGAACACTGAAGATGCACATCCTCACTTCAGGTTCTGTCTACCCTCCGTTATTCAAGGAGGCTTTATCCAGTTTTCTGACACTTCCCAGTGATCAATGCATTTTTGACTAAGTTCTCTTCCAAAGCCTTTCCTATCTGCTTGGCATGACACGGAGAGGAAGAAAAGTGCATAATTAAGCAATCTGATACAACAAGCTTTGCATTACTGGCAATTAATGGAGCCTTCAGACAAGCTTCTGAGGCACAAGTCCAAGCTGTAAGTGGCTGCAGCTACCTGAGAAGTGCAATAATCCCTGCAACTATGCAGCGCCTCAGGTGTCTGAGAGCTAATAGAAAATGGCATTTACAAATAGGAACAAGTTCTTTTTGTACTTTACTTGGGCTTGTTACTACATTACTGAAAAGTAAAATGAAATCTGTGACATTTTCACTCACCTATCACAATGTTTGATTTAATGTTACGTTGGATGTCATAGTAAAATGGGAAATCTGCTAAAAAAAAAAAATATCTCACTTCGGTCAAAACCTCACATGATATTTTCCACAGAAAGAAGTAAACCCTGCTGAAGTTATTCAAAGAAATAATGAATGTGATTACTTATATGAATAAGGTAACACAGAGCTGGTTTTAGAGAAACAACCAAGCAACATAGAATAAAGAATGACCTCTCTTTACCAGGCTGGAGGAGAGGAGCAGGGGGTCTTTTGGGACACTGTAATAGAGAATGGCTGGGGAAAAAAACATGGGGTGTTGGGGAGATTAGTTTAGCAAAAGCAGCAGGAACCAGGAATCATGGTTGCAGTAGGACCACTACCACTGTATGCAGATGAGGACACCCTGGAAGATGCTCTGATTTGTTTCTCAGCCACAGACCAATGGTCAACAAGCCATAAAATTCCATGTCACACACTCCCCAAACTGTACGGTGGTGGCCTCCTAAGTCTGCCATATATTTTACTTGTAAACTGCTCAGCCTTGACAAGGAAAAGCATGTGGATCCAGACGATGCCTCAGAGTAGTAACAATCATACCTGCCAAGAGCAGATTGCCTTCAAAATGCTTGTGACCCAAAGCTTTTACAGAAGAGGATGCAAATACTTTCCAATATCACAGAATAAAGTCATAGAGTAATTTAGGTCAGAGAGGATCTTTGGAAATCATCTGGACCAACACCCTGCTCATTGCACGGCTAACATTAGAGTGATGTTAGGTTGATCAGGGTCTTGTCCAGCAAAAGTTTGAATATTCCCACGGATGAAGATCACCTAGCCTCCCTGGGCACTTGTTCCAGTATTTGACTGCCCTCACTGTGGAAATTTAAAAAAAAATTATATCTAATTAGAATTTCACCTGCTGCAACTTGTGTCTGTTTCTTCTTTTCCTTTCACTGCACACCTTCAACAAGAGTCTGGCTTCATTTTCTCTACACCCTCCACTTAGTTGCCTGATGGCTGTAGGTGGATCCCCCTCAGCCTCCTCTTACAGACCAAACAAAGCCATCTCTCAGTCTCTCCTTGGATGTCTTTAGTCCAGTTCAATGAGCTTGGTGGCCTTTCACTCAACTCGTTCCAGTTTGTTAATGCCTTTTTTGTACCGGGGAGCTCACAGCTGGACACAGTACTCCAGATGTGAATAGTGTCTCGTTAGCTACATGCTTGCTAATACTGCCCAGTGAGCTGCAAGGGCACACAGGACCTCCAGGTCCTTTTGTGCAGAGATGTTTTCTCTCCAGCTGCCCCCCAACAGTTCTGGGGTTATTCCTCCCTCACCGCAAGACTTTGCGATTGTCCTTTTTGAACTCCATGAGGTTCCTGTTGGCCCATTTCCCCAGTTTTTGAGGTCCCTCTGAACAGCAGCTCTGCCTTCTGGCACATCTTTCGCTCCCCACCCTCCAACTTGTCACCACCCACGAGCTTGTTGAGGCTGCAATCTGTCCCAATGACTCAGGTCGTTAATGAAGATCCACCTTGACCAGTATAGTGCAGGTGCAGCAGGACTTGGCCCTTCACTTCTCTGTTTGCCATTCCCGGGAAGAAGCCTTAGTAAAAACCCATGTAGAAAGGAGAAATATTAAGGCAGGACTGGAAAAAAAAAAAGTGCCAATCAAGACTGAAACAATCTACAACAGCCTTTAATAATTCTTGCATTCAGTCCAGGATTAACTAATTAATGAGTGCTTTAGGCCCTGGCAGCACATTTCTTATTGGAAAGAATTACTGTAAATGCGAAAAGGGCCAGGGAGTAGTTTAGTCTCTGAGATGCTCCCCACCCTGGTCTGCTCAGAGTGACTTTTGCTTTCTGGCAGCTGCCTGCATGCCAAATGTTTTCCCAAGAACTGTCAGGATCCTGCCTGCATGTCGGCTGGGTGCCAGCTGCTGGGGAGGTGAAGGGGGACATTATTCATCTGGGAGATCAGTAAACCCCAAAGGGAGAAGCAGGCCTCCAAGCAGCTGTTTAGCAGCAGGAGCTGAGGTGGAAGGAACTGAGAATAAATACATAAATAAGCACACCCCAACTTCTCTACTCTTTTTTTTAGCTGCTGCTCAAAGAAAAAAAGAGGACAGGGACAGGCAGGTGAAGAGGGGGGGAGGTATTAGTGAAAGATGATGGTAAATCATCCCCCATGTGGGAATAATTTCTCAGTTTATAAATGTTTACTGGAGGTGTTAAATTGCTTCATGTGTACCTGCAGCTTGCCAGGGTCTACCCTGTTTGACACGATGTCCCAGCCCATTGTCTCTGCAGGGAATTTTGGTAAGGGAAGTGGTCATTTGGCACGTTGGTGTTTTGCCTGAGGTGCATTTTCAAAAGCTTACACGCTGTCACACTCACTTCTCCATTACATTTACAGATTGCCATGCCATCAATACAAAAATATTGCCCAAATGTTGCTCAGTGTTAAATATATAGCACATATTGTACTATACTGTGCAGCACATTCTGTGAATCTTGGGAGAACCATGCGCTCAACATCTTTTTCCATCTGGCTTCTAGAAACCTAAACTCTGCCTATCAGTTTCTCCCATTTTTTCTCCCATCTGCATCTTTGCAGAAATTTTCAGAATTTTGGATTGGAAGCAACAAAAAAAAAAAGAAACAGACAATCTAAAAAAGACCCCAATTAGATCAACAGTTAAATTAAAAAAGACAGGGACTAGACAGAGCCTAGGGTTCCTCTTCGACACAAGCTTTCTGGAAGACGAGAAGCTGGAAGGTGACCTACTGCCTACCAGTATGTCCTCCATCAGTGTCCAGGGACAGTAGCTACTCCCATGACCTCCATGGATATTCTCCCTGTAGAAGAACTGCAAGAAACCACCAACTCTTGTGAACGAATAGTCCTCGAGAGACAAGAAAATATCCATCTCCTGGCAATGTGCAGCTCCTGTGTGGTGAGAAAGCACGGCCTTTGTAGGTTACAAAACCCACGTGCCTCTTTCAGGGAGCAGCTTGTCAACGGCCCTGTGGGGTGGATGGACCTACTGGGATGGGAAAGGTGCAGTGGGCAGAGGACAGTGTCCTCACTGGACTTTAAAAGAGTCTTGCACCCTGGAGCAGGCAGATGTTTTTTTAGCCAGAGTACACATCTGCTGGGGTCTGTAAGCTCTGACTGGTGGGAAAACACTGCTGCTGGGCTGGCCAGTTTCTTCCCTGCTCCTCTCATGTAAAAGGATTTGCTTCCTCGTGCTGTGATTGTACTGCAGCTTGCAGTGCAAAAATACGCTTTGGGAAAAAAGCACTTTCAGGTCCTGATCTATTTGGGATGGTGATTCAACAGGTCCTGTTATCAGAGCATAGTAGAAGCACTGAGTCAGCTGGAACCAACAGGAAAGTCAGTGTTAATTAAAGGAATGAATGGGCTTGTATGGAGGAATCAGAGCATTCACTGACCCCACCACAGCTGCGAGTGACAAGGGCATCTCGTCCAGGGCAACCAGGGTGACACACGCACCTTCTTACACACACCGGCCAAATTCAGGCAAGACCTGTAGGACTAAACACCGCTCCACGGCAGAGATCCTTCCCCACAGCAAGGCTTTGTCCACGGCGCTCAGCTCCTCTTTGCTTTGGTGTCAAGTTTGTCACCCCTCCCCGCTTGCCAGGGCCATCGCTCCGCGCCGGGTCTTCCCCATTTCAGCTCCTGGGCATCTCCTGGTCCATCAACCGGTGTCTGAACTGTGGTGTTACAGCAGGTCTGCATACCACACTGTAAGTGGTATGGCCACCACTGTGGTAGGTCCCATGCAGACACAAAAAAAATGCGCATTCTCCCCTGGATGATCAGCCCCAATGGCAAAAGAGCCAGCTCCACAGGGAGACAGGAGATGAGAGCAGTCTGGTGCATGATTAATTTATATCCTTAAAAGTCTGAAATGCTCCCAAAGACATTAGTATTCCCCATGTAAGAAAGCTGTCCAGATTTTCAACATATCCCTGTCTTATTCCCACATCTACTGGAATTAATAGCTGAAGGCTTGTAAAGCCCAAAAGGCAAACACAGGACTGCATTTAATCTAATGCAGAGGCTGAGATCATAGTTTGGGAGTCTAAGTGTTGTCAGAAGCAGAGACAGCCCCAATTCTCATTTACTCTAAGACACTTTTATAATATCCTGAAAGCATAAATGCACCTCAGAGTGGGTGCAGTGCCAGCGCTGACGGCCTCTTTGCACTGTGGAAACATTGGTATGAAGGGCCCTTCAGAGAAATGAAGACGAGTGAAAATGAAAATCCCATTCCTTACATCTAATCCCAGTAGAGCTTTCTAAGGTCCAGACAGCGCACTCAGTCTCTGTGTGTGTGTGTAGACCTGTGCAAAAAGACGTTGTATGAGCACTGGAAGGAGGATGAAGAATCCACCCAAGTGTTTTAAAAGCGGGCATCAGCCCACGCTTGTTTTTTCACACTGCTTAGTAGGCCAGCCATCGCACCCAGAAATTATTCCGTTTCTCTGTTGAAGGGGTTGCTATGGCTAAGTTGGAGAGGGATCCTTTGGGATGAATAAGTGCCACCTCCTGCTCCCCATATTTAACTTTTCACTGGGGAAGCTCTGGTGCCAGTTTGACCCAAAGAAGTGCTGGGGTGACAAGGACCAAAGTGTGGGAGATTCCTCCCGCCAGCCCTGGCTGAGCCCGGTGCTGCTCCCGGTGCCCAGCTCGTCCTCCTGCATGGTCCTCGGTCAGGGCATGTGTTACAGGGCACTGACATAGGAAAGCGCTTGCCAGAGACTGCACGAGATACTCCATGGCCAGCTCTTTTTCTTCTAACTCTGAAGAAAATGCGCTGACCAGGCTGATGGAGCCATCGCAATACCATGGTGGAACTGGCACAGAAAAAACACATGCAGTTTGTTAGATTTGTTAGATGACAGTCTCTCTCTCACGCAGCACATTTCACTGAGACTATCAAATCCCTCACCCCATCCTACAGATGTGCAGAACTTAGTAGCTAAAAATGACGAGGTGGAGACCCAGAATTTTGTTACTGTAGAACTAAATTCTGTGAGCCATACTCTTTTTAAAAATCAGGCAAGCAAAGTAATGCCTGGCTTCAGTTATGTTCTTTGCTAACTTACTTGTTGCTACTTGTTTCAAGATACACAGGCTAGTAGTCATGGAGGACTGTATACTTCCAGTTCCTTGCTGTCTTTAACTGACAATAATGCTTCTAAAGCTCCATTTTTTTTTTTTTAAATTTGCCTGAGGCAAGTGGTAAGTGTAGGGCTTCAAGGACTGTTATACTTTCTTTTTAGGGGATTTATCTTCCAGGTAAAAGAACCACAATTCTTTCCTGGTGCAGTTCAAATCAGTTGGCACAGGGTCTAAAAGAATGCCTTAACTCCAAGGTGTCAGACAGGATCAAGGGATCAGCAAAGAAAGAGTGTTGATTTAAACGTGCAGTAGGATGTCCCCAGTTTCAAGAAAGGAGACTTGCTGCAAAATGACAAAAGAATTTAATAGGCTAATAGATTGTTAGATAGTTTATCAGTGAATGTAATTTCAAACTGGAGAGGATACCCCAGTGGTTGCTTTATTATTATTATTATTATTACTACTACTACTACTACTACTGTTGTTGTTGTTATAAACATTTATTATTTAATTGATTTAAAATCTACTGGTCTGTAGTAGTTTCACAGTCTTTTGACTAAACTGCCACACTCTGTTGCCTTCACTTTGAAGAGGAGTGTGAAGAAGGCAGGGCTCCTGCAGAGGGGGAATCCCAAATGTGCCTGCCAGCAAGATGCTGTCGTATTTCCTTCCTATAACTTGTCAGTGGGATCTCCAAGGACTTTGGGTATTCAAAAACCATGATGAGTATTATATCTCAGAATCTAGAAATGTTCTGACTTGTGACTGAATATTTTGCTTAATAAGTGATAGAAAAAAGATACCCTCAGCAGCAGGGTCGGTGCACACATGCGAGTCGAAGGTGTCCCCGTGGCCGGGCGCCCCGAGGGGTTCTGTGGCCGGGCAGGACACGGCTGCGGGTGGGATGGGGGGACCTGGAGGGAGTGGGAAGGAAGCTGCACCCATGTGGGTGGGCTGGGGGGCCACCACACAGCTCAGGAACAGCACCCTCAGTAATTCACCTTCTAAAGTGAAGAAGAGTTTTTATTTCTCTAAATTCGGAAGTATTGATAGGAGTGGCTGTGGAAATTGACGGGCCTGGGCTCTTGAACTGGCTGAACTGGGCAGGACAGGGGCATATTGGCACAGGCTGTCATCAAATGGCTCGTGCTTAGAAGGACTATGACAAACCGCGGACAACACACGCCGCATAAATTGGGTATCCACACAGGTATCTATTTGCCAAATCCACTTCCCAGCACACAAATGCATGTGTCCTTAAACACGCATAGACAAAACCAAAAAACCTGAACATAAAAAATTCATAAAAACATGCATTTTCATATATAAATATCCACGCAAAAAGGCTAGCTGTGATACCTGTGTATTTACTGCAAGCAGAAACATGAACACTGTGCCCCAGACGCTCTTGTGAAATAAATTTTGTCTTCAGTTGCAGTTTAATAGCTCAAGATCTTTCTGCCAGATGTATGAACGGCTTTGGGAGGAAAGGCACGGGAAGGAAAATGAAGATGTGATCAACCTAGGAAATGGTTCTTGGGAAACCTTCCAGCATCATGAGCAAGCGAACACAAGAGCGCATTAGCACGGTGCACTGTCTGATGGATGCTCCAGCGGCTGGTTCACGGGACATAAGTTTTGTTTCACTGAGAAACAGACGTTTGTGGGACGGGAGAAAGCAAATGGATGTAACAGACTCAACCTTCAAAGTTTTTAGCAGAGGCTCGTGAAATTGTACCAAAGAATGAATGGAGACTTGGGGACGTACTAAGAGCTGTCAAGACCTGAAATGAATTGATGGACCACAGTCATAGCTAATTGACAGTGACAAGTGTTGCTTTGCACTGTTTGGACTGGAAATTACATCTTGAGAAATAAAACTGAGGCCAGCATGCTCAGAATCACCATTTTTCAGCTGTTCTAATAATCCCTTTCAAAAATATCCCTGCATGCTATATTATGTGTGTCTATTTCTAAACTAGAAGCAAACAGACAAAAGCATTGATTAAATGTGTGAACAGTATTAAACTTGGAGACACTGTATACACCAAAAATTGCAAAAGAATTGTACAAAAAGAAGTAGGGAGGCTAAAAAAATGGATTGGGAATAGCAATGAGATTTCAACATGAACAAAGAAAAGCTATTGTATCAAAGATGAAATGTAGAGTTAGAAGTTGTAATGACAGAAACTCATAAAGATGTAGGCTTGGGAATAAAAGGGTGAAAGGTAATATCAGGGCTATGTAAACAGAGGCATTTTACCGTCGTACACAGATGTGACAACTTACACTGCTCTTTACATAGCACCAGTAAGAATGCATCTAACATGAACTCCAAATTGCAGGCACTCTGGTGTCAGAAAGAAGGGGAGCAACGCTTCTGGAAAGTGAATTGGGTGCACAACTGGGGAAGCATTGCTCAGGAAAAGAGTCTGCCTGCAATGACTGCAATTATGAAGTAATGCTAGTGGGGACAGAAATCCCCATTGAACAGAGATTCGGTATTACCTCCGAGATGTAGCACAGGGCAAGGCCGGAGCATTGGGAATCTCTGGCAAAAAAGGTGATATTTCAGGAGGAAACCAGGCTGCGAGGATCAGGATCACGGAAAGGCTTTGTGGCTATTGCAAGGGTAGTCCACAGGGATCAGGACCTAACGCAGGTAGACTAATGAACGCAAGCCACTGTCTATAATGAAGTTAGTTGACACAAGGAGAGAAAAATCAAGGGAAAGGAAGATCCATTGTCCCTTTTACTGGGAGGCCTGAGGCTAAGAAGAACCTGAAAAGGAGGCATTTGCGGTTGCACGGAGGGTCTAGACTGGAAACAATGACTGTACGGTGTAATGTGCAACTGAGACCTGACACAAAACCACCAGAGTCAGGTCAGTCTTTCCACCGCTTCCAGGAAACCTTGAAGTCATCAGCACTGCACTGCCCTAGTTCAGATATCGGTCAGACCCCGAGGTCATCCTGCTTGCCCCAACGTTGCTCCAGAAAGCCCGGTTTTCAAGCCAACGCGGTGCTCCTCACCTTACCACCTTGGTGCCGTTCCTCAGGACCTGCATGTCCACCATGCAGCCGCCCGTGACGTAAGCAGCCAGGTTCAGCTCGGAGAACTCAGCCTGGAGTGGAGCAAAAGGACAGAGTGTTACTCGAGGGCAGCCGAGACACAAACACACGGACACAGACGCAGAATTGTCTTCAGCTGGAATGTGCCTTTCTGGTTTTTTTCTTTTTCTTTTTTTTTTTTTTTTTTTTTGTGGGGCAACGGGAGATCTAGTTACAGCTGATTTGCCCTGGAGAGACTGCAGAAGTATTTACGGCTCCCACACTTGGGGCGTACAAGTATACAGGATTAGGCTTATTGCAGTAATAAGTACTGAAGGAATTAAGAATGAGCAAGCTGAAAAATGCATACAGGAAAGAATAATAATAATAAAAAGAGGTAAGGTCATCTGAATTCAAATTCCAAGTTTCCACTTGGAAACATCCATTTAGAATTATGTCTGAGTTGGCTGTCGTGCCACTGGCCAGCTTTAAACCTAATACAAAAGATTTAAACCTCCCTAAATAGCTAAAAAGCTTCATTATGCTGCAGGAAGGTGATAAGCAGAAAAACCCACTTGATGCGGTTTACTTATTAAGATTTTAACTATTAAAGGGTTAGCAAAGCTGGCTAGGCTATTAACAGTACTGCTCAATTATTAAAACACTTTATATTTTAAAAGAGGTGAGACTTACGAGGCCAGAAAGGTTGGCAAGGAATATTTAAGCTATGGGGAGCGAAAGGGAATGTGCACGGGGGCGATTATGACTGCAGTGGGTGTCAGTGAAGGTTAAGATGCAAATCAGAGCGATTAACGGGGCGAGAGGTGTGATAATCCTCCAGCGTGGCCGCTGGCTCGGCCGCCTCTCAGACAGGAGTGCCAGTGAGATTTGATGGTCTCAGGCCGCTCTCAGTAGGAAGAGGACAGCAGAATTAGCTGACCAGTGCTCGTCTTGGGCTCCAAATCCTAACTCTGTTCTTTATGAGTAAATGAGCAGTCCTTAAAATAGAACAGCCTATTATTGTGCTGTGCAAGTTGTTCCTTTCCAGCATGATGCAAACATACCTGTACAGATTCACAATCATGTATTAAATTAGTGCCTGGGTATATAAATAAATATAAAATATAAACATATAAATATAAATATAAATATAACGAGGTTTCATTTTTTGAGAGAAGATTTAGTCTTCTCCCTTTGAACAGCTTTTTTTTCCCCTTCCTGTTAAGGCATTTCTTTCAGACTTAGTGTGATGGAGACTGGGCAGCAGTAAAATCATCTTCTAACCAGTGGCTACCTAATACAAGAGCACTTAGATGGTGTTCCTAATACTTGTAATTTTATTGAGATCCTTGTACTACTTAATGTTTTCTGGTACTTCTACCAGCTGGAATGAAAAGATAGTGCCAGGAACAACTTTTATACAGAAGAAAACAAACTGAAAAAAAAAAGCATGTTTTGTCCTCCTGAACACATGGAAAAAACTTGCCAATGGAGAACGAGTGCACCTGTAAAGGCTCAGAAGCCAGACGACAAATGAAAAAATCACTTCCAACTTTCTTTTTTTAAAATCCACATAATTTTAAAGCAATGACTGTGGACTGGTGACCCGATGATGTAATGAGATTTTATGTCTGTGGCCCTGTGTAAACTTTTCACAGCAACACCCTTACATGGTCTTACATCGTTTTAACTCCCAATTACAATGAAAGGAGGGGAAAAATTCCTGTTGCCAAGAAATAAATTCTACTTCAAACACATACACACACACAGAAGGGGAAAGGCAGTGGTTCAGGTGACTGGCTGGGCTTTTCTTATGAGATTCCAGTGTTGCCTTGGCCACAGCCACGCTTCTCCAGTGATCATATTGGATCAGAGAGAAGAAAATAGGTACCTCTAAAAGGCACCTGCATTTTATATGTTTAAAAAATCTCAATAGATGTAGGGAGGGGGGAGTCCTTGAACAAATTGAGCAGGAGCAGATGCTCTGGGTACCATCAGTGAGCTCCCCAGTGGGTCAAGGCAAGCTTGCTCGCTTGCATGTGGGCTCGAGAGGCTCTATGGACTGGAGAGATGAAAGGATGGTTTTCCCATCTCTGTCTCTGCATACGCCTCGGAGATGTCCCACTCTGAAAGCAGAGACTTACTGAGCTGGACCTTCAGCTTCTGCAGCTGAGGGATGCGTCATCTGATGTGAACACCAGAGTAAGAGAGGGAAATTTTAGGCCTGTGTTTTCATGTTTTTTATGCTTTTCTTCCATAATTTTTTTCCATAACGGTTTTGTATTAAAGAACTTAATACTTTGCTTTGCTGGGGGTGAAAATGGGCAGTCTTCATTTGACGGCTGGCACTTACAATCCAAGTAAGTCGGTCTGACAGGCGTTGCCCCGAGGCCGTCAGACCAAACAAAGCTGTGCTCAGGCACCTGACATCCAAACGGGCCTGGGAATCCCCTGAGCTGGTAAGTATTTCATACCGAACTGCCAGGACCAATTTCAGGCCTGCTAATGTCAAGAGCCAGAAGAAAAGGAGAAATCCCCTTTGGCAGCCATTGTCCGGGGCACCCTGGCAAGGAGGGAGGAGTGGAGAGGGGGCCTGGGGGACTCGGCTACCTCGCCCCCAAAACATCCAGATACACAATCCCAGCTGAGGGACAACCCTAATCTTTTCCTGGCATTCGCTCCTGCTTTAACGGAGTAAGTTAAGGACCGTTGCTGCTTTCATGTAGCTGCTTTGTCCCATCCGACAGGCCGCTGCTGGCCGGCGCTTGGAAGAAGGCTGAAAACTTCAGTCAGCAGAAATTGTTTCCTGTTGATTTTCCAGTGCTCCCTGTATTTTTAACTTTGCGGGTTTTGTAGCCTGATGACTTCCCTTGGCTGGGCTTTCAAGTCTGAGATCATCTCCAGCCTGAGTTTACCTTGCAGACAAAGAGGTCTTTGAAAGCAGCCCAAGCAGATAGAGTGACAGGTAACTATGCACAAAACAGGAGAGCCCAGCTCCCCATGGCCTTGCAGAGTCATTTGCATTAGGACTCGTCGAATAGAAGGCGGCATTACATTAGCCTGGTGGTTTATACTTGCTTTGCAATGGTGCCAGTGGCTGCAAAAACATTCAGGGCAAAAGTGAACCATGTGTGACAAACGTGACACAATCTGTCTTGAAGAATAACGTAATGCAGACTGGGAGTAGAAATATTTTGTGCATCTGTGAGGCCCAGACCTGGGAGGATGCCACAGATATTTTGAGGATCGTTCTGTTAAAAATGCCTATTTCAGGTATTCAGATTCAGAAATCTTTCCGTATCATTTGGACTAAACCTTAAGCTACTCTCAGTTTCTCCCATCAGTGTTCTCTAGGTGCCGGAGGATCTTTTTGGTGAGCTATTTTAGAGTTTCTGTTTGCTGATAATAAAACAAGGAGGAAGTTGTCATTTTAAATCATGCAATAATAGAAATGCCTGGCTTGGTAGCCATACCTATTAACGATTTATGGGAGGCACATGTTCAAGGTGGATTTTAAGCATTTTTCACAGAATAACAGAAAGTTGCGTTGGAAGGACTTCAAGACATCACATAGTCTGTCTCTCTTTCCTAAGGCAGGATCAGGTCTACCTCTGCCGTTGTGTGCAGATACTACATAACCTTCTTGTATCTTCCACAGATGAGGAACCTCCTCAGGCAATCTGCGCCTTAACAACCTTGGAAAGTTTTCCTATTTTCCAGCCTAAATCTCTCCCCTTCCTTCTTAAGACTGTAATTTTTTTGTCCATTACTTCCTCCTGCAGAACCTGAGGACCTACTGTTTGAAGATTTACCCTTCCTTCTTCCTTTTTTTCCCCTAGACAAAACCAACCCCATTATTGTAAGATTTCCTTGTAGGTGATGTTTTTCAGCACAGTGATCAGTGTTGCTGCTGTCACTGGGATCATCTCTGACTGGTCCTCAACGTCTTTGGGTTGTAATGGCCCAAACTCACCATGATCCTTCAGCAGAGACATGACCATTGCTGAGTAAGATGTAAGGAAGTCCACTCGCCTTACATATAATACTGCTGTCCATATGTTCTGGCATGGATTTGTCACATGTACAGCAACATGACTCATATTCTGGCTGAGAACCACTGTAATCCTTGCCTTGCTTTGTCTAGGCTACTGACTTGTCTTCAGTTCCCCGTCTTGTGCATCTGCCATTGATGATTGATGCATAAGGGGGAGATTTGTCAATGTCTATAAAAACCTGATGGGAGGTAGTAAAGAAGATGGACCCATACTCTTCTCAGTGGTGCCCAGCAAAAGGACAAGGGGCAATGGGCACAAAATGAAATACACAAAATTCCATATAAACACAAGAAAACTCCCTTTTTATTGCAATGATAGTCAAACACTGGAACAGGTTGCCCAGAGAGGTTGTGGAGTCTCCATCCCTGGAGACACTAAAACCTTTATTGGCCAGGTCTTGGGCAGCCTGCTCTAAGTGAGGAGATTGGACTGTGAGATATCCACATGTGCCTTCCAGCCTCAACTGTCCTGAGATAAGTTTGGTATCTGGCAGATGTCCTTATTAAACTTCTCCTTGCATGTCAATGGGGAACCCCAGGAAAGCATCCGAGTTTGCTCCTTGAGCAAATACTGAGGGTCAGTTCATCTTCATTGTGGCAGAGGAATGCAGGAATAGGGGTGCAAGACAGGTTTCTGGATTTGTGTTTTGGGGGCATGGTGGCTGATATTTTTTTTTTTTTTTAAAGCAAGCAGGCTTAGTGTGTCCATACAGCAACAAGCACATTGGGGTTTTTTGAGCTACTGAACTTCCTAAGCCCTCATCTGTACATAATCTGACTAAAAGCTACTCAGGCTGGTTATTGCTTAAAAGGGAGACACAAAGTTATATTAGACTTCTGTGTGAATATTTGCATATATACCCCCATTTGCATATAAACCACACACACACAAAAATAGCAGAGGGGGTTTTAGCCCTGCCAGGGAACATTTACACTTCCTCAGTGTGACACGCCATACGCTGTAACACATATGCTGGTTTTTTGGGGGGTTATTCCGTCACATAAATCACAGCACTGAGCTACCGCCGCAGTACAGTACGCAGCTTCCCGTAAGGCAACGCAGAGTACCCCCATCGGGATCCACGTCTCTTTTGGCTCTCCCTTACCCACCGAATGTGCTCTGGCCAAGGCTCTCCACTCTCCCACTCTTGCTCCTGAAACTCCTCACCAATTATCAGTACACGTCTGTTTTTCTCCCCCTGCCCTGTGACACAAAATGCAGTCAGAATAACAGGCTGGTCCGTGTCATGGCTTAGGCACTCGGGATGAGGAATTACTGCTGTCTAATCAAATCGCATACATTCCTCCGTGGATTTTATGCTTTAGCTTTTGGTAGGTCTTCCAATATGTACAAGGAAAGAAAGACTTTGGCAGACACCACACTGCATTCCTCTACCAGCATATTTCACTACAAGCGTTTTGGGGGGGAAGTAAGCAATCCCTAAATCCTGCACAAGCAGAAGGGTGAACAGACCGTATGGATGTGAAGAAGGGGAGGGCTGGGGCTGTGCGTGCTTGGTGTGCACATGCATGCAGAATCAGAGATTACACACCGTGATTCCCCATGCCTCTTTCCTGGGACATTTTCCTTCGGAGAGGCATCCTGCTTCCTACCTGCCCCCAGTACTGGGATTGCTCTCTGGGAGAAAAGGATGGAGAGGGAATTCCCTCCCTCGGGGGGACGGAATCCTGGTGTGCAGCTCCACGGGGAGCTTCCACAAGTGTTCTTTGCAAGTCCTGAAGCTAGGATGCATGGTCCTAGGCTACAGACAGTGCTGATGCTGAAGGTCCACATGCCTTGACCTGTGTGAGCGCCTTTCGGTGCATCAGCTCTGATGGCATTTGGAATTGTCTCTTGAATTTTCTTTTCAGAAGTTGCGTGACTGCCCCAAAATTGGAGATCTAGCGAAAGCACATTTCTAGACCTTTTGATCCCAGGAAATAGCTCAAAATCACGAACTCTGTAAGCCTCCAAAAGCCAATGGAAATAAAAAAAAAGAAGATACTATTTATTTAAGAAATTCATGATTTTTGAGTCATTCTTGCTATTTTTCCAGGTCCCTTTATTCATGGTTTCCGAATGCTTGTATGTGGCAAAGCTATGAGAACTGCTTTTGCTGTTCTTGAACTGCTTTCTGGCTTTCAGTTGGGAAAAAAACCCCCTAAACATACAATGAATAAAAATTATACAGTTATTTGATGAGAGGCTGATTTTCCTCTCATCACACACGGGCCTATCAGACTCTACCTTTTGAAAGGATCACTCTATGCCACACATGAAAACACCTCTTTAGGACGGGAAGTACAATGGAGCTGCAATTCATGATTTGTATTACAATTATCTTCTGTGAGCGCCAAGTACAACTTTTTTCCTGACAATGCTGCCAATGGAGTCATAATCTATACCACAAGACTTTTCCAGAAGCGTGTACATAGGAGTTCACTGAATAATCATTCCCTGAAAATAAACCAGGCAGTGGGAACAAGTGAATGAGCTGTGCAAGAAGAATGCGTGTCAGACGGACAGACGGACCCACCTCATCACAGCAGGAAATGGTGGGAAGGAGACGGGTGGACAAACAACAGGAATAAAAATTTAGATGAACCTTTTGGCCTTTTTACCCTTTTCACCCCCCTCCACCATCAACTAGCCAATGCCAGGAAAGATGTCTCTGAATATACTGAAATGCCTTTGGGAAATATCTGACGGAAAGGTACCCCGAAGGTGGCAGACCCTCTCTGAGAAGTGCTGCTTGCTCTTGCCTGCTAGGTCTGTGCTCTCTTCTCTCCCTCCTGGGCTCTCACTGGTCAATGCAGGGCACAGGACTGGAAAAGCCCACCAGAGTGACAGGGTCTAACCCCTCGCTACTGCAGGCACCACGTCACGAAACCCTTTCTTAAACCAGTGCATTTATTAAAAGCAGCCGTGTCTCCTTTAGCCTCTGTTTTGGCAGCAGAAACAAACTCAGCTCTTTCAGCCTCCTCTCATAAGTCAGGTCTCCACGGTCATCCCAGTGACCCTGCCCTGCACATCTCCTGCTTTGGGGCCATCTCTCTCCCAGAGAGGTGGCAAGTGTCCCACTTATCTGGCTACCGGCCACAGTATCATGGTCTGTCCGATGGGTCTATGGCTATCTGGGTCTCAGCCCCGGCTCTCTTGCCCTCTTCTGCTTGTACCCAGGTGTCCTGGGGATGCACGGCCACGCGACATCCCCCTTGTGCATGTGGCATGCCTAACGCCCAAGGGGACCCCCACCCGGGGTGTCTTATCATCCATATGGGAAACCCTGGAGTCATATGAAATCCTTAGAGCGTGCAAGGCTTAGTTTTCTCTGGGACAGGGCAGAGAGGGTCGGGAAGGAGGTGGTGAATTACTACCAGTTGCCTCTAGTGATGGGAAATGTTTGACAGAGCATAAGGTCTACGGTGTAATTCCTCCTTTTCCTGAATATACTGTGTTTCCTAAGGCCTCCTGTCCCCTGGCCAGTGAAGGACTGTGAAGATAAAAGCAAAATTATTTTCGGGAGAGACTAAAAGCAATGTGGTGAAGTCCTGTGGCACTTTAAGATTCTTCTTTAAGTTCAACTTAGCCTTAGAGCCATTTAATCAAACTTATACTTTTCATTCTAAAAGAATTTATCTAGTATTTGTATTTCTAGATAAAAGAACTGGAGATACATACACTGCAGTTCTCAAAGCTAGAAATCACAAGGCAAGTAAAAGCAATAACATGGATCAAAATCTAAGAACCTTACTTTTAGCATAAAATAGCAACAATATTTTTAGACTCGGCTGCTTCTTAAAGCTTAGGGGTTTACCCACACTGACTAAAACTTAAATCATCAGGGTTTAATGAGAACAGGTCAAATAGATTTTCACTTTTTGGTCAGTGTTTCATTCAGTCTTATGAATGACTATCATTGCTACAGAAGGACCTGTAGCGGAAAAAATACCCAAATAATAAAAATGTAACCCAAACTGCCTCCAAAGAAAAAGGGGCCATGATTCAGGAGAGCACTTGCCCTTGCTTCCCACCGCCCCAGCCCTCACTCAGCCCCACACCTCTCCCCCTGCAGCCCCCAATGGGGCTGCATGCCTGGGTTTCGATCCAGGGTGGGCAATAATAAATCCCACAGCCTCTAAAGCACATTAATAAATATGTTTTGGGTGTAACGCTGAAGATTAGAGGAGAAGAAACAAAGGTGGACACAGAGTCAGGCCTCACGTTTGTTTTAATGAATGACAGGAGGCAGTGGAGCCTGGAGAGGCTGTACCCACTGCTGGGGCCCTGACAACTCTCTCCCCTATTCACTGGCACCAGCCGGTGCCCACAGCGTCACTTGTCTTATGCTAGTGGTAATGGACTTAGCTGAAGAACAACGTCCTGGGGTCGGTATCAAAGTCACGCCATTCGTTTTGGTGCTAAAGAACCAGAAAACCTTCTTCAAAACTCCAGAAAACCTATTTTCGTACAAGCTGAGACTTACAGAAGCAGCTCCCTGAGCAGCAGGGTGGCATGTAACAGTCTCTTCCCTGCGGATTATCCAGTGCCTAATACAAACCGAATTCACCTCTTGTAGAAACTTAGTGTCTTGAAACTTCTGCCTGTTTCTCCAATTCGGCTGAAATCAGCCAGTGCCTTCCACAGTGCTGGGTGGGGGTTAGACGGAGCGAGACAGCATGATCACATACGTCTTGCATTCCTCGGACGGCAGCCAAGGGGGAGAGGCAGCTCGGAGAGCTGGTAGGGGTGTATAACCAGATTAGATAACTGACTTCCCGCTGCTGAGAGAGGGAGAGACAGCGCTGCTTTCAGCACTCCTGCTCCATTACAAATAAGTGATGTCATGACTTCAAAAAAAAAAAAAAAAATTACCTACTATCCTGTTCTGCTTCCCCCCAAGATTGCAGAAATGGCTTGCTAAGAAAGAATTAAGATGTACTAGAGATGGAGATGAAAGAGAAAGAGCAACAAGGCAAACTCTTCCTTCAGTTTAAACCAACTACAGAGCATCCTGAAAGAATGGCAAAAAAATTAGGACGGTCAGAAAAAATAGGGCAGCTGCTTTTTCCCAATGTGGTTTTTCAAGAGTATTTAACATTTGGATATTTCCTTTCACTGCTTTCTGCCATTCAAACTTTTTTGTTATTTAGCTTTTCAGATCAAAAGTGTTTTTTCCTATAAAATATAAAAAAATTTCCTAAGGCAAACTGTATTTCTGGCTGAGTCAATAATGTGTGGTTATCTGAAGCAGGATCAAATGGAAAAATGAAAACCTAAATGAACTTACTGAGCAGACCAAGTGGCTCAAGAGGTGCCCGAGAGTCAAACCTTGATCTGATGCAGAATTTATTCAGAACTGAACAGCCAGGTTAGGGCTTGTGAACCATGGCACAGTCTGTGTGCTGTTCACAGGACAGTTATAGTAGTGGAGACTGGTGAGCTGGGAACTCAAAGAGAAAGGTGTGGACCAGGCTGGTAAACACAGATATTCCCTACTTTTTTTTTTTTTTTTCATAAGGAGATGTTGGAAGAACATTATTTTTCAGGTTGAGAGGGTCTGTGTTCAGCCTCAGGGGACCTGTTCCACAACAGTTTACGTTCCTGGATTGTGCTCGAGGAAGAGGATGAAGAAGTGAGGAAGGCTCCAGATAATCAGGGTAGAAGCAATGAATAAAAATTAAATATCAAGAAATACTGAGCAAATATGGATGGGCAAAAAGAGAAGGGGACAAAAAGCCGGAGTTCAAAGAAAGAAGTGCCCTTCTCGTGGCCTCAACGATATGCAGAGGGGCCTGAGGTCAGGTTCAAGGACTGCCCGTGACAACGCAGCTCCTGTGTTTCCCTTGACAGACGGTGATCCAGCTGGGGAACGTGAGCATCCCTTCTGCTGTCGAGGTCTGGGGGAGTCAAAAGCGGTTCCCTACTCGCTACGTGGAGGCTCGTCTGCCTGATCGGAGGGGCAGCGAGGGGACGAGGGGAAGCGGCCGGGACCCTTGTTCATTGTTCCTCAACTCTCCTGCTCCCTGCGTGCTTCATTCCCTTGGGCAATGCTGCAGTCACTGTGCTGGGTATTTAAAGAAGGCTGCAAGGGGCCTGGCGATGGTCCTCACCGGCAGAGTCACACCAGCCTTGTGGTCTTTGCTTGGAGCAATTTGGTGCCTCGTCTCAAACATGGACGTTCAGCCTAGGTGAAGGATTTCAAGGGACAGACTGGGAAAGTCTCCCTGGAAGAGTCTCTGGGGAAATGCGATAAGCTACCTAGTGACGATGAGGAGGGTCATTACTGGGTTTAACCCATCAGGGATCAAGAGTCCGCTTCTGCCTTTCCCCGCTCACCGACCATTTGAAGAGAGTTCCTTTATAAGGACCTCAAGTGCGATAACATTTGAGGAGAAGGACTATGAGGGGAAAGGCAGAGGCTGGAGGTTTAGGAAAGATTTAACGGGTAATTTTGAAGAGTATCAGGTCTAGCTTTGAAGCTGACCCTGCTTTGAGCAGCCGAGCGGGTTGGATCAGAGGTTTGAAGGGCAAATATGAATTATTATTTGATTCCATGCTTCTATGTGAGAAGTGTGATTCCCCCCCCCCATTCTCTTTTAGGACATTTACTGAAGCAGCCAGCAAAATAAAGACTTCGATAAGGAAGTGCAAGAGAGAATTGTTCTTGTTAATACCCAATACTGACAAGTGTGATATCAATAAAAAGAGGAAAATGAAGTGTTCATAGCATCATAGTTGCAAAAAAATGACTTGCTAAATTTTCTGTCCCAGACACAGCTTTTGGTTAGAACATGCGTGCTCAGGTATAGTCCTAGGCAACTGGACAGCAACCCTTTGAAAAGAGAAAGAACACCTTGTCAAGGGCAATGGGTCCTGAGAAAGTCTTCAAAACTACTGCATTAATGATTCTATACACACACATAATGCAGAATCAACAGCTTTATAAAGAAGTATCAGGTCATTCAAGCAACATTCACCAGCTTTCTTTATCTAAGCAGTTTTATAGCCCTAATGAGTACAAAACAAGCACGTGATTCCTTCAGGATCACCAGCTCCTCTCTACATCTCTCTCTTCTTATGCCTGCTTTCAAGTTAGGCGCCTGCAGATGGTTATTAATAATCATTTCTACTTTGACAACCGCATTCAAAGTCTCAGTCAATACTGGGACTTCATTTTGGCAGACACTGCACCAACACGGAGAGGAGGGGACAGACCCCAACGTGAAGAGTTTTCAACTGAAATGAATGGCTGGTGCTAAGGCTAACAGAGAAACAGAGAATTTGTCCAATGCCCTGCAGAGCACATCAGAAAACAGGCCATGAACCTCCTCACTGTTCCTATGGGCTTTCAACAGATAAAAAAATTTTGCCACATATAGTTATTTTGCATACTTAAACCAAAGGTTTTAGGCTTAAATCAGGCTAAGTCAGAAGACTTGTATAGCTTGGATGTGGAATGTGACATGACCAACATGTACTGTGGCATAATGGCTTTGCACCTTTTCAGGGATATACAGAGCTGTGAGGTAGTCTTCAAATGGAAGAAATTATATTCCCATCACCAGAACAGAAAATTTAATTTTAAGGTGAAATAGTGACTGATTCTGCAAAGGTGGGGAGGACAAAGGGATAGCCCAATAAGATATTTTCATTTATAGCTTCCACAATTCTATAAAATGGACATGTCTTAAAACTCCTCATTAGTTCCTTTCTTCAAGAGAAGAAATATTCACAAATTATCTGTCATTAAGTCCTCAGCACTGTCCACACACATATCTTAGAGCCAAATTCAGTTGTCACTGACCTGTTCCACTCGGATATCAAATTCTCCATTCACCTTCTTCCCCTGGAAATATTTGGCCCTGCAGAAGAAATGAGAGACACAAACATGGTTAAAGAAGATTTTTGGCTTTCGTTACATACTGCTTATGCATTTCCCTTTTTGCTGAAGAATTTCTATCCGGGTCACAGCATGTTTTCCTAATTCCTATCTTCTGTCAGCTTTCTGTTCTCCAGGAGAAAACTGCCAAGCCAGATGAAAACCACATTGGAAAGTTCCTTCAAGGCTTGTGACTTTTTCATTTTATTTTCAAACTGAAAACCAAATGCTCTCCTAAATGTTTTCCAGAGCAACAATTCTAATCAATGATTCCTTGCTATATCTCATTTAATACTCAATCTTTATTCTTTAAAAGAAGGAGAGCAACATATGGCACGGCATTGGAAACTTCTTTTGGTGTTGGGCAGGGATCTTTATCATCACAGCTGAAGTACTTGTGAAGCCTATTCTCTTGCTCTCTTGCTGCAGAGCTGCTTTTCAATTGTTTGTCTTTCTGCTATTGATTTAGAGAAACAGTATCTGCATCTACAGCGTCACTAATGAAGGATCTTTTCCCTTGAACCGAGAAACTGTGCTTGCTTTGGAGTTGAACAGTGTCATGAGAAGGACATACACCTTCCACCACCACTGCTCCTAGTTGCCTACACTATGCAGACAGCAAAGGACTTCCAGAAGGATTGGTTGTTCAGGAGAGAGGAAGGCTGACCGTAGTGTTGGAGCAGAAAGCATAGGAAAAGGGCAGGCAGTTTTAGCTTTTTTATTCATATTTCTGTATAATGCCCCTTATATTGATAAGTCAACAGGGAAATTGCAAATATAATTTCCCCTGCGAATATTTCTCCCCAATTCTTCCCCTTGCCAAACAAGCTTGACAGAAGAAAATATGAATTTATTTTCTCAGACCTCCCCCCTAAAACTTCAGGAAGACCATGTAGGTTCCAAAAAGTTCTATTTGGAAAGCATTGAAAACACAGTTAAGCCCTGCAAGAGCTGTTTCCAGAGACAAAGTAACTCTCTGCATTCTGTTTCCAATTGGCAAAGAGAGGACAGAATAAAGAAGTAAAGGAAAATGAGGGGAAGCCGTCTTTGCTACCTATTTTATAGTATTAGCAAAAAAAAAGAAGCTGGCTCACATTTTTACTATGTGTCTATTTGTTCCAATAAAAAAGGAGAGACAGTAGGAAGGCAATTTTCCCCATGGCTGAAACACACCAGTTTTCAGCTGAATACTCCCCTCCCCCCAGAAATGTGAAATGTAAATAAAAAAGTTGTTTTGTTTTGTCAATCTGGCTCAAAACCAAATCAAAAGTTTTCATCTTATTAGAAAAAGACATAAAAAAAGTCAAAAGTTTTCTCCTTCATTCTAACAAGGGTATCTGAAGGCTGTATCACATTTCCCTTCCCAGACAGCCCATCCATCAGCATGGTGCTAATAAGACTTCTGCATAGATGTCAATGAGGGACAGCGTAGCAGCCAGGTGTGACCAAGACCAAGGGGCTTGAACAACCCCTGTCCAGTATAAAAAGAAGAGCTCTGGCCATTTTCCCCCGGCTTTTTAGAATTTTCGACTGTTGCATTAAAAAAAGCAACTCAGCAGACAAGCTGAGACATCATGCCTCTAACAATAAACAGGAACGCAAAATGCGCTTAATAATTCCATCATATTTCTGGAGGCACGGCTCTAGAGGGTTTGGCAACATTCCTCACTCCTAAACATTGGGGATATTGCTGGAACCAGTGACTTCTCAAAAACTGGAATAAGCTTTAAGTGGGCCCACAGGAACTGGTCTGAAATTTGAGGCCCACTATTTACTGGTACAAGCTTGTTTTTATTCCCAGCACACTCATAATGTATACTCCTTACCCACATTTATGAAACACACTTCCTCCCTCTATGGCCTCTCCTCTTTGCCGACCAGCTGGTTGCAAACTCCTTGGTGCTGCTTTGCTTCAGCTCGTAATGAAGTGTGATTAACCACAGTCTTCAGCCCAGTACAGATGGAGCAAAGAGGCTTCCACTGCCTAGTCCAGGAAATTAGCCTTCACACGCTTAAAAATTCCTCTCTCCCATCTCTCCGGTACTGGCTCTGCTCATGGATGGTCACACAGAGGGCACAGCCAGCGTCAGGACTCATTGGAGCAGAGCAAGGGACCTCAACTTAGACACTGTGTGACGTCTCCTTCTTAGCCCTCTTTCCACACAGGTCTTATCCTGTGCCTCAGATAATTTTCTTTTAACAGCACAATATATCACTTTCTTTCAAAGGCAGTCCCCCAGGAGGGTTAACCTGCTCCGAGTGGCTCTGAAGACTACAGGTGCTAAGCAATTTGCAGCCAAATATTTTGGTCAGCCCATCATTTTGACACAGCCCAGGGTAAGAATGAAACACTTCTTACTGAAACATCTCTGAAATGGATGGAGTGATGTTTTCAATTTGCACCTGGGGTTTTGGAGCCCCTGGGCAGTAGAAGCTATCATGTTGAGATGAAAAATGGCTTTAGCCTCACCCCTGAACCCCTGAAACTTCAAGCAAGCTGGAATCATTGCTGATGCTATGGAAACATCACGATGCCTCCATTGCAAGAGGGAAGAGTCTTTTGGTCAGTACTGTGCAACATATTAAATGGCTTCTGGTCCCTCCAGCGGACGTGAGACGGAGGAAAGGAAGACCACGCTGCTCTGGTGGGGATGCAGGAGAAAGATAGATTGATGTTTCTGGCAGGTGAGACCGTGCAAGACATTTGTGGATGCTCTGTGCCCCAAAACCACCTGAGCAAGGCTCTTCCAGACCGCCGCTTAGGAAGTGACACGCGGCAGGGTTATCGAAGCAGCTTGTAGGGGGGCTGGGGAGCAGCACCCAGAAGACCAGTCAAAACTCTTTCTGGGGAGCCTCAGAAGTGTCCCCGCGCACCTCCAGTGCACCAGCGATCAGAAGAGCGGCTCATCGCCCCGGGAGGGGGCTGTCTGGCATCCCCCAGCTTGGGACACTGGGCAAAGCACTGGCCACAGAACCCCCCTCTTGTCCCGGGCAGCCTGCAGCACTGACCACCGCTTGGTTGGCCATCCCTTTATTTTAAAGCACGTCAGATGTTCAACCCGCCAGAACACAGTGTTATAATTTGGCTAGGCAGGGTGCAGATGGGGTGGTGAGGTTGCTGTGATCTCAGTAAATGAGCACGTAAACATGTTTTGACTGAAGAAAACGGCAGGGCCATGCTCAAGAGCAGTTCCTGGGTGGGATTTACAGCGCTAGGCAATGCATTTAAATGTAGCCGCACCGGCTGGGAGGGAGGAAGCACCATAATAAACAGGCAAATGTCTGCCCTGGCTTCCAGGGAGCAAACTTGCCTTGAAGTGCTCCCTCTTTGTGATGAAGAAGCCGCATGCTCTGGAAAAGGACATATTTTCTGGGTGTAAGGGCATCAGACAAACATAACTTCTGCTTTCTGCCTCAGTCCTGACATGATTACAGGGCCACAAGAAACCTGATACCTCTTCTTATGAAGTAATTTGGAAAGAATAAAAGCTTATTTTCCAGAGCTGCCATGAAACAGTCCCAGCCTGCCTCAGTGACCGTGGCTGGAGGAAGCATATACACAAATTTCTGTCAGATACGGAGTGTATCATTAATAGCAGCAGGGAAAAATAAATGATCAATTCACCTCCAATTACCTACATACAAGCTAATTCAGAGAAAGTCCATGTATAACATTAGCGCCCTTAGGTGTCTGCAAACATCTCTGTAAGCAAGGAATGCCAGCACTGATCGAAGACCGCAAACACACCTGTAAGACACTCGAATACCAGAGTTTATCCCTCTAGTGTCACCGACAGCTGGGACAGCTTGTATTGCACGTATTGCATGCAAGGGCTGCCTGAATTGGCGTGCTCCCCTGCACCTTTGTACTAATGCCTGTAGTCTGCAAACACAGGGGTTCAGTCCTCATGGGGCATGAAGTTCCCCCATCGAAGCCTCGCGTGCCACCAGGCCCAGGGGAGGTAGAGCTGGGCCAGTGGGCTACCAGTATGGGACCTGGGGCCAGTGGGCTACTGGTACGGGAGCTGGGGCCAGCCTACACCGCTGTGCTGCTCCTGCACCGTGGGGAAACACGGCGCAAGAGAAGCAACTCCCACACGTAAAACGGGAGCTTCCAGAATTGGCAGCGAAGGGCCAAAACTCACAGGCTGCTTCTGTAAGGAGAGCACAGATCATCTTGCAATTTCTGTCTGTATGCTAAAATAACCAGTTGCATCTGCCTTGTTCCCTTTCTGCTTTACAACAAAAGTAGGTCCAATGAGTGCTCAACCCATCAGCCAATACGCGTGCTCAGCACAGGAATCCAGGAGAAGCTATTTGTGCAGAGCTTGTACTGTCTCTCCTGGAGTTATTTCTTCTCTCTTCCTTCTGATTTTTTTCCTCTCGGTGCAAAGAAGCATATCCAAGCTGCTTAAGAGGACTGCTTCAATGTTTTCCTCTGGATCTGTGGGAAACAGAGACATTAGGGATGCAGCAGGGGACTGCACAGCTTCTGCCAGGCTGGAAAATGCTCTGCCCAGGTGAGGAATAGGAAAAGATGCCCAGGTATTAAGCATCAGCTAGAGAAAGTGCCCAAGGAGCTCTTCACCAGGTACAGTGCCACTAGACAGCAGCCCATGTAAGAAAAGCATCGGGAAGGGAGTAGCCAGGAGGGACACGAGATTTGAAGTGATCGTGATGGCCTGGTGGAGGGCAGTGATTCAAAGCTTAAAGC
Organism: Haliaeetus leucocephalus; assembly: GCF_000737465.1. Lineage (NCBI taxonomy): Eukaryota > Metazoa > Chordata > Aves > Accipitriformes > Accipitridae > Haliaeetus > Haliaeetus leucocephalus. The sequence continues at coordinate 1,192,983 of NW_010972537.1, forward strand.
TGTTCCTGCAGGTCCATTAGCTGGGCAAAGCAGAGATTGTGACACATTATACAGCTTTGAAGACAGGCTGGCATTTTGTATTAAATTCAGAGGACTTCTTCAGGGTATCCTGTAAAATGGCTCCTGTATGAAGCAATTTTCTAGGATAGATAGAGATCAAAGAAATATAGCTCAAATCTTCCTGTGAGAGACCTCAGGGGAGCTGATGTAGCAAATGTAATTGCAATCACTGGTAGTGTGTCTTGGGGTAACTGGGAAGCCATCCTTCAGACAAACAAGTAAGCCTAAGCCCAAATCCCCCGTGATGTAAACGAACCCAGGTACTTTTTGGGGAATCACTGTTAGACAGGGGCCTTGGGCTACAAACTCAGGAGCAGGCTTGTACCTTCACCCCAGAAATGGGCTAAGTATCTCCGAGAGCGTGCCAAAGAGGGGCACTGGGATATCGTCACGGTAAATTCCTCCAAATCCTCTGACTGAGCTTGTGCCTCTGGAGCAAGACACGACAAGCAAAGCAAGCCAAGCCACGCTTTGGATGGAGACTACTACTCATCTGGAGTGGAAAGCAGCCTTTTCCACCCTGCGGAGGGGCCAGAGCAAAACATGCTGAGGAGAGGGGAAACGTGCGGGGCTCTTGGGGAGGGGTGGAAGAAAGAGGGAGAGAAATGGTGAAGAAGAGACGTGGGTAAATAAACCAAAAGGGATCCATGGGCAAATTCAGGAATTATCCGAATTATTTCCCTGGAATCACATTAGACATATTTCTCTCAAGGCCCTTGGGAAAATAAGGGATGTAATTTCTTTCTGGATCAGCCTGGAAGAGGCGAGGCTGAAGCCCCCTGGATTGGGTGGGGGGGGACCTCGGGGAGGGGGTTAGCCACTGTACGAAATCCCCGTGTCAAAGGGCCTGGGGGCCCAAGTGATGCACAAGGCACTCACTGTATGTCCGCATTGTCTCCTTCATAAAAGGGGCTGGGACTGGGAAAAAGGAGACAGTTTCCAGGATACTGGCCAGCAGCCGCTGGAATGCCCCGACCCCCCCAGCCCCTACGCACTATAAAGGCAGTGGGAAGGGAAAGGGGGAGGAGAGATGCATCTGTGCCCTTTTTTCTTCAGGGGTGAAAACAAGGAAGGTTTTCCTTTCAGGGGCCAGCCCTCAACCCCTTCACCGCTTCTCCCCAGTTTAGCAATTCCCAGCTGCAAGTAGTAAGGACTTTGGAGATGGTCAAGTCCCGACTGCCCAGGGCATAGGGAAGAGAAAAATCACTCCAGAAATGTCGAGGTCTGCAAACGGCTGGAGCTTTTGTCCATATCTGCTTTGGCCCGGAGACCTTTATGCACTGTTCAGCTGTGGGATGGACTGGTTGGTAGTTAATATTTATGCTGAGAGAGTACCTTGGGGCAGGGGTTGTCAGGATGCTAAAGAGGGTGGATAAGCACGATGGATGTGCGCTTTGACACCTCAGAAAAACAAGGTCTGAATTACAGGTTAAGCGGACCAGAGGCAAGTGCAGAAAGAAGGAAAGGGTACCCACGCCGTGTGGACAGACAGGGAAGGACCAAGAGGTGAATCTAAGTTTTTGGGTTGGGTCAAAAGGTAACCCTAAATACACTGAGACTTTGCCAGGAGCTCCACAAAAGTTTCAGCTCCAGCCCCAGGGTGCAGTATCGCTGTGCTCAGCCCCGTGCCACCCCCAGGGTGAGATCATCTTGCTGTCGGTGCCGATACCAGTACCTGGCTTACTGGAGCCACCGAATCGAGAGCCAGCTCCGCTGCAGGTAGGTCCTCGGTGTCCAAGGTCGGGCCGTGGGAACAGACCGCCTTTGTTGCCTTCTGGGAAGAACCACAAGCCCCAGCCCGCTCTGGTTCCCGTAAAACAGCCCTCGAGGTGTTATTAGTTATGGGATCGCATCAAGGAAAGAAACGCCTCTCCTGAAGAGGTTTGTATCGGGCTGTGACGGTGGTGGTGTTTTGGGTTTTGGGGTTGGTTTTTTTTTTTTTTTTTGGATAAAGGAAGTCCTCGTGGTGAGGTCCTTGATGAGGTCTGATGTCCCACCCTACAGGGCTGGAGGGATTTTCTTGGCTTGAACGCACACAGAAAAGGAAGCTTTGGGGCAGGAAGGGAGAAGGTTTTTTTTTTTAAAATCTTCTTTTGTGAGTCCTCCCTTTCTCTCAGGGAACTGAAGGCCTGTTTTCGGGGGAGACCTGGGTTGGCAAGCCACCAGCACTTTAACGATCGCAGAGACAACCATTCAGGCCGCTCTTTCTATTCAAGGAACTGTGGAGTCCCACACAATACTGGCCTCCCAGCATCTTCCTGTGCCCCCTCCCACTCGTCAAACAGGGGTAATCAAAGCCACCACCCCCCCAAGAGAAGAAACACTAGTTAGTGAAGCGCTATTGCTTTTGGGCACGGCTTTTTGTGCTTCTCCGAGCTGTCAGGATAAGAAGGACACTTTGCTGTAGGTCTGGTCCCCCACCCAGGCTACATCGCGGTCACATTCCTCCCGGCCACAAGGAGCTTGGGGGGGGGAGCGGTGGGTGGAGGTGGGGGGCTGCTTGAAGTACAGCGTGAGGCAGCAATTTTCTTTTGCGTATTATCAAAATAGTATGTCTCTGGAACGTTTCCACGTTGCTAAATCTAGATGGGATGGCCTAGGAGCTGTTTGCGAGGGGTATCATTTTGTTGAGGATTGGGCAATATTTTATTCCAGCCCACTCCTGCCCTCCCTGAACCTGAGGAGCAGGGGAACCAGGCTAACTCCAACCAACGCTAAGGCAGGGCTGCTGGCTTGCAGGCAGAAGAAATCTGGCTCACAAACCTTGAGAAATACATCTGAGGGAGTTTTTTTTATCTTTTTAATATGTACGGGACTAGGCAGGACATTCTGAGGTTAAATTCTATGCATTTATAGGAACTCTGGTAAAGCAATTAAGGTCCCAGATTTGACTTGCATTAGCATATTTATAACCTGGTGGGGAATGCTTTCCATATTCCTTGTGTCTATTTTTGTAATGATACTAATCCTTTACATTTCTGTATCACCTTTCATTTAAGAGCACTAGATCCCAAGTTGCTTTACATATGCAGGACAAAAATACAGGCAGACATGATGGTGATATAGCTAAAAAATTGGAAAACGACATGATAAATGCAATTTATTCAATATCTTTGACAGCTTTACCTCCTTTTCACCCCAATGCCTGTATGCTACGGAATACAGAAACTCTTCATGCTGCCTCAAAGCATGTGTGCGCGTGCACACAGACACACATTTAAGACAAACTTGCCTCCTCTTTCCCTAAAGGAAGAGAAATATTCAGTCCTGGGTAGACATGGCTAAACAATGAAAATGTAAGGTTTTTAGCCAGATTTGTGAAAATTTTACTTTTAAGTTTTTTTTCAAATTATAGCCACATAGTTGCACATAACTTGTGAAACCTTAAAAGGTCACACCTGTATAATAAAAGCTAATTCATAATCCTTTATTGTCAGTTACCACCACGTTAGATGATTTTGGTCTTCTTATCAGGAAATATAGACAAAACTTCGCAGTTTAACCTGCAAGTTTCTGAGGTCAAACTTGAAGTATCAATTCTGAATAAAATAATAATAAAGATAAATGATAATGAAGTCCAAAGCCAAAAGCTAGTCCAAACCTTCCCATTATATTTAAATGAGTTAGGTACAGAGATATTCCTCTGAATGGGAGCCATAGTATATAATCTTCAGCCTACTGAAAGCATGAAATTACTCAAGACACTCATTGAATATTTTTGAAAAGGAGTTCCTTGCAAAAAAATTAGGATTTAGGAAGTCCCATGTTACTAAAATTCAGTATTAGACTTATTATTGGACCAGTTACATTTTTTGGACAAATGACATATTTGAGGCTCAATATTGTCATGTACTATCAGAAGTAAAAATAGTTTTATTTTAATAAAAAAGGCTTGATAATTTCCTCTGAACAGTATAAAACAGTAATCCTGTCAGGTCAGTCCATAATTAGAACTGAATCATTACATTATTGTTATACAAAGGATCATTTCAGATGTATTAAGAGGATTTCATTCAGTATTAATCACAGTTTTTCTTTTCCTTCGTCTTTAAATTTTTGGAGACAGTATGTTCAGGCAGATTTGGCTGTAAAGTAAATGGGAAAATAATAATGCAGTTTTGTGTCTCCTAAAATACCTCCTGTGGCTTTTTTTTTTCCCCTGTGAAACATGGCACGATCCTTGCGTGTAGAACTGCTGCACATAGGGCACAAGTATTTTGTGCAAGACAGCGTGTAACACTGTTAGCACTTGAAACAGCCTGAAATGTGGACAAAACACACCGATGGCTCTGAAAAGTGACATGAGCTATTTCACAAATGCAACCAAGATACGTAACAAATGCAACAAGAACAACTTTGTTATGCTGTCTGGTCCAAAAAGCAATGTTTTTAGCATATGTTGTTAACCGGAGCCTTAGCTGTTCTTGATCACTTCCCAAATAAGCTGTTTAAAAACGAAGCATTAGGCTAGAAAGCTGAGCGCTTTCGCAGAGGATGGGGGTTAACAATTCACAGTACTAAATCCTGTTTGATCTGCTGAGAAATTCAGCCCAGCAGGAGCATGATTTTACTTAATAGCCTGTCAGGCAAGGAAGTTGCCAGAGGTGGGATGTTTTCCTCCTGGCTGAGGTCGGGCTGCCGGAGCTGGCCCATCTGCCATCACATGGAGTCCTGCCATTCCCGTTCCTCACGGTCCCGCTCCCTTTTGCTGTGCTTTTGCACGTGCGCACGTGTGCGTGTGTTCACGTCCGAGCTCCTTTTTTTCTGGCAGCTGCTGTAGGTGAGTTGTGGATGCGTTTTTGGAAGTCTCCCAAGGCACAGACACTCCCAGCCCACAAGAAGGTGCCCCATTCTCCAGGTGGAGGCTACCCAGGTGAGATAAGTGCCATTAATGACCGAAGAGAAGCAGAGTTTTTCCCTCATGTGCTGATGCACAGACACATTCACTGCTGTGGGTGCCTCGGAGGACTGCCTGCCAAAGCCAAGAGCACGAGGGAGCCGTACAGATAGCGTTCTCCTCTCGTGCACATCCTACATGTGGCAGATTCACCGTGTGCTTCCTTGCAATGCGCTAGAGCAGGGTGTTGGAGAAGGATGGAAAATTTGTCAAAACGTTGCCACTTTAACAGAAAGCTGGGTGAGTTCCCTTGCTTTTAATAGAACGTACCTTTCTTTTACTGCTGCTAATGCAGAAAGCAGCTGATCGTATTCTGTGGGGCTCAAGTTATTTTTATAATACTTTGTCTTTGGAATAAACAAGAGCATATTGCATGTCAGGAGTGGTAAGGATTTTATGGAGAAAGACAGGCCATGGATTCCCATGGATGGTCTTTGCTTCCTCCAGACATCTGAGAGAAGTTGAGTGCTGTGCTGTACCATCAGAGACATAGTAGCTCCTTAAAAATAGTCACTTTAAAAGTGCATTCAACATGCGCTCGCCTATTTGCGTTGCTGGAGCATTTCATCATGCACTTGTGCAACACCTTGTCCTAATCCACAATTGCCGCTCTTTGCCTCTGCTGTAATACAAACAGTAGTGATAAATTAACGTCTGGCTTGGCAATATTGCTAGTCTCCAATTATGAGAAAGTGTTTTCTTTTAGAGAAGAGAAATCAAATGGCAGATTCCACTGTCTCTCACCCTTCCTGTCTGTGAACAAGCTAGTCCTTGTTGTAAACCCCATGTAACTTGCTGCGGGGGAGGAGACATTGTGGAAGCCCCCCGCCCTTAAAATAAAGGTAGTGCTTTAGTTGTTATTTCTTGGGGATCTTTACTAGCAGAGTTAACTCTTTCAAAAGGAGAAGGAAAGGATTTCTTGAAAACCAAATACAAAGGTTTCACAAGTAGCAAGAACCAGAGCAGGCAGAGGTTAAATGCATTGCAAACACGATGCTTCTTCCAACCCCAAAATCACCAGCGCAGAAGTAACAATAGGTTGTTGTTCACCCTCCAAAGCCTGAGACTGTTTGCCTACATGATGCAGAGTGGACAGCCAGAATCCCTGGATAACCAGCCTCTTCAGCTGTGCTCTCACAAGGCAAACACTGCTGCCTCGGGACGGTCAGCTTGAGCTCACGTTAACACCCTGGCTGAGACCAGGAAGATGACTGGCATTGCTCAGAAGTACCTTACCAAGAATAAACATCCACAAAGCCATGGAGCCACTGCTCTCAAGGGCTCACTGAGTTTCCTGGAGACACAAAAATCAACTGCCAAGTAGCACTCCTGGCCTACTGGAGTGGTAGCACTGGTATGCTCTCTCAGAAAGGACCACATACTACTTTCAGGCTGGGAAGTTTCTAGGCATGTGTTTCTGTCCATGCTACAAAGAGCCATGGAAATCTCTGGCAGACAAGGGTTAGTAATGCTCTTTCCTGGGTTTTCATGTCATACATATGTCAGGATACAGTCACGATGCATACAATAATTTTGTTCAGTGCCCTCACAACCTCAGGCAGAGGGAAGGCAGGGAGCCTTTGCAAGCAGCGTTATTTGGTGTCCACGAGCCTGTGGATAGAGGCAGAGAGCTGGGACGAATGAAAGGGGTCCCCCATCATGTGTAGAAACTGCTGAGTTACAGACAGTAGAGGGATAGCCTACACAGCAGGATACGCGGAGTGCTTACACGTGAGCGGAGGAGTGAAGACAGCACGGGTAGCCGTACCTCCTCTTTATATCTCCCAGCTGCTGCTCCTTGGGCAAGCTCAGCTCACAGACCACGAAGCCTGCATGACAGAACAGCAGCTGGGAGATATAAAGGCAGGGATTTGAGCGCAGTGAGTATTTTAAGACATGAAAACACTGCGACAGAGTCCAACCCCTCCTTGTCCTTTCCCCTGCCCAGACTACCTTCAGCACCATTAATCTCAAGAAAAAACTAGATTGGCCTTTGAGCTAGGGCTTTCCTCTCTGATTACAGTGTTTGCACTAAGCAGTGCCGGCTAAGCCCCAGATGCTAGAGCTCTGCATTAGAGGCCCTCCCATCCCCAGCTGGAGGATGCTATGTTAAGGGACTGCCACCTGGCAGCATCTTCAAGGAACTGCAAAGACGCCAAGCAGAGACGGAGGTTGGTGAGGTTGGTGACCATCAGCCTGCTGGGACACTTGCAGGTGCACCGGGGAAGGAGAGATTAGGGTTGAGCCAGACTGGTGTTGCCAACCGAACTATCTGGCATTAGGAGGCTGCTACTGTAAGAAAAAACACTATGCCGGTGAAACGTTTGATAGACAACCACCTTATCGGGGACTTGCCCACTCAGTTAAAAAGTTGTTTTTCCTTTGAGAAAAATCCCACCGTTTTCCCTCTCTTACTTCAAGTTGGCTCGAGAAAGCCTGACCTAGTTGTACTCAGTCATTGTGCCTTTTTGGCTAAGAGCTAAGCTCTTGCTTTTTGAAGATACAGCCAGGGAGGCAGGTCCCACCTTGTCCCCACTCTCCTGGGAAAGCAGAGGTGACGACTTCACTGAAGAGTAGTGTTGGATGAAAAGAACAATAAAATAATCTCCCTTGGCCAAGATCTGCTAACCCAACTTCTTTCATTTTGAAATCTTCAATATGGTCCCCTTGCCTATGCTACCCTTTCCTTTTTTTCTGTGTTGTGACAAGCTGGCAGACAAAACAATAAGCATCTCCTCAACACATGCTCAAGATTTTCCCCCAAATAGGTCTCTTGGCCATCTTGCCTAAAGCTTTCTAAACCAGCTGACTTTGAAAGGGAGCACACTGCAAGCAGTAATTTCTCTAGCATTTTGGAAGACTTTAGTTCTCCTATCATTTGGAAAGTGTCCTCTGCTGCCCAATATCACAGGAAACAAACTTCCAAACTTTTGTTTGTAAACAGAGACCTGCATCAACAAGGCAAATTTGGGGCTTAGGTGAGCCTGACAGTCTTTTGCCAATACCCACTATGCTTAGCAAATAAAGGGCCCTTGAGCAGCAAATGAACTCTAGTCATTACTATTAGTAGTAGTAGGCTTGGGTTGTCTTTTATTAATTTATGTACAAATTTGTACACAGGGAAAAGCTCAAGAGAGAGAAAGCTGGAGAGAGGAGTCCCTTTTCACTTCTGGAGCCAGCACAAACAGTAGGTTAAGGTCCTGAACCACATCACTAACATACCTTCAGCTGTGACCTCTTAGGACCATCGCTCGATGTGACAGCTCAGCTAAGCCTGCTGAGCCAAAAATGCCCTATGTATGCTCATACATTGAGGCTATGAAGAAGTTTGTCAATGAGTACCAAATGAACATTTTTTTCAAGAAATATATGAGAAAAGCCTACTCTGCCATTTAGGCAGGTCATTGGACAGACACCAACCTAGAGCCAGAGTTGGCGACCTAGATGTGAAAGTATCTGTGTACCCCCCTGCAGATGCCCTGTGCTTCCCAGATCCCTCTCACCTCCCAAACTTCGTGGAGCTGAATTCAACAGAGAGGACCGTGATGACTTACCAGTCTGTGTGCGCGTCATCAATCACCAGCAGGATCTTGGGTTTCTGGGCCACAGGCGGTGTGGGGCTGGCTGAGTGGTCAATTAGTCCTGCAGCCGCTTGTGTGGTTTGCTTCATGGCACTGGAGATGGAGCTGAAGATGCTGGTGCCAGTAGAGGAAGAGAGCGAGGGCTGCGGTGGCTGCAGGTGCTTTCTCTCCATGGCAGGAGAAACTGGGGAGCTCGTGGAATTGTCAGGGCGCTGCAAGTCCATCATGTAGCCGTTGGGCAAATTTGCCACAAAACTACTGTCTGAGAGACGCCTCCGGAGGAAATTCATTGTTGCAGTGTTGTGTGGGAACCTTCTCAGCAAGAGCGCGGCTGGAGAACAGCGTCACTGGTCCCGGGGAACGTTTCCGTGTGTGTGTAGGGTACCTTCTTGCTGTCCAGGTAGGCAGGCTTTCCCCCTTGAAATCCTGCTGGAGAAATATGCCTTAGTTTTTCAGCAATATTTTCTTTCTCTCCTGTGGGAAAAGAATAAAAGACATATATATCAGATACATAACGTGAGTCTGAGATAAGAAAATCACCTTTGGCCTTTTAAATGGGTACCTTAATCAACAACGAGAGGAAAAAGGACTACTGGTTTCTATGCAGTATGCTACACTGGTACAGCCAAACAGATAGGACAAAGCATATTTCGTGGCACTCTCTCATCCCAAAACATTTTCCGGTCAGGGCAGACTACTTTGCACTAGTTTAGGGGCTAACAATTCTATAACTGTTCACCGTGGGGAAAGAAAAATTATTCTGACCATAAATGTTAATTTTCAAAAGAGAGACAGCTTATTTCCTGTATTTTGTGTGTTGGAAATAACACATGGTTGTTGCAGAGTAACCAGCAAATGATCCAACAGGGTAAAAAGTTGTATCATCTTTGGCAGGCTTGTAAGCAAGGCTCTGAATTTAAGGAACAAACATCCTAAATTGAAATAGCTTGTAGAAAATAAATAGTGGAAAAATCCCCATACACATCTTGATCAAGTTCAGTGGCAGCTTCAAACTACTCGCTTCTGTCCCTGCTGCTCTCGGCACTGAAAATTAGATTTTGAGCCAGGTGCATGCTGGTGGTTGCTAGACATAGCAGACTACCTGATTTTACAAGTTCACTTGTAGGATTTTTGCAGGTACTCAAAACTAGAAGTTTGGCTGTCTAATCTTCACATACTTTTTTTTTTTCCTGTTGTTGGGTTTTCTGTTTTGTTTTAAGAAGAAAGGTCTTTTACTCTGCTCATCTTTTCCAGTGAGAAAATGAACACCATGAAATATAACTACTTGGCTTTTCTCCCTTGACCGAGTATGATGACTTTATTTTTACCCAGAACACTACGTTTTTCAGTAGTTAAATAATCTCACAGGGTTAGTTGTTACTTTCACAAAAATTTTCACCTGCAGGCATAGCCTAGAAATGAGTTTTCCACAGTAATTCCCCAAGACCTTTTATCTGCTGAGACAGCCTTTGAGTCTTGACCAGAGGCTGGTTGGTGAGATTTAGGGAAAAAGAAAAAACGTATTGCTGGTAAAACGTAAATGTTTTTCCAAGACAGACATATCCACAGCAACAAAAGTGAGAGTTATCCCATACATCAAGTGAGATGAGTCACATGGATTCCTGGTATCATCGCTAAACCATGCCCCGACCCCCTTCAAGCCTTTTTGAATGAGCCCCCTACAAACGCTGGAGCTCCTTGCCTTGACCTGCCTGGTTTGGCCTCCCTCACTGCTCACGCTCTTGTCCCAGTCTCCAGTTGCCTCCTGACGGCAGGATATTGTCTTTTCCCAGTTGGTCCAAGAGACTTCGGTGTCTGTGAACCTTCCTCCTGGACCTGTGGCTGAGAGCTCATGGAGCAACCAAACAGCTTCCTTAAAACAAGCTATCGTTTGTTTTCACCTACAGGGATTTACAAAGCTTTAGAGACAGAGGAACCAGACCTGTCTATGTCCGTACCTCTCTCAGCCCCCAGAGCCTTAGGGAGGCTCGGATGAGCCTGCCTGGAGTAAGTGAGCTACAAAGGGCCCCTTGGCACATGTCCCCCAAATCTCGTCATCCGTCACCACCCCGATCCTGTGGGCACAGGATCCATCTGGAGCAGAGGGCTCCCTGCTGAAGCTGCTGACATCAGCTTATTAGAGCAATTTTTCTTTTGATTTCTCAGCCCTGGCAGTACAACTCCTCTGACTTTGCCGGAGCCTGGAGGTAGTCTTTTCCCAGGGAATAGCTCAGGAAATCTTTAATGACTTCCTGCCACATTTACAGTCGATAATGTATCTCGAGGCATTGTGCTGACTTCCCGCCTGGTCCTGGCATGCCTGGTGACTTTACAACATCAGCAAATGCATGCACTGGTGAGCACTTCAGTACACGCTCTGTTTATGCAGCAGCTGTTCCAAGAAGCAGGTAACATATATTATCCATCAATTACGAGCCAGCTACTTACCTCATGCATATATACACACAGCACTTGGCCTACTTGTGTCCTACCACAGTTAAGTGTGAGTGCCAGCAGAGAGCCAGCACCAGTTACCTGTCCGGGATGACCAGAGTGTAGAGCCTACAAAGACTTTGGGGACTGGTATACTACAGGCTGGGTAGGAATGCGCCGCACTGTCCTCTGCTCAGGAAACTGTGTTTTCTACCTTCCACAAGACAAATAAGAAAAATCCCCTCACTTTAATGCCAGTCCACTCAAGAGTAGGTCCGGTCCTGGTTAAGAGGAGCATCCCAGAGATCTGACTACTGTCAGAAGGGCTCCGTGTGACTATCCCATTACTGTGTACAGCAATTAGGCGGGCTCTCTTGGAGGACCTTCGCGTTACCTGGCAAGAGGTAGGACGTAATTTCCATACCAGTCTCAGGAGAAGCGCTTTTAGCACAAGATACTTGCTCCTTGCACAGCATCACAGGGAGCTGCCGGTTCCTGCTGTGGCAGCTCTCAGCCACGGGAGGGAACCTGGCCCCAGCCATACAGACTGGACAAGGCTCTTTCCACAAGCCAGTATCCCTGGGACAGGGTCCAGCAGGACTTGCACACCCTTGAAAGCCTTTCTCCCCCACTGCCAGGCGCTTGCATGGCTGCTTCCTCCTCTGCGAGATTTGCACTCTCCAAAAGAACGTGGGCTCCTTGCAAAGCACCAGCAAGTAAAGCAACGGGCAAATGTCTCTGCCCTGTGGAAGAAGGGCATGGAGGCACATGGCATAAGGTGTCCCAGGGCTGGGAAGGGGCAGAGTACCCAGCGATGCACCTGGAAGGCACGCAGCAGGTTTCCTCTGCAACAGGGCTTCCCAAACTGTGCCCTTCAGGGTACTGTTTACAATAAACAATTTATCATACTTACTGCAGGGCCATGCCCACTTGCCTCCTGGACACTTTTAAACTGTGATATTTACAGTGACCCATCATTTTTTTTCTGCTGGGGGTTTGGTAGTGGAAGATGTTGCCCAGGAGACACTGGGAACTGGCAAAACTCTCTTGTCCAGAGCGTTTGGGACGCTGCACTGAAGCTGGCCTTTCCCTCTGCTGGCTGGCACTGCCTCGGAGGCTGCGAAAACTGGGCTGCGTGCCGTTGGCTCGGGAAAGAAGGAGAGAAAACCTAAGCAACTGATGTCACGGGGAAATCTCCCTCCAGCAAAGCACGCGGAGGCTAAATTCAAACGGGATGACACTGCTGCAGCGGAGAGTAACGCCTGGCTCCGCTCTGGGCTGGGGGATGGCAAACCCGCCAGGAACTTTGACTTTGGGTCTGTCAAAGCGATGGCACAGACTGTCCTCTCAGTACGTACGTTTTTCTAATGAGCTGGGTAATGCAATTAAAATAGACTTTATCTTTTAAAAAATGAAGTAATTGGTGCCTTCGCTGCATTGATTCATCGATTGCCATTAGTGCCACCACAGAGACCTTTTCTGCAATGGGAGCTGCATAAACTGCCTGCAGATTCCTTTGCTTACTGGAAAACCTCACAGTCTGCTTCTGCATGATGCACACTTGCTATTATTTAACTTCCAGCAGTAGGCACTTTCATACAGGCACAGGCTGAGTAGGTTAGGACCTCATTTTCTTACTGCTTGAAACTCCCCGTAGACATCCCGAGGGCTCAGCAGGTCAGGCCAGATCTGGCTCTGTGCAGCTCTCCCAGCACAGCATCCACCCGATGTACGTACAGGTCCTACCCGAGCAAGCAAGCAGGGCTGTAACTTCAGCAAAATGAGGAGCCAACAGCTCTTTCAGAAGCAAGACAAATCTGCTAAGTGATATTTTGTCACTCCAGAGCCACAGGTAGGAGAGCTGCTGGCTCTACACCATCAGGTTGTACCTTGCCTCTGTGCACACCGGTATCTTCCTACGGCTCACGTGGAGACAAGTCACCTACTTAATGCTGTGCCAGGCACAAACCTGCCCAAAGGAAGGCCTGTAGTTCCCTGCACGGCTGAAATAGAGCCCACGGGCTGCTTCCAGGTGAGGTAGAAGCTCCTGTTGAGTTCCTCAAGCTGCAACACAGCAGCTGCCTCCCCACGATGCAGGAGTAATCTGCTGCTGTGTGAAATGGCTGCTCCCGAAAGCTAGCTGGGAAAACAGCGGGCATCTGGGCTGTAGAGCTGCAGGTCGGGGATCTGGGCTATATTTCAGGATGGTGAAAAAATAAACAAGGCATGGGTGAATTAGTGAGTCCTGAAGAAAGATAACAGGCAGGAAGGAGGGGAAGAGGAGGAGGAGAAGGCACAAGCAGAACGGGAAGAAGTAAGCAGGAATCAGTTTAACCAAAAGACAATGTGGGAACGTAGAAATCCCAACAATGTGAGCATAGATGAGGAATCAAAAGGAAACGATGTGAGCAACTAAATGAAGCAAAGGCAAGGTCAATTAGAGCTGACCTTGAAAACACCAGCAAAGAGCCTGGCACTGTCAGCCCCATGCTAATACGCAGTTAAACTTCTTGGCTGATATTTTCCAAAGGGCAAGAGAGGGTAAGTAATCTGCTCCCTCAGCACATTAACAGCAGCCAGGCACCTACCTACTTTTTCTCAAGGATATACTCCACAGAGATGCAAGTTATTTCCGAAAACCTGTTGACATGCGTTAGAAAACAATAACAAAATGTTCACTTAAACCTCTTGCTGAATTACTTTCTAATGTGCGGTAGCATCCAGAGGGAACCAAACCCAATTAGCTGATATCTGTTAACCGTGCTTAGATTTCCCCTGAGCTTATCTATGCTGTCAGGTAATGAACTGACATGACCATGCCAGCCTGCATCCGATTCCTGCTCGACAGCCTCAATGGAGCAATGCTGGGGGTGGCAAGATGGAAAGCCAACATGAATGTCAACAGTCGAGGTTATCCTCCCACCTCGCTGTAAGGGAGCCGCACACTTACTTCTGCCTCTTTATGGATGGAAAGATGAGGGGATGCTCCTCACCTGGTACTAACACCCCTCACATCCATTTTGTGGATAGCCATTAGCATATATGAGCATTTTAAGATATCCCCATGTGTCCCTTCCTGCCTTCAGGCATATTGACACACTGTGGGAGTGGACTTCTGTGGAGGGACAGCCATGTCAGGGAGCTCCAAATCCAGCTGGATGGCTTTCCATATATATTTTCAAAAAGAGAAAAGCAAGAGATTATTCATTATTGTCAGGCTTTCAGTGTTTCGCCATAAATGGCTTCAAAATTCCCAAGCTTGATGTACCTTGGCATAGCTTGGCATTTCTTAGGAAGAATTGAAAACAGAATAAAACAATTAGTTCTGAAATTAATCAGAACCTTTGTTGGGTTTTTACATCACTTGCCACAGTTTTGGACTCAAGAAGCTCACGTGTTCAAACATTTCTTGGTATTTTTCAGTGCAAGCTGAAATTCCACAAATCAGGAAATTATAACAATAGGGGTTAGAAAAAGAAAAGGAAAAGGATAAGGATACACCCCCCCCCACACTCCCATTTTTTAAACTGAAGCATTTGCAAAAAGCGTAAAGGTTGGAAAGGCTGCATGCCATCCCAAAGAACAGAGGAAAGCAGAGAGTTTCCATGCTGGTGTTCAGTTTGCAGAAAGCTTTCCCAAGCGTCAGCAACGCAATACAGGTCTAACATAGATGCTGGTAGAAATTTTCCAAAGTATGTAAAACTACAGCACAAATTCCATCTAAAATCAGAGGGGTTTGTGCATGCGGGTGCCAGAGACTCTTCTGGAAATTGTGCATCTGCTATGACTGACACCGGCAGAGCCGTGCTGTCTCTTTGAGGGGGTTGCAAGAAGTCAGGACCCTGCAGCTGGAGGGGTTGGCAGGGCAGGGGAGCTGGGACAGCATGCCAGCAGGACAATGATGCTGCCCAGAGCCGGAGTTCCCTGTTGTGTGTTACACAGCTGCTTGCCAGAATTTCACTTGCTTCCCAATCTTTTTATTACCTTTCACAGCAGCAGTGATTTCCTTTAGAAATGGGCTCTTCAAGGATTTTTGCAAGTCAGTGTCTTGTGCATCCAATTTCTCTGTTTAGAGATATCCTCAGAGATGCCAGGAGGTCTTGTTGTCAGAAATGAATCAGTTCACAACATTCAACATGCTTCATTAAGCCGGCGATACAAATAAAGGTGCAACAATTCTCTTGTCTTATTGCTACATTCTTGTAGACCTTAAAAAATCCCCTCTACTTTCTTGGGTGGCTGTTTAACTGGAAAAGCCTAGGCTTTGCAAATCTTATTTTTTCACTTTGCAAAGCTATCAGTGCTTTCTATGTAGCAGTTTCACCACAGGGCGTTTGCCTTGTCTGGTCCTGAAGATAACGGGTGCGTGCATACTAAACAGAGTGCAAATGGTACCATTCCCCAAAAGCTACACCCAGCACAGAAAATGAGTTAGTCTGTTTCTTCTTTTGCCTGTTATTTCATAATAACAGGCGAGGAAAAGAAGAAGGAAAAAAGAAGAGTCTAAAATGAGAAAATGTCATTGTAAGATCATCAGTCTTTTAAGTAGATTGCAAAGGAAGATGACTAAAGCCATTAACAATAGTGAAAAATTTCCTAGTGAAAAATAAATCGGAGTATTATGATAATACTCTATGGCTTTAATACTCCCAAGAACAAATTATGATGTGCTACTTCTTGGAAACAATACATTATTTCCTCATTTTATTCTCACTGTGGAAATCCTGTTGGCACCTAACAGCCACAACGTTGTCTCAGTGGTAATATCCCCTTGTCAAGGAGCTTAGGGAGGCCTTCTGTGGCCTGTCTCTGTTCAATATCAATACTTGCTTATCAGCAAAGCCAGACCCAGCTCAACTGGCGTGGGCAGTATGGGGCAAAGAAATCCTGTGCTAATCCTTGAATACTATAGAGCCATCTCCATCTGAAAGTCAGCTGAGTTGGCATACTGTCTCCATTTCTCATTTCCCTGAAGTATTGTGGTCATTCCCACCCCGAGCAATAGCGACACTAATGCTTCCATTAAGGCTAATACACACGTGCCAAAGTAGATCCTTACAATTATATTAAAGAAAAGCAGGAGACACCAATACAAACTGGAGAATTTGTAGAGATAAACGCTCTGCATGTTAAGCAGATGAAATTGGAAGAAAGAAGCAAGCAGGGCCTGAAGCCCCCATTTTCTTCCTTCCCAGTCTTGGATCTGACACAGTTCACGTTGTGTGTTTGAGTCACGTTCTAAGTTTCCTGCAGTATCCACACAAGTCCTGATTTCATGGTGATAAGAGCGAAAGCAGTCCCAGACACACCATTAATAGAGCAGGGATTTCCTTCAGCTGAGAGACGCATTGCTTTGAAGAGTGCTGATCTGAATAAAATCAAGAAGCTGGATGTATTTAATATGTAGGGCCTGCCAATATCCATTAAGACTCATCCGGATAAAAGATGCCTAAGGGACTGACAGCTCACAGGTTCTCAAAGTGCAGCAGTCTGCCCAGTGCTAATGGGGCTCCTGTCTTGATTATGATCACATACTCTTCCTCATTGCTATGCTATTTTCTTTCTACTGTATTCTGATTCTGCCACAATAGACTGGTTATTCAAAATGCGGGTAAATAGAATATTTTGTTACTACAGATTTAACTAGATATGTTGGGGGGGGAAAAAGTACTACAGGTCATGAAAGGGAAGAAACAATTTGCTAAGAGGTCATAATATACACCAAATAGATAATTATTAATTAATAGACAATGATAAGAAGGATTTTCTGTTTGGAGCACAAATTGTATTGTTTTTCATATGTTTATAAGACAAAAAATGGATTGCGTATTTCCAAATAATATATCTTCAAACACAATACTGCAATTCTTGCATCAATGCTTCTAACTCACTTTAAAATGCCACAAAAAAAATTCAGTTTCTTTCCCAAATGTTCTATGCTTCTGGGGGTTAAAAAGTTCTCCTTCAAACATCTGAAGTCTTCCAAACCATCTGTAGTGCTAGTACACTCCATCTAAGTTTTGCTGCCATTTGCATCCACCCCTCTTCTCCCCCCTGCACCATTCCAGACACCACCCTATCCCAGTTTCCTAGATTTTTCTCATATGGTGAGGAACTCCTTATAATATTTGAGATTTACTTAACCTGATGGTGTGAACAGCAGATACCTGGAGAAATAAAGCCTGTAACTTGCTTTTGTGCAGCAAGGTGCTCATTTGCTTTCTGGCCATACATGCCTATCTCATGCAGCAGCACTTTAATACAAAGAGAAGAACAAGCTGAGAATTTGAGCACACTTACTGATTTATTCTGATGACGGAAGAGAAAGACAATGTTTTTCTGCACTCTGGGGAAGATTTCTGATACAACTGTAAGATGGCTTGATGCCAAATTCTTTCATGCGATGTAGAAGTGGTAGGAAATTGACTGGCTAGACTATTCCTCCAAAGAGGCAGAGAAAATGGGGATTGGTAGACCTTCAGCTGGAGCACTGTAGGGATCCAGCTAGCTATGTCTGTCTCAAGATTTGTGATGACCAGCTCAAACTGTGCTGAGTATTTGTAGGAGATGTTTTTCTTTACTTTTTTGCATTATTACTATTGATCACATGGAGACACATGAAAAGCTGTGTGGGTTTGTGTAATACATCCCTTTTGTTCGCACCATGTACCCACACACTTCTCACCCCAGCAAGGGTGACAATCCTGTCTCCCAGAGCTGGACTGAGCACCCTAGCTCTTGTACCGTTGCCAGTGCCTGCTCCCCAGCTGCAACCTCCCAAACGTCCATGAGATCCTGCTCTAGCATGGTTGCAGGTTGGAGCTACAAGCCAAATATATTTGTGGTGCCAGAAGGAGCCTGTGCAGGACAGTCAGTGGGTGAGTGTTTCGCTTCCTTAATAAAGCATCTGGCCACGTTTCAAATGCCATCTGTGTCAGCTCCGTAGGAAGACTGTGTTGACAAAGAGTTGTATCACCAGAGGTGCACTGCTATGATTAGAAAGTATGCTTTAAAAGCCTAATAATAAATTATTTCACTTACTCTCCTTTATCAAGTTGTCTTCCCTCCCGGTTCCCTTCTGCTTGCCTATCCAGTCTTTGCATTCATGCTGGACGGTGTAGGAACCCTCCGTAGTTGGCTCCAATCACCAGAAACTATGTTTAGGCAAAAAGCATCAGAAAACATAACACATGAGTGTGGGAACTGGAATAGATTCTGGACCCAGACAGAGTCCTGAGAGAGTAGGCTAGTGGGCTGGGCCCAGACATGGAAATAAAGCACAACACGACTTTAACAAAGTCCTCTGTCATCAGCCTGGGGAACGGTCACTCAGTGTCTGTGCCTTGGTTTCCTCATTTAAGAAGACAAGCTTTGTTTTGTAGAGCGCAGAGATATTGCAAGGCTCAGCTCACATGCCTCCATGCTGCACCACTGAACCAAGCATGAACAGCTTCAAGAGCTCTGGTTCCCCTGCTGATCAATAGCTGAATTACAAAGCTTTTAAGGGTTACAAAATTGGCCAGCCTTATTTAAGAACCCAAGCACCAAGCCTTTCAAGGGCTGGCAAATACATAGCCACCATGAGTGGAAGGGAGGGCTGATGGGGAAAACTTTCCTGGAGAGAAAAAAAAATAAATATGGCACTTAAAACTATTTTGTAACTGGGAACGTAAAGGATCGAGCCACACAGCTACTTTAATTTCTCCTTCTCCCACAGTCACGGAACTTCTTTCCCAAGCCTGGAAAGGAAAGAAGGAAAGGGAAAAGGGGAAGGGAGAGCACGCGGCAGCTCCGCAGCCCAAGGAGGGCACAGTGCGAGGAGCTTGAGCAGCGCGTGTCGGCCTGAGCTCTTGCTGGGCGCACACACAAATACGGCGTGACTAACCGGGTACAGAGAGCACGAGCATTGCAGCAGGCAGAACAGCAATGGGGACATCCCACAAATCTCAGGCAGAAGTTATCCAAGACCCACCATTTCTGCTTGTGGACTATAAACGTCTGTACATTTATACAGTGAAATAGTATTCCTACTCCTCTATGGCACAATCTGTACTTGATCAGAGCTAAGCGGTGCAGCCCCGTGTGACTGAAGCTTACTGAGGAAAACCACTTTTACTGTAGATATGTATTTACAGAAAAGAAGACGTATCCAAGAGCAGACTGTAAGATCAGCTGAAGAGTCCAAAACAAACTCAGCAGAGCTCTGAGTAATAGCTAGGGAGCTGCCTCACTCCGCTAGGTTTATTTTCAGCTCTTGCCCAGACCCAGCGCCGGAGCCCTCAGGTTCATAAAGGCCAGCAGGTTTAAAGCTTTGCATGTTGGAACTGGCCGCCTTGTAACAACCGCATCACTTTGTCAGCCACCATTTGGGTTAAGAAAACCAACAAAACCCAAACAAACCCCAGGGCACAACTTCTTAGCTTTAAGATTTCAGAGGCTGGCATGGATGGCGAGGTGTTAACTACAGCAGGCTGAGGAAGTATGTTTATTCCCCGCAGCTTTGCACAGAGCTATGCACTCATGGAGCCTGGCCTCCCCCCTGTTAAGATGACGAGCCAAATTCTGCCTGCACTTATGCTTGCATATTCAGTGTTTTCCATAGGCTTAGCTGAAGTGCAGAGCTGATATTCCTGCACGTTGCAGTATGGCAGTCACTGAATTAAAACACACAAAACATTATTCTCTATTTCAAGACTGCACACAAAATGAAATGAATCTTATGGTTTTTGTGGATAGAAAGAGCAGTTCCTTTCCCTATGTTTTTTTCTATGGACTTTTTACTTTGAGCAGGTCACTTAATTACTTTGTGCCTTAGTGTGTCTGGTTTTATAATATTTCTGTTAAATAAAGCATGGAAAGGCTAAATTGGGTCAAGTTTGAGAGAGACTGAGATGCATGGTGATATAAATACAGATTGCAGAGGTGTTCTAGAATATACAAAGTAAGCATGGCAGCTGTTTAAAATTAAATCTACCTGAAAACTGTATTACTTTAACATGAAAGAATATACAGACTTCTCAGCTCAAACGAGAGCTGCTAAGGTCACTGGATTCCAGTTTCAGAGCTGATCACTGCAAAACCTGTTGTGGATACCCAGATGTTAACTGTGTAAGAAAGCAGTGCATGGGTGATCTTTTATAAGCCAGCTTAGACACAAGGATCTCTGTCCCCTTTCCTATCTACTCCAATGCAAACACAGTATCCAAACATGACCCAGTGAGCGATGGGGTTTTGAAAACCTGGTATCATCACTCAACCCCATAGAGGTAGCTGATCACCTTCACATGTTGGTGATAGACCCTGCACATCCACATGTATTTTCTTAAGAACTGCAGAAGAACCCTGGTTAAATCACTTCATATGGAAATCCACATGTAAAACCAAGGCAAGAGAGGGTCATATCATGAGCACTAATAATAACGTACACTGCGTGATAACAAATACATAAAAGTCCTTCGCTATTATCAGCTTAATCACTTGCTCTCTTCTTGCTTCAGCTCCCCACCATTAGTATCTCATTCCTGAAAGAGGATAATTGCTTTGGATCTCTTCAATTACTACTAAAGCACTGCAGAGCACTTGTAAAAAATCAAATAGATTTGAAGACTAGGATCATTGAGCTCAGCCTCCCATGTAGTGCAGCTTGTGTAGTTTCTCCTGCTGTGAGTTTATAATTTCTGATTGGAAAACCAGCTCCAAGGCTAGTTTGTAAATACTCACCGCTGCGGTCCAAACCAGCCCTGTCTCTAAGCCATCGCCACTGCAGCAAGAGCAAAGCAGCAGCTCCCTGAAAGCCAGAGTGAAGAAAACAGCATTTCATCCAGCTGCGATGATCCCCCAACTTCAGCAGAGGCCGCGTGACCATACGATATCCCAACGCAAAGACACTTCCTTAAGCACCCCAGAAAAGCTCAGATGTTCACGCCGTAAAGCAGCAGCTGCCTCCTGGGCAGCCAAACCTTGAGCAGCAGCTGCTGCCAGCGCATCATCTGCAGGGCTAGGCAGTGCCTGGCAGCAATCCCTACCTGAGCTGATTTTTCAGTTTGCGCTACCCTGAAGGTTGAACAAGAAACATTGCCAAGCAATGCAGGAGATGGCAGCTGGTTTGTCAGCTTTGGCCCTGCATTCCCTCTGCCTGTTTGTCACTGAGCCTCATGGCAGATCCCATCGCCTGAGGTTGCTGCCAGCCACAGCCCACCGAGCTTTCTTTGCTGGCAAGCAGCAGCAAGGCTGCAGACTTCGATCAAACTGTTGGTCTTTGCTGGCATCTCCGTGCAATCACAGCACCTACCTGATGCTCCTCAATACTAATGAAGCAGCAGCGGGAACCTTCTGGCCAGAGAAACTGTGGTGGAGAACCTAGTTAGTAACTAAGTATTCCCCACCTAGCAAGTATAACAACTGCTCTGTGCTAGCAAAGAAATGTGAGTTCTGCCAAGAGGAAGTGCAGAACTTGCTGTTAGTTAAAATGGACTCCCTGGCTGTATGTTGGGTTTCAGAAGTGCTCTTCAGAGGCTCACAAAGATTTATTGCTGATGATTATTCCACCTCCCCTCCAGCTGCTAGCACTGACCATACCAAGGAACAAGCATGTGCTACACTGTCTTTATGAAAAAAAATTAAAAAAACCCAGAGTTTTTCTTACCTGCCCATAGCCCTTGGGCTCTACCACTAAACATAAAAACATGCACTTAGGAGGTTAGACAACTAAAGAGCCTATTCATTCTTCACCACCTACTCTGCTCTGGGAAAATATACCGGTCTTACAGCATCGTGTGAAGGTAACTAGCTATTGCTTCTATTTGTCCAAGGCGTGGGAGGCTCTGGAGAAAGTCACAGTTTTAGATGCCTCACTAAGAATTAAACCACGCTGATGTCCTCTCTTTTTTCAAGCCAGAGGACAACTACCTCAGAACTAGCTCAGGGTCCTCAGCACATCACAACCATCTAACGACCAGAAGGAGAGAGATACAGACTGACAGAGGCAGAGCTGAAGGTGTAGGTTCTTCCAAACGCATGCACTAAGGTCTTATCATCTATGGCTGTATGGGAGGAATTACAGCACAGGGAGACATGTGGAGCCGGGCTAAGATTGGTCTGGTTGAAAATTTTTATATTTTTAAGAGTAGGTTGAAAACCAGACTGCTCATTTCAAATAAATTGTGCCATTTCAAAATATTTTCTGCTCCAAAACAGCACAACAAATATTCCAAAATTTCTTGTAACAGGTAAATGTTGTATCAAATATCCCATTCATTTGTAGGCTTTCTTTTCCAAACAAGTTTTCAAAGATGGCATTTCCAGAGCCTGTTTCACAGCCGACAAGCTGTGGTCTTTCAGTGGAGAGATGTTGCACTGAAATGTTGCTGGCTGACTACTTCTAAAAGTGGGGGACAGATGAAAGACCATTCTAAGGTTTGGATATCGCAATTTAACAGCATGTTACTGTTATTTATTCCAGGCAACCAAAGCTAGCCACAAAACTTTTCTGTCCGAAAGATGAAATACCACAGCAATGCGGAAGCTCATGTCTTCTATCTTCCTCCGATTACTGCATTACTTTTACTGGAACATTTACCAAACTCCAATATTGTGTGCAAGTCAGCAGAACAGAGCGTACAGAAAAGCTCGCAACACTACTTATTCAACTGGCAACTCTCTCAGAAAGAGAGTCAATTCCTTCCCTTCCAGCTCAAGCAAAATTCTCATCAACTTCAATAGGATTCTTGCTGAACTAAAAAAAAAAAAAAAAGTTTGGGGTTTGGATCTGAACCCTCTCTCTTTCTGACCGCAGCAGAAGGCGGGTGATTTTGCACGGCTGGCATGGCTTTTGTGGGAGATGCCAGCTAGCGACTGCAGAAGGTCTGCGACTGCTCTGGGCAACTAAAGGCACTGTCCTCTTCTTTCTGGGGGTCGCTCCTGGGGGGGGCAACAGCGACGCAGTCTGTCCGTGGGGCTCAGCAAAAGAGGTGGCACTTTCTTTCAAGACAGAGGCCCGTGACCTGTGGCCAAGAGTCAGAGACATCAAAGTATCTTCCTGGGAAAAGCCTGCCAGCACGTTAATAGGGATTGTCAGCTCCAGCCCTTGACAGGCGCCGTCCCCTCCGATGCTTCGTGTTTCTTAGGAGCCGGCGCATTGAATGGCCTCAAGAAATTCTCATACATGAAACTGCCCCTGTGGGGAACAGCGGGGGAAGCCCTGACTGAAAGGCTTTCTTGAATTATTAACGTTGCCCAGAGTAAACCAGGGTAACCTTCATCTTAATTCCTGACAGCCTCTTTCAATTTTATTATAAAACAGCAACCCCCTACCTCGCCTACTCCTCTCTCTCCTGTTAAAAGGAACTTCACAAGGCTGCTGAAGTAAGAAAAGCCTGCCTGCAAGATTAACTAAATACACACAGGCCTATTTTAGATAGATGCATCAAGCTAAATACAGCAGCCTTCAGCTGCTGGAGGGAGCACAGCGTTTCATCCAACCCCTCTCGCCAAAGCGCATTAATGCTTTAGCAACCAGAAGGGAAATACAGGCACCGAGTCTCATCTTCAAGCAGCAAAACCAAAAACTTCGGGGCTAAAAAAAGAACAAATGCTTCCTAACATGTCACGTTACTTGGTTTTGTCAAGCCCACTTCAGAAAACAGCCGAGTGTGTTTCCCTGTCCACGTGTTGTCCCCGCAGTCCCCGGCAGCTGCCGGTGATGGGCACAGCACATCAGAGGTGCACGCAGTGACTCGGGGACAGAAATGCCCAGACCATCACCTCTGGGACCATGTAATCATTCCTTATCTCAAATTTCCATTGTTTTGTCCACTGCGCTACAGCAGTGCTTATAAACAACTGTGCTGGGCTGATAAGTTGAAGGAGAAAACTCCTGATTTTCTTGACTTCTTTCTCTGAGGAGGATCTATATTTTCTAGCATCTTCCTCTGGAGTTTATCAGCTTGTTCTGCAGAGTCAAGCAAAAGCGTTTCTGCAGCCAGGAAGGTCTTTGACATGATCCTGGGCTGCGATGTACCACAGGACCCTTCAGCCTTTACTCTAAGCCCAGCGAGTTACAGATTAAAGTGGGGGAGGAAAATGACTGCGTAACGGATATGTTCATTGTATTATACAAAAGACAACCAGAGCTAAGATACTCTATATTAAAAATAATACATTTTATCCAAAAAAGGAGTGTTACTATATTTTAAACAACAGATTATAAAGGTCTGAATCATCTTGGAGCTGAATGTTCTGCTGCTATTGGGTTTGGTTTTTTAATAGTCATATGTAAATATGCTTGTGTTTGCTTACGAAGTTAATTTAGTGCTAAGTCTACCAGCACTTCTAGATTAAATATATTTTGCATTGGCTACATAAGAAGTATGGCGTAAGAACTTCTGGCTGTTTTTTTTCACCAGGCTTGGAAGTCCTGGGTCCCGGTGGAGTGGGACTTTCTCCATTCACTTGGATGGGAATAAGGCATCAGTTAACCTCTTATTCCGCTCCAAATAATGTGAATAGTTTTAGCTATCACTTTTACCAAGAAGTGGCTTATTAGTATCCTTTCTTAAACAGCGTTGTAGTATTAAAGGGCTAGAACCAGCAAGTTAAATAAATATTTCCTTCTGTGTTTGTGCCATTGTCAACTAAATGTAAAATCAAATTGTAAATTAAAATGCAGGGCTTGAGGTAACACACTTTTACACTCGAGGGAGCTGAACAGCCATTTCCAACCATGAAGACCTGGCTGAAGACACTGGTTGCCATCTTTTAAAAGGAGTTGGTATGTGTGTGTTTGCTCCTGTGTATAAGAAGAAATAAGGAAGCCAATGCTTCTCCATGCTTCCCAGTTGAATTATACAAGGAAGAAATGCTGGCTCTGGTTCATGCTGAGAACAGGAAATAAATCAGCCAAACCCCACAACATTTAGCAAAAATGAAATTTCATTCTTAAAAAAAAGGCCCACTCCTCTCCCCTACTTTGTACAGCTCTTCACCCGTCTCTCCAGTCCTTCCATTTTCCTCCCTTTAATATGAATTCTGACTTTTTTCCAACCCATAGGAAGATAATGCTACTAGTATTCTTCAGGCCAGAGTATTGTACAACACAGCAGCTATCTTGTTCATATCCCAGTCTGATAGTTTACAGCAAAATTTGATGTGCCTTTAAAAACAACTGCAGTTACTCTCTCAAAAGTGAAGGCAATACTCCCAGGTCCAGGAAGCCTGGGAAAGGGGTCTTTGCTACCCCATCTGATCTGCTGTGTTTCCTCCCCATGACAGCCCACCACAGGTCACCCTAGGAAGCAGACAAACTTTTCTCCCCTCTCATGTCACTCTGGTGGCAATACAGAATTCAGCCCTTTGCAATGGAGCACTGCCACCAGGACAAAAGATCATTTCCACCCCAAAGGTCACATCACAGACCCTTTCTCCTACTTTTCCAAGGCCATCTCATTATTTTTTTTCCTCTTTATGAGCAGGGTCTAAATTACAAGCACATGCCCTTGGCCACCTTTCCTGTGGCCAGGGGAGTCTGCTAATGGCAGCGAAGTCATAGCATACCCTTGCTTTAGCATTTGATCTGCCCAGACAGAGTAGGATTATTTCTCATTAAACAGACAATAGATGAGTGTCTGGAACCTGACAGCCATTAATACAGACATCGTTAGTTCTACATAATCACTTCATTTTCCTTGATAACTGTATTATGAATATATACGAGTCTACAGTACTGAACTGGTAACAGATCTGCTACAATTGCTAATTAGATCTCTGCTGTTTGTCAGCATTCAAGAAAAATACCTTGACATTTCCTAATCTCTAGATGAGGTAGGAGAATACCACAAAAAACCATGAAGGATGGGAAGAAGTGAAAAATTATCCAGAATGGAGAGAGAGCATGGCTTCCCCACTGCTTAAACAGAAAGGAAACCATTTTATCCCACAAATAACAGGCATATCTGGAAATTGGAAGGTTTTCATTTGGTCTTACCGAGTCTGTTTGAAAACTTACAATCCAGGGCTTTGTACACCTCTGGGGACGTAAGCCAGCCGAAAACACGGAGGCCTGAGGGGAGAAGAGAAACACTGGAGTGAGCAAGGGGGAGGCATACAGGAGGTAGAGCAGTGACGTTGTTTGAAAGAAAATGCTCTTAACAACAGCTCTGAAAATGCCCTGGGTGTTTTGTCTGACATTTCGAGTTGACAGTTTCACTTACCAATAGATTATCAGATCAAGCCACTGCACCTTTATCAGCTATTAATTGTATCTGGGCCAAGGCACCTCTTTGTTATGCCCATCTGGGAATTCTGGGTTTATTTGCTTAGCTATTAAAGTGGCAGGAAAGGGATTTTTAGCCTAAAAACTTCAAAAAAAGAATAAGACAGCCTAGAGTATTTACTGCAAAACCTGACATTCTGGAGAATTTTCAGACTGACTAAAAAGTGATCCTACACCCCTATAGACAGAACAGCATCCTCTGAGGGGAGAATGCCACAATACAATACACCAGTCACTGTGTAATAAGAACCAAACTCACTTTTTTTTCTTTTTAAAGAAGGTTAATAGTTGTGGGGTTATTTTTGTGGGGTTTGGGGGGGGAGGGGGGTGGTGGTGTTTTTTTTTCCTGGAAAGTGCAATGTAAATGACGTAAATACAAGGAATTTTTGGAAGGTGGGATGAGACTTGTAAGATGGAAAAAGCCCGAATTAAGTGTTAAAATAAAAGCAACAAGCCTTTTTACAAAGGAGTTGTATAAGTTAAGGGCATTATGTTTCAGTCCTCTAGGGTAGACTTTGAAATACTACAAATCTCATAAAAGCAACTCACACATCACATACCAAAGAAAAAAGCAGAAGAGTGGAGAGCCAGAGAAAAATGGGAAAAATGGTACCCGTTCTGGGGGAGGAAGGATGATGTGGAGGACATGGTGGATAGTTTGTTGTAATTAGCGTTGACATCAATAAGGAGCACAAGTTTTGCATCCCATCACGCCCCTCGTTACTAGAGTACGTACCCTCCTAACCTCCACCCAGGAAAATGATATCATTGCATGAATTAATCATCTGGGCAATTAATGGCAAAAGCGACCTCAGGTTTCCAGCACAGTCTCTGGCACCAGCGAGCTGGCGATGACGTAAGCTTCCCTGGGAATACGCTGGCGTTTTGCCCGTTCCTGAGCCTCGCTCTTGACTCCGAGGGCAGAAGCAAACAATGTGCTCACCCAACCAGCGATAAATGCTGCGAGCGAACGCCAGGCTACTGCCGCTGCGGCATCAGAGGGACGCTCCTCCTGCCAAAGCCCCCGTGTGTCTCTCCCAAGGAGGATGCATATCCCAAAACGGGCAAGTGCGAACGGCTTCCTCGGCCGTGCGAGGAGATGGAGTCTCCAGGTGTGCTGAGGATCTGTCCCCTCTTTAGGAAGGAGAGCCTCCTGCTCTGCACCTGGAAGCTATGCAGCCTTGTGCAGCATGTGAATAAGCAAGTTATTTAATTATTCCTCTGTTGCTGGGGCAGAGGTAAGGGGAGAGAAGTTTGTTATACTGGAGAGTTTATTTTCATATGGTCAGGCTTGTTTTGCTTCATTTCTTAGCTCACTCTGTTGCTGTGAGTGCTTTGAAAGTTGGAGTCAAACTCAGCTATGACCACGTTTTTTCTAACTTAGAGGAGCTGAAGGGCAGGAAAGGCACGAGAAATCAAGAGACAAAACCCCACTAGCTTTCAGTATGTGCCTTATCTTAGACCTGTTTTTCAGTCAGCTATTCCAGGTGAGATGAGGAGAGCATGGCTCTATCCTACAGGAATCTGCAGCACATTCCCTTTGGGTTTTCTATCACCAAATACAATTATCCTCTGTAAGGTGGAGCCTTTTTGTACCTGTGCCAGGTGAGTGCCCCTTTGGCAGGTGAACAAGCTGTGGGACAGAGGGGGACAGACTCAGCCCACCCGGCAGCACATCCCAGAGACTTCAGGAGAGCATGTGGGCAGAGGGTAGACGTGAGCATTGAGGTGCTCTCTGATGGGAATATCAGTCATATTTGTATTTTCCCTTGTTCCAGCCACATGAGAAAACCACAGAAATGAAATGAATTTGGGTAGGGGAAAGTTGACCCCTAATGTAAGAAATTTGGTGTCAGGGAAGAACAACAACTATTTGGGCAAACAGGTTTGGTTAATCCAAGACAAGCCATTTTGTTGCTTCTCACGTGGGGCTTTCTGCCTTACTGCTCTTTTCAGAGGGAACCTCTGGCTATTGCTTTCTGAGCAAGCAGAAGCAGCGTACCTCCCTCAGCACTCATCATAAGAGTTAGTTTCTGCCTGAGATGAGATATCCACAGGTGAGCAACATTTTGTCTCAACAACACTCTCCTCTGGATCCTAGCTTCAAAAGAACGAGGTGGTGAAAACATATGAGAAGCAGCTAAACCTGTTAATGCCTTGCAGCAAGTCGCGATCCCCATTCCAGTTAGCGACTGGGCTAAGGCTACCCAGCTCGGGACAGCCTCGTCTTAAAGGCTTGCAAAGATGTAAGCTGCAGAAGTGCGATTACAGCATTATCGCTGCAAACAACGTTCCCTGTCTACATGGCTTAATGCCACTTGTCACGTTTGTAATCCAGCTTCCCCCACCTGCGCTGTCTGTTTAGCAGTCACTTGTTATGAGAGCAAAGGCAGTGAAACAAAAGGAAGGGCAGAGGCTAATTTGCTTGATGTTCTCCTTCTCTTCCAGATAACATTAATTCGTGGGCTCTAACCTGATCCTTAGAGATGCTCACCCTTTCTTTACATCATTAAAAGGGAGATAGCAAATCTGTGGAAGCAACTCGATAGGTTATCACTTTAGCAGCAAGCAAACAGGACAGTTTGATCATCAGTTCTTCTAACCAGTCAGATAACCTGTCCTGATTCCCCCCTCTGCTTTCCAGGTGTAGCTGGCTCAGCAGATAGGATTAATCCACTTTCCTACTCACTTGCACTCTCCATGTTAGAGAATCTGATTACACAGATTGCCTGCAATTTATCTCCACCTGCCATGACTAATACTCCAGTCTGACCTCCTCTTTCCCATTTCTCACATCTCACTGCAGATCCGGTACATACACAGACAGATGCATGCACACTTGCTCTTTTTTGTTTGCAAACAGCTCACTGAGACCCTCAGCACTTCCATTTTCAATCAAACCAGAAAGCACTACTGTTTCCCCACACTGCCCATGAGGTAATTTCTCCCTTTTCACTCCTCTCATTACATCTATAAAGCACAGGCTTCATACGTTGCTGCTCTACCCACATAAAACACAGGCATCTCCGAACAGACATGCACAATGAATATGCAACGTTATAAACCCCTGCAGCACATATAAAGACAAAGGCACACGCTACATGCACTGAGCAAGTGCCACCACACATATTCCTGTTCCCTCCAAACCCTGCAGGAAAACATTGCCTGCAGAGTGCTTTCCTATAAACAAAACCACCCTCGCAGCACAGGGTCTGTACACGATTCGGGCAAATCCCGTTCCCACTTGCTTCCTTACCTTTCCTTAGTCTGCTAATCCGGGGCCCCTGGACCGATTCGCTTTCCCTCCTGCACACAAACTGCCAGTCCCTCCTGCTTCACATTCACAGCACACTAGCAGGATTCACCGTCATCCTATTCTGCTGGATCCTTATCGCCCTATTGGCCAAAGCCAGACAGTAAATTCAATTAAGCTCCTCCTTATAACTATATTATCACAGGAACAGGATGAATAATTTAGTAAAACAACAAGGGTGTGCAGGCTCCAGTGTCACAGACTTCACCCCCACTGGCAGGCTTTTATCAGAGGCGGGTACAGAGACCAGAACCTGTCACTCTCCTGAAAAGGAGACCTTAGATTACCCACTTGTATTTCCCATTCCATCCCTCTTGTCCTCCTCCCCCTAAAGCCACGGCATTCCCTTTTTATTGTTGTACGTCCATCCCCAGCCCACAACAGAGTATTTTCCTGGTGAATGGTCATTAACATCTCAGTGGATGCAGAGATTTCGGTCCAGGCAAAGCGATGCCGCAGCACATCAAACACTTTGCCTCTTTCCTGAATGCAAGACATGAGAAAAGAATAAAACCATTCTGCAGATGGGAGTGACAAGACAAGCAGATCACAAGGAAAGGGGAGAATCTGCCTTGTATCATGATATCTTCTGTTCAGCAACTGCGCTGTCATCCCATCGGTTCAGACACCCAAGGGATGCAAGTACACGGTTCCTGAAAGAAAGGCTCATATAGGCACTGCTTGGGGACTGTGATTTCACATGCCTGCTGTGGGAGTTTGAATCCCATCAAAAAAACCACACCAAAGTGGCAGTTTTCCCCCAGACCAAATGACTAAGCTGTTCCATTTTGCTTTTTACTGTATTTTTTTTTTCCTGACCAGAAATTTGTAGTGACAACTAACTACACTTGTATTTCCCAAGAAGTAGTTTTCTCAAACTGCTCTTTTTCCTCAGGTGATGCTTTGTTTGAAGAGTTACAGAGCACTGCAGCTTCCCTTAACAGGGTCACCACTATCTAAGTGAAGCCTCAGACCACCTCATTTGCCTGAAGAGTTTTTTGTTATGGGACCAATTCTGGAAGTGGAGGAGCTCAGTGGGACAACCTTCCCCGCCCCCAGATCAGACCAAGCAGCCAGCAGGGCTCTTTAATGACCATTCACAGCAATATTGAAAGCTATTGCTAATACACATTCACCTGCCCAGTATTTACAAACAGCCATATCATTCCACCGTAACTGAAAAATAAATAGGCAGGCTGAAGAAGCCATTCTTCTTCCCTTTTAGGAGCTTGAGTCGCTGTGTCCAAGAACACCCTTTGCACTCTGCTTCCCCTATGCTAATATTTACTCAGCAGAGTCTATATACCTACTACCATAATAATGTGAGGTTCAAATTTGTACTAGAGCCCAAACTCCTTCAAGCAACTCCTACACCGGCTCTCGGTTTGGCTCATCTCCCAGGACGGGCTGGCTGGGTAGCCCTTAGCTCTGTCTCTAGAGGCAGCAGGGACATGAGGTTGAAGTCAAGCTTAAGTACACGCACAGCTACAAAGGCAGACCGGCGGTGACAGACCAGAAATTTTCCTAAAGGCAATGTCTTTCTTCAGGAACTACCTTCACGGCGAAGGACTGGCATGAAGCTGGGACAAGGCATGGCTATTGCCATCTTCTAAATTGCTGGGCTGTCTAGCTCTGGCACAGCCCCAGTGCAGGATGGAGTCATGCTGCCTTCCCCAGGAGAACAGGGCACAGGAATGGTGGATGCTTTTGCCTTTCCCACCAAGTTCAAGGTGATCTAAGGAGACAAAAAGGCAAGAGTTTCAACCAAGGTTTTGTTATGAATATCTCTGCCACAAAAAGGGACAAAACTGCCCTCCTGCTCCTGAAGATGCTTCACTTTTGAAGAATGGCAGCTGCTCTTTTCGTCCTCCTCTTTCCCTTACAGCCATCCAAACTTTTAAGAGCTTCTGTGTTAAAGAAAACCTTGAATTATGCTCTTGGTGATAGCTTCAGAGCAATTAAATTAAGCCACGTGGCAAGTTGCCCAATGTCACTACCAAAACTCAGGGTGTTTTAGCATCATTTATTGAAGAGTTTTTACATGATGCTCACTTAAATCACAAAAAGAGAGCAAATTAGGCTGTTGCCACGACAACTGGAGAATCTGCTCAAAATTCAGGAGATGCTGGGGAGGGGGGAGAGCTCTTCAATGAAGACATCCAAATCTTGAATATGGCCCTTAGTTATCAAATCCCTTTCAAGTTAATTCCTAGCATCAAAGGCTCCGTGACAAAGGGCTTAATAAACGGGAGCAAAGCTTTGGCTAAAGAGGCCACAAACCAACTCTCCCAGCACTAATGTGAATTTACTTCTGGTGAGAGGTGCTCAGCTGAGAGGTCCACAGAGCAATCACAGCAGTGGCCGCAGTAGCACATAAACACACATGAGGCAGCGTGGGAGAAGTGGCAGGAGGCTTCATTGCAGACAAACACCGAATAGAAAGGCAGATCGTGATCCATGGCACAGTAAAGGTGAACGACAACTTTCAGAGAGTAGGTGGGGAGCGAGAAGGAAGCAGGGTCCCAGCTGCTGGTGGAAACCCTCTGGGTGTTGGAATAAGATGAGCAAAGTCTTCTGCCAACCTCAAAGAAATGAATTAAAGCAAATAAGAGAACAAAATGGCAAGGCAAAAAGCAGGATCAATGGTGTCAGAAGCAGCTGACAGGCTGAGTGAATGGAAGGCAGGCTAGAGTTCTTTTGCAGGAATTAAATCCTTGATAAGCTTGTTGAATATTTTCCAAAGGTGGTTCTCTATAGGGTTGTGGTTTTTTTTTCCAGCTGAACATTTTTCCTGTTGCAAGCCTTCTAAGAAAATCACTATTTTAGTAGAATTTTTTTTCAGTGAAGTCTTTTGGTTCTCAATTACAATAGCTAAGGTATTTTTGCATGAAAAAAAAAGAATGTTTCTTTGGAAAAATTTCAGAAAGCTTTGTAGTTTACATGGAAGATGTCTCCTTCCTCATAACTATTTTTGATCAGGCACTTTATTGCCATTGGAAGCTTTGGTGTCCTCCTTTGAAATGATGCCTCACTGTGCATAAGCCCCTTTTGGAGGGTAGGAACAATAAGTGGGAACATATTCAAAATTAGAGAAAAATTAAACACACAGGCAATGGAGTAACCTGTGAAAGTTTCTGCCCCTCCCTCTTCATCCCCAGATGAGAGGAACTGTGTTTAGTGATGAAAATGAGAAGTAATTTATGAGAATTTTAGGGAATGAGAAATTTAGGGAGAGATAAATGATTGTATTGTTGTATTATACTCCAAGTAGGGTACTTGCCAAGGCAAAAGCATACATACTACAGGGATTCAAAAGTTCAAGAAATTATGAAAAACCCACTAATAACAAGTATGCACTTGCAAGATATAAGTACCCCTTTATCCGATGTCCTGTTCACCCTTTGAGTCCCAAGATTGATTGTCAGTTTGCCTTACTTGGGATATTGTGGCAATATTTCAGCACCTTGAGTTGGAGGTGTTGATCTTCTGATGGGGTCTCCTTCCTTGTGCCTAGGTACCCCTTTTATAGCTTGCTAATAAGGTCCAACCTCTGACTGGTTGGAACTGAACATAAACCAAGTCTTTAATTGGTTATCTACTTGCAGATGAGACTGGCTATTTCTTTTCATGCCCCTCTCCGTGCCCTCCCCAGCTACTTTGCCAAAGCCTTGCCAAAAGCATTTGTTAACTAATGACATTGCAGCAGCAGGAGTAGGTCGGGATACACACAAGCCATGTAAGCTTGTTTTGGACCCACAATATGTAGCAGAGATGAGAAGTTGAAGTGAGCATTTTTTCATGCTGAATATATTGCAACACCCTCTTTAACAGCTGTCAGTTTGGCAAACATGCTCTTGGGATGGCGTAACAGCAGCAGAGGCATTCAAGTGGAAGGTTCCCCAGAAATAAATCTGAAGAATAGAGGACAGGGTGAGATAGAGAAGGAGGAAAGGGCAATGCATAGCAGAACAGGAATGGGCTCCTTAGAAGTGTCTGGGGTGATATTTTCTGAAGTGAGATGCCTTTGGGACAAGGTGCATTTTACCTAGTCAGACTGAGGCATTAGCAGTAGCACTGAAGCCCCAGGATATGTGTATGGTGGTCTGTATAAGCAGCACATTACCATCCCACTGAAAACATGTTTCAGTGTCCCAAACATGCTCCTAAGTAAAAGAATTTTTCATTCTTCAGCAATAGTAACTTGTTATTTTAATAAATTTTTCAAGACCTTCTAGGTATCATGTCTTAATCTAGGGAAAAAGCCAAACTTTTTTTCTACCGGCATTCTTTACTTCAGTAACATTTTTCTATAATTAGTTTATTGGTTGCAGTGACTTCTTGCAGTTTCAAACACCATAGTAATATGAGGTCTTAAAAAGCCATATTTTATCCCACTATGTTATTCTACCAGAAGAAAACACAATCATATTTTTCCATGAGGCTCTTTGAGTGAGAATCTATTTAATAGCAATCAACTTTAAAAATACAAGTACACCACTTCTTCACCAGGTCACCTGCCATATTTTGAAAAACACTGTTCCTAGGCTGTGGAAGTTTCCGAGGCGAAAAGAATATTCCTGTTTACTGATGGAACAGGTTTCCCCCTCCCAAAAGTTAGAAGAGAGAGAGACATGCCGTAATTCCATGTCAGCACAGGCATTATCCCAAAGATTATGGCACTCATTTAGGATGCAAGAAACAGAGGGCCTAAACCTGAACAAAGCAAACTGGACTTATGGGTCCTCCCCAGGGGCGAATAAGTGCACCAGGAGTTTATCAGCTATTCGGAAGCAAAACTATCATTGTACGTCCTGCATAAATTATTCTACTGTATAGACCCCTGTAACATTGGGCCAAACATGGATGTAACATGGATGACCAATGGCCAAGACACTCATCAGAAAATGAGATTCACGTCAGCAGCTTGTAACTCACAGAGCACAGCTTTGACTTCTTTCTCTCACATCCCTGTTGCC
The DNA here is from genome assembly GCF_000737465.1 of Haliaeetus leucocephalus. Lineage (NCBI taxonomy): Eukaryota > Metazoa > Chordata > Aves > Accipitriformes > Accipitridae > Haliaeetus > Haliaeetus leucocephalus. Next base: position 1,227,511 of record NW_010972537.1, read on the forward strand.
TCCGAGGTTATTTTCATCTAAACTACACTGGACACATTTACCTGGAGTTGGAAACATCTGCTTTTTTGTTTCTTTACTTTCTTGAATTACAAAAACCTAGTTCATCTTCCAGAGTTTTTAGCCCTTTTGGCAACCGGGGAGAACATCTGGTACAAAATCTGAGGCTAAACACCATTTTCAGAAGGGACAGCTGAGCTGAATTCTTCTTCGGCTTCCTGGAAGCCAGGCAGCACTGCTCAATCACACAGCGCAGCTAGGACAGCACAGGTAAGCTCTGTGCACTGGCCAGATCTTGTTTCTTACCTCATTTCTTCCCACTCAAGATGAAAAGTTCTGGCAACGCCAAAGGATTCATATTAGGGTGAAACGCATGTAAAATTAAAGCAGGATCGTTATCCTCACCTTCAGCAGACAATCATCTAGGGGGCCAGTGCAGATGACTCTTGCAATGGAGTAGCTCAAGAGAACCAAGAGCTGATTTGGCCAATCACTTTGCTATAGATAATCTGCTTCTCCAGGTGCTTCCATGCTCTCTCATCCTCCTCCTCCTCCCTTCCCTGGTTACCAGGCAACTACAAAAAGGACCGGAGCTGGTGCTGGAGGAAACCACCCCACAGGGCACTGCGTGGGTTCGGGTTTTCTTTCCTGGAAGGTACCCAAGGGAAAAGCGGCTTCGGAGGCAACGTCTCACTGTGAAACATTGCTTTGTGTGAACACTGGTTGTGGGGCAAGTGATGTATACCCATAAAAAACAAAATAAATGCCTTCACAGACTCCAGGCTTGCTTCTGAGCTTTTTCTGGGGCTCAGCTGTTCTCCATCAATTCCGCAGATCAATAATTTAAGAAACTCAAGTATAGAAGTCACCAGCCTGTACAGCAGGAGATTTCATAATACCAGATACCCCATCTAAGCGTTGCAATGTCTCCGAGGATCACTGCTGTAGCTGGCCATAGCCACGTGTTTACAGCACTGACTTAACAGTGTGTCCCATAGGGCAAATACAAAAGAAAACTTTTTTGACCAGAAATCTGTTTGCTTATAAAAGCTCAGGCATTTTTGGATGAGGAGTAAGTGAGATCAGCCACTAGAAAGCGAAATGGAAAGCCCTGTATTCGACTCCATGAAGTCCCTTGGCCAGCTTGGTGTGGGAGAGGCTGTCTCATTCTCCTGGGTCTATCCAGCTTGTTTCCCTTAGGGTTTATAACTGAAGGATAAGCCACACGTACATGAATGAAAAAAATTGGGATCTGATGTTTGGAGCTGCAAAAAACAATATCTACACCCCAAAATGACAGCATTAGTATTTCAAAACACAATTTAGTTTAAAAAATGGTGGCACCAACTAAACACAGGTACAAAGTCAGGTAAAAAAATATCTGGAAGATTAGACACACACCTGTGACTTTCAAAATAATCTTAATTTGCAAAGTCTTATCCTGTGTAGGACTGAATCTAACAAGGAAGAAAAGAGAAGAAAAGAAACTTTCTATTTCGGCAACTTTAATATTACTTTTTGTTTCCTGTAATCACACTGAATTCTCTATGCTTTTCAGTATTTCAGGCATATTTTTGAGAGCTATTACTGCACAACAAAATCTGTTTTTTTACCCCTATCTCCATATGTCATGCCAGAAAGGCCATCTTTTCTAAGCAAAGTTTTTCATTTTTATTATCTAGTGTTCTGCGTAAAATGATAAAGGCTGTAGCCTGAAGCCATTCAACCTAATAGCATTCACTACAGACTCTGAAGTCATAGTTTAGGACTGTATCCTCTTTACCACATATCCCAAATATCTTGGGAATTTTCACAGTTTCCCTAAAAACTCTCCATCCCTCCCTGTCCTGCTGAGTAACACCATGCTATTTCTGTATAGGCAACAGTCAATTAATTACTACTGATCTAAATGACCCGGTCATAACCAGGTCCACATGCTGCTCTCAGTTGAAAGGAGAAATACTTCTGCCTCCCCTCCACACACCTCAACCAAGGTGGAGTTTTACTAGCAATGAGATAATTTCATGACTGCAAAGGTTCTACTCTAGGTCCTACTGTTCTTGTTTGAACTTTTCTTAAACGATTGCATCCAGCCTTCAAGTTTACAGCTTACATCAACCATAACAAGTAGATTTCTCCTTCAGTTCTTCTAGCAGTACAATACAGGTAGTTAATTTTTGTGCCTTTTTTTTTTTTTTTTTGCCCTGGCACACCCAAGGTTCCCTTATCCCCTAAGGTCACATTTTGGCTTGCTGCCTTTTCTGCTGAGTTTTGAAGTCCAAAGCAGTACTCTATTGCAAAATCTCAATAGTACCTTTGCAGTTCTTGGAGTAGAAAATGGAAGTTTAGAGTGATTAAGGAAACTAGGATTTAGGAATAAGTTTTTGCTGAGTTGTCCCTTTCCTCCTTTTAAACACTGCTTAAATTTAGCACCTAAGGGTAGAAAACAAAACAGATGTTCTGATCAAGAGCTCATTTCAGCTTTTTAATGTCAAGGTGCCCCTGCTATTATGGGAAAGGTATGGATGAGATTATGAATTCTGGCAACTAAACCTTGCTATTTTTTAAAGTGGTCTATCCTTTTACTGGCTTTAGAGGGAAAAGTCCTTAGAATAAGGAAATAAAGTATGAAAGGATTTCCTTGAAAGACATGGGTAGGCAGGATGGATGGACACATTTTTCTGCACGATGCAAAGACCTCAACTACATCCACTTGTGCAGCAGCATCAGCCACGGCAGCCCAGCCGGGCTCTGGACAGAGGCATATTTGACATTATCACAAACCCCAGGACATCGCAACGGGCACGGTGAGGCAAGAGCAATGAGGGGCAGGGGGCAGAACAAGAGGGTAGGGAGGGAAATTGTGCAGGGAGGGGAGCGGTGAACTCGCAGGGTGGAGGGCAGGTGAGATGGGAGGACTCTGGTGTAGCCATGCAGGGTCCTCTCATCTGAGGCGATTGAAGCCTTGCTCTGTATGGAAGAAAGGTGAGAGAATAAATTCTCTCACAAGTGCACACATCCTAGGGGAGCATTTCAAATAGCAGTCTGCAGTGGGCAAGGAACCACTGTACTTAAATACAGCTCACTTCCCAGGGGTACGGGAATCAAATTAGAAGCTACTTATAAGGCTGTAAAATGAAACCACATAAAACGTTACCAGAAAAGTCATGTTTTAATTTAGAACTACTCACTGACTGATAAGAGAGCCAAAATACGAACATGTTCCCTAATGTTGAAGGCTAAATGCCTTTCTCAGAGCATGTTAAAGGAGAAGACGACAGTGGCAGCAGGCTCGAATGAATTTGAGAGAAAGCTGGGCCTATGGTACAGCACCAGACAGAACTGCAAGGACCAAACGGCACAGCAGGACAGCAATGGTATTGACCACTATTCCCGCTCAGTACCTTTGGTATCTCCTCTGGGGTCTCACAAATAATGTGACTTGAGGGTAATTTTTGAAATAGCCTGTTCTTCGAGGATAATTTTCTGGGATTGAATAAGTCAGTCACCCCTAACATTTCTTAGGGTTGTGTCTGTGCAGCACCCAGCACCATGTGAGGGTGCCTACAGAAGCTGAGGTCTGTATCCCATCCCAGCTGCGTTACCGTACGAGGGGCAGGGTCAGCCCACCCAGGTAGAGGAGCACACCAGTGCAGCTCAGGTCTCGCTGGTCCCAGTGCTACGGCTGTAGCCCCAGCTCTGGTGCCCACAGCACGGTGCCCTGTGCCGTGCAACTACAATTCCACATTTACAGCCTTAGTAGTAAAAAAGTGTGCTATATATTATGTCTATAAAGCACGTAAGTGGTGGGCAATGATACCCCAACAATTTTCACCAGTTTTCTCCAGTACTGTCCCACAAATACATTTAGCAAAACCACATGGTAATGCTGTCTCCTGAACAGGAGAATGCTTTCAGATCTACAGCTCAGACTTTGCACAGGTCCCTACCATGGGGTCTTCCCTATTTCTTAATTGTTTTGACTTCTGCTGTTCCCTAAATGACCTCCTGCCTGAATGACATAGTGACAAAAAGACAGATGTCTTTCCCTTTTTCAGGAGTTTTAATTTTATATCTTTGGTGTATTTCTCTCTCTCCAGTTCCTTATGTTTTTTGATTGAGTGTATCTGGACAGATTTAAGATTTCTATACCTTCCAGACCCAGGAACCTTTCCCAGATGCCCTGAGACATCTCAGCCAAATGCTGTTTTCCACATAAGCTTCTTTTCTCTTCTTTGGTTCAGTAGGTTCTAAGAGACCCCACAGAGAAGGAAAGACAACACCGAGAGCCCCAAATGCTGTAGCAGTAGCACCTGCCCTTTCCTTGTGAGCATTGCTGGGCAATCTCTGCCCATTCCATTATTCAACATTGGACTTAAAGCAGAAGATCAAAACCACATTGCAATACACCCCTGGTGCAACTACATGCTAAGTTTATTTTACCAATAAAACATTCAGAGAGGTTTATGTTTTCAGTAAAGAGCTGCAACAATTTATTTGTGCTGGGATGACTTCTCTATACATATTTATGGGGTCTGTTTACTCAAATAAAGCAATGTGTGAAATTCAACAGACACAGAACCTCACAGAGAAGTCTTCTGTCTGCTTTAATTAAAGAGAGAAGGAAAACACCCAAGGATTCTTTACTGTAGTGAAAGTTAAAAGAATCAACAGGAACCACTGTGGGTGGATGAAGCGCCTACATTTTAATGACTTCTGACATGTCTAAGTCCTCCAGGCTTTCAAACCATTACGATACAAGGAAGTTCACTGTGGTCACTAGACAGACAGATACAGTCCCAGGTTATGTACTGCCAGTTGTTAAGGAAAAAAACAAAACAAAACACCTTCTGCTTCAAGGAATGAGAGAAACCCCCCCCCCCTCTTATTTTATGAAATTGCACAATACCCAGGATGCAGAGGATGAGGGCAGAGCAGCCCTTACCCTGAGTTAAAGCTCTCTGGTTCCAATATGTACAGCACAAGTAAGAAATAAAGAAAAAGCTGAACCTTGGGAATGTCAGTTGGGGGGGAAAAAAAAAAGGCTACCTGTGCAAAAGACAGATTCATATGCAAGTAAAACCACTATGCTTTCCCATATTCCCTTCTGTTTTGTTTGGGTTGAGGCTTGATTTGTTTACAGTATTTAAAGCTCCTTTTTAATGAGTTGTGTGAAATCTGGCAGGCACATAACCTCTTTGAACAACAAAGAATTTCCTGCATTAATGAAGGAAGCAAGCCAAGAATTAATTTATTACAACCCATTAATTACTGCACAAAATGGAAGTTCAAATAATCACCAGGAACCACAAGGGTGAGGTAAAGGTGAGAGGAGATAAAATATGCACATTCTGCTTTGGTGATGGGCAAAAAAAAGCCCCATGACTACCAAAAAAAAGTATAAGAAATGCAACTGGAGTTTGTTATTGCAGAAGAAAGTAATTATACTGAGGGAACTTCTGGAAGTCCTTCCTTTTGATAAACAACTGCTCCAACCTTACACAGGAGGAGCAAAATAAAGATAAAGACAAATCAACCACAGGTAACAAGAGTGAGTGGATAGGCATACAGAATTGCACAGCTTGTTCCAAGACAGATATGTCACACATTGAAAAGGCAGATGGAAACTTGGAGGAAAGTTTTGCCACAAGGAGAGATTAAAAAAATACACCAAAAAATCTATGAAACTTTTCCCCCTGAAACAGGGCTTTCAAATTGTATGTTGTAAAAATGTGTGTGCACGCACAGGCGGGGCATGTGTGTGTTTAAATACTTACAGAAGTTACACAACTGAGGGAAGTGGTGAAAATGTCATTGCTACAGGATGAAATGTGAATAAAACCATTTGTATGCACAAATGGAGTTGAGGTTCTTCTTTTGCAGTGCATATTGGAATATGTCCTAGAGGCAAAGCAGTAGGGAACTGCATCCTGCATATCCAAGTGTCCCAGAGTTCATCACTCTGTTAATCTCCGATCAAATCAAAAGTCTCCACTCAAAGATGGGATAACAGTCTTACCCAGACCCTAGCGTTTTTGGTTTTGCATTTACTGCCTGTTGTCACAGCTCTGAGACCAGAACACGGTATTGCATAGTATGTACTAGGCATATGATGTAGTACGTACGATGGCACTGACAAGCCTTGGTAGCTATACTGATGTTCTGCCCTTGCTAATGACCAGGAAGAAGTGACTTGGTGTCACCCTCCACATTTTCATTTAAATGTTTACTGGGAAAAATCCACAATACTGAGTATGGAGTATGAAATGACTTACTATAAACTTGCTGGGTTAGCTCGCTTGAAGAATTTTGCCAAGTCAAACGTTGGAATAGCAATTACCTTCTTTAGTTACCTACAAGGTGGTCTGCAGATATTCTCACTGGAAGCACGAGATGAATATTTGGGGTCTTACTTGTATTTCTGCAGTTCTAGGTTTCCTCAAAAGAAATACGGCTTTTCAATCAGTAACAGATGTGGGTGATAAAGATTCTTCATTTAGCCATGAACCCACAGAACATAAACTGGAGCTACAGGTTCCAGCTCAGATTCCCTGCAACGCTGCGAACATTTCCCTCTGTGTGAACGGTCAATGTTAGATAGACAGTCATGTTGTGGGGGACATCTTTGGTACTTGTTTCTGCATATCCCACAAGGCCACGTGGAGTGCAAATCTCTCGCTCTAAGAAATAAAGGATCACTTAACTGCAGAAGGAAACAGATCAGCTGAATGCAAGGCTGAGATAATCAGAGGATGCGAACAAGGCACTTGAGAAGGTTTGCTCTGAAGGGGACCACGTCTCCAGTCCCGCTGCTTGGCCAACACAGAACACCCCAAAGGTCACACACAAGACACGAGCTGCAGTGACAGCCTAAAGAACGCCAGCGTACTCGGCAGCGCTCGCCCAAGCGCGTTTGCGAGGACGTTTTCTGGAACCGGAGCGCTGCTCCCTCCCCTCGCAGCTCTCCCACTCCAAGCGCTGCTGGTTGGTTTGTGAACAGCCTCATTCACTGCATGCTGCACTTGCCTAAGGCTGGAAATCCATCTCCCCCCCTTCTCCCTCCTCCCAGCCTGCCGCTAGTTTTGATGGGATATTTTTCTCCCTGCATTAGCCTGCTCTTTGCTTCTCTCTCTTCCCGAGCTGGGCCTGTTTCCTTCTCCTAATTATTCATGCAGGAGAGCAGATGGCAGGAGGAGTGGATTTCTCACTCGCTGGGAGTGTGCTAGCTTATACAGACACTAGGTTTTGTCACACAAAGGGGGAATAACGCCAACTGCAGAAGAAAGCAAGATATTCCAGAGCCTGATTCCTAGCAGCCCCTATTCTCTGTTCTTCCGTTCAAGCGCAATATATTTTGGGCAACACCGTTCAGTTCTCAGTGTGTATTTATGCCAGTTACATCACATAGTGCTTTTTCCTTCTCTCCTTTTAAATTCTTAATTAGACTGAGAAAACGCAGCATATCATTTATTGAAATGAATGCAGCTTTTTCATCTCAAAAAATAGCTGCAGTCCAACACAGTCACACACATTTGGGAGGGCTATTTTCAAGTCTGTGGAAGCATCAGTAGTTCTCTGCAAATCTTCCGTATTCAGACAGTGGAGGTCAGTTATGATGAGGTAAGCGGGACATGAGCAAGATCTTTGACTGAAGGATATTTCTATGTACACCTTGCTTGCAAACTGCACTTAGGACACTCACCAGCCATCCCTACATCTGGTTCAGTGACAAGGGCATCGCTGGGACTGTTCCCAATAGGCAGCCTGTGCAAGCCATGCTGTTTTGTAGTCCAGCAGTATTTACTGCCACAGAAATAGGCCACTCCATGCCAGTTGGCCTCAGTACCCAGGGACACTCCTGGACATGTATAATTTATTACACTAGGTGTAACTGTGTTACAAGTACTCACACAGGCATCTCAATTTTGCTGGCCCAAGTGACCTTTTCATTAGCATGCCAAAATATTGCCACTGGAATGCAGCTGCAATTATCATTGATAAAGCTTCTGTCACAGTTACCATCACCAAAATAAAATGCAGCTGAGAATATACATCCACTTAAGGCAGCCCTTGCAGTCTGACCAGCTCTAGCTGACAAAACACTGTTAGGAACATCATCAGCAAGGCTACTGTTGTAGCCTCATTAATAAAGAGCAGCAATGCTTTACATGAAGTCTTTCAATCAAAATTTTGCCTGGTAGGTTCTGTAGCAATAATAAAGTGCAGTCACCTTTTGATTTATAGTGACATACAATGGGTACCCCAAGAAGAGCACAGAGAAATAAGTCACTGGTAAAGGCCACTGGGGTCTGTGCTGTTTTAATTGAAGCAACAATGCTGTCTTTGACTGCTACACAAGTAGTGCCAGACTTTCAGAGTTGTTGCTGTTTTTCAGAAAGCCTGAACCAAAATGACCTTGCAGAAAACTACATGCAACTGAAAACAGCTATTCAGAAAGAATGGACAAGTCAACCAAGTCCAGATTTTAATCTGCAGTCTCAAAAGCTTCTCTCTAAATTAAGGTAACCGAGTTGTAGATCAATGGAGTTGCAGTGGGGGAAAGCTGGTGAGAGAGGACCTGTCTGATGCTTAGCACCCTAAAGCAAAAGCTCTATTTCAATTTTATGTCAGGAGAATGAGCAACAGGAGCCAATGGGTTTCTAAACAGCAATTCACCAGTTTATCAAGGCAAGTCTTGCAGAGAAAAAGCCAGCAAAGAGGAATGAAAAAAACCCACAACTCAAAACCCACATGATAAAGTAATTTAAGGTACTGTCTTCAGACATCAGAACCCATTTAATTAAATCTCTTACTAATGCAAATGCCACTTTGCTGCTATTTGTCATCAGTGATGCTAGACTGTCAAGGTAACACAAAGGAAACTTAAGAAGCTTGTTTTCATTACGTGTCTCACAGATAAAAGCTTCAGCAGTCTGAGCAGAAAAAGGAAGAATTACAACATTCCCTGGTTCCATCACATGTAACATGCAGTGCACGTACCTCCCTTCTAGGATGGTTTCTTCATCACCAGAAAACTTAGACTATTGTGGCTATAACGCACCTACTAATCAACTTCTTTTTAATTGGGTCCCTGCCATGTGTAATGGAGATGTGGCTTTTGCCATGAAGCCAGTCAATAACTCTTCTTTTCACGCTACAGCAGAAAAAGTGCACTCAAAGAAGGTAGCTGTAAGAAAGGCAAACTGAATACTCTTTCGAGATCCAACAGGGAAGCACGAACTTAGCTCAGTATCAGTCATACAATGATCAATCAATGAGGAGTTCAATCTCCTGAACCCAAAGTTGCAGGATGGGATTCTTAACTGCTTTGGACTCATGCCCTTCCAGCCCAGCTGAAGTTGAGACTTGGCCAAACACTTCAGAGTGCAACAGTGTTCTGTTGAATTGGGAATTTAGCCATGGGATCATGAAAAAAAAAGAAGGGGGGGTTGTGCAGTACTATTGTTAACACAAAACCTGGAAACATGTAAGGGTATTTTACTGCGATAAAGACAGGCTAAAATAACAACTTTGAGTCAACCAGGAGACTCCTCTGAGAAGTTTAAGTTTTGTTTACAGAGCAGGGCCTTGGGAAACCATACCAAGACACTTGCTGTAGGGTTATTCCAAGTGTTCAAGCCCAGTCACATTAATACCCAAAGCAACATCCTTCAGCCCTATTAGCATTTGCCATTTATAATACCAGTAATCTAGAAACAATCTAGTGGGCAACACCATGCCACACCATTGCTATACTTTATGACTTGGATTTCCTCCTCCCCCACTCCTACCTGTTGCTGACTCACTGGCAGGATTTTTCTTCTTTCAATTTGGTGTAATTGCTTTACGCCAAGGCTCTATTGATCTGTCAAGAATGTGCGAGCAGGGGAATTTCTTGACAGCTCTGAGGCTACAGGTCTCTGTCTGCTGGCAAGTGAGCATGGGCAGGTCAGATGGACAGAGATGCTGGGCCAAATCTCAGTTCCTCTTTACTGAACACCATCTTTCCTGTGCCAGCAACACCACCACTCTTTACATTGCCTAGCAGAAGCATTTTAAATGGCCACATGAAATTGCGGTAGTTCCCACCTCTCCCAGCCCCCAAGACAGACAGAAAAACAAAAAGCAAAGCAAAAACTAACAGAAGAACAGGCAGGCTAAACATGTTCTCTACAGCGATACAGATGTTCGATCCTGTGGGTTACTGAAGCTAGTTCTTGCAGCCCAAGCTGCTGGTTAGTCTCCTTTTCCATGCAGTTTTCAGAGTACTGTAGTTCTCTTCCTCAGGAAGTAAAAATAGTGTTCCACCCACCGCTCACAATGACCAGAGCATTTTCTGATCCTTAGGTGTTGTGCATCCCCTCGTCAGGCAGCGGAGCCTGGGACGCACATAGCCCGCAGCACAGCCACGTGGGTTCTCACCCACCATTTCCTCAAATGTTAATAGTTTCAAGGTTATCAAATGTTTATCCTGGGTCACAGCAATGACCAGGATGCTTTAGAAGTCTCGTTACCGGTTAATGAAACAGATATTCTGTTAGTCATGAATCACCTCGCATCGTCCATCCAACCAGCCTCCTGCTGATTTCAAACACTGAGGTTTCCCTAGCCAAGCTCCCAGGCATGAAGGTGCCAGCACTCCAAACCTCGCTATTCCTCAAATCTTTGGACCGGCTTTGTTGCAGGATGCAGTCAAAGTTGGGCTGAGCAGAATGCGCAAAGTACTTGCTTCTCTTTGTATTGTGCAAACCTCTTTCATTAACAGTTCCTGCAATGCAATGTCATTTTGCCATTCAGCATGAGAATTGTTTGTGAAAACGGATTAGTCCTTTTATTTGGAGTGTTCCCAGCATACGAGAAAAGGGATTTCATAAAATTGAAGGTCTGCTGTGGTTCAGAAAGCAATTTTGATGTGCACCTAAGCTTTTGCAAGACATTCATTCTCCAGCCACGCAACTTGCATTGCAGCCAGTATGAGAAAAAAGGAAATAATGAGTGGGTGTAATAAGGCAATTGCAAATGGGCTGTGCAAACACAGAAGACGCTCTTCCATTCTTGTTTAGGAGACTTTTGTAAGCAGAAATAATGAGGCCCAACTGAGTTGATATAAAAGAAACATACTAAGCCTGTTTGACTAGATTACAGAGATGGTCCCATTACAGAGCAATGTTGACACTGATCAGTGTACATCACATGGGAATTCCCCCCCCCCCAAGACTGTTCTGTCACCTAATAAATTTGATTTTTCATATTAAGACTTAGAAGCTGAAGACTGTATTGATCTGACAGTACCAGGTCTCAGGAATTGTCTGGACTTGTCCCAGTGCGAGCTTATTTTAGGTTGTTCTAGCAACAAGGAAACTGTTGCTTAAATTCATTTTATTCTCATTTTAGTTTAGAATAACTACTTGTTGCTCCTCTGTATGGACTGTTGTGCGCAGCTTTCCTCACCTCTCTGCTATCAGGAACCTGCTCTCCTACTCCTGCATACACACAAGGCTTTCTGTGCAGGGCTTGTCACTTAGATAAGAGTCACTGCACGATGTTACTCACCACCCTGCCCTCCAGCGTGCAAAGTCATTAGACATGAAGCAAGGAAAGCAAAGAGGCATGTTGGTATATGGACAACCTTAGCAGATGACCATGGAGACCTGGAGGTTCCATCTTTGCTCCGTACAGGAGTATAGCTCTGCAATCCTTGCCGCTCCTGCCAGCGAGCATCGCAGTTGCACTTTGCTGCCTGCGACCCGCGATACTTCGTAGGCTGGATGGGCTGTTCTGCCAACGTGTTGGGTGAGCAGCTCAGTTCCTCTGGCTGCCTAATTTGCCTCCTTAAAACAACACGTCAACACTTGGTTTCATTAATTCAGACCCCTCTAAACATCTCCTGGCCTGCAAGCCATTTGCAGCTAGCAACGCAGCTGAAATACAGCGCTGGTAGAAACAGGGCTGTCCTCTTGCTTTGATGGCAAAAGGCTTTGGTAACTTGAACCCCCGATTGTTTTGGCATCGAGACTAAAAGGCAAGAAATACGCCTCTACTCGAACACGCAAGACACTTGCCAAATAGCCGTACACAGTGACACGTGGCTGCCTGTGACCGGCATATTTTTCTGCTAAACCCAGAGCACGGTTCCCTTGCGAAGAGCCGTTGGCGGTGCAGAACGAACCTCAGCTTTTCCTGCACCGAGGTCCCAGAGAACCGGCTCAGTCCCAGCGTGCAGCAGCCTGTCGTCATCCCAGCCCTTTGAGAAAGCAGCTGCCTGTAGCTGCGGCAGAACCGCTGCTGCCCAAAGGAGAAAGAAATGGTTTGGTATAAAGCCCTCCAGGCTGCCTCTGTCCTATGGAGAGTTGATGGCCACGGCAGCCTATACACAGGGCACAGCCAGCCACCTGAGGAGGGGTCACAGGGTGCAGCAGCTTCTGCAACAACCATACTTTCCAGCCTAGATAGAGTAAGAGGTGAGAGAAAGGGGCCTGCTGGGTGCCCTGAGAGGCAGAGTCACTGTAGATTGTGCCGTGGCTGTTTTGCTCTTTATCTTTGGCAGAGTTACTTCCCAGAGGTTGGGAGATGGGTATGTTTGCATGGCACGAGTACTGTTGCTTACAGAGCAAAAGGGACTATAAAGCAGCAATGAAGAACAAGGATGGCTTATCAGGATGGTAGAAATAACATGGAGAACCTAAAGGATTAGCCAGGCAGGGCTTGCCACTAACCCTGTGTCGTGGTTTAACCCCAGAGAGCAACTAAGCCCCACACAGCCGCTCGCTCACTCCCTGCCCCAGTGGGATGGG